>NC_056513.1:1730986-1747846 GCF_014905685.2 Nematolebias whitei | reverse complement strand
CACACACACACACACACACACACACACACACACACACACACACACACTGGTGTCTCTGAGACTGGTGGATCAATGCGTCCTTTATAAGGGCTCTCATCAGTTGGGTCCAGAAGGTCATCAGACGGGGTCAGACAGAGATCCTCAAAATCTCGTTGGGACTTGGGTTAAGACATGAACGGGGGGTTTGTGAAGGCGTCACATGCAAACAGGAATGTGCAGAGCAGAGAGCGCAGAGCGTAACGGTCGTGATGAGGAAGAGTTTGAAAGGTCTGATCGAGGCACACAGATATTCAGAGGCTGCAGTGGTGGAGAAGACGAGGTAATCAATGGTCCCACTGTCCTGTGGGTTGTTGAATGTGGGCTCAGGTCTCACAGGATCCAGCATGAGGATGGCTCATGCTTGAGGTCAGGAGAGGCTGACGGTTCTCCCTCCCAGGGTTATCACTTGGATAGAAATGTGTACAGACAGGCCTTACATGTCAGTGAGTGTGATCTTCCTGCGCAGTTTAAAAGATTTGAAGGAGAAACCTGCTCACTTTTGTCTAATCCTTCTCTGCAAGCTCAATAAATAGACTCATCAAGCAATTAGTTCAAAGCTTGTCGTAACCCTCACATGCCGGAGCTTGTCTCATCTCCATGCAGTGGGGGAGTAATGTTCTACTAAACACCACAGGTTTGATGTCCCATCAGGAATTTGTACAATCCGTGTTCCCTTTCAAACTGGGGACGTGTGACTCCAGCATCTGTTGTCGTCTCTGGCACTTCTCAGGTACGTTCCTCCCTCAACATCAGAGCTGGGTCGCATTCATGCAGACATTTATCCTCGCTTTACCTGAGGCGGCAGGTGGAGACGCTGCTTTCAGAACTCTCCATGGAGCGTCAAGGAGTGTTTTTCTAGCGCTGTGCCTCTCCTCCCTTCCTCTGTCAGTGTTGACACACACCAGGGCTCGTCATTTGGCTCTTGAATCTTTCATGAAGGTGGATTTGCATGATCACAATCCTGTCACTCCTTCCCCTGGTAGATTAAGTGCTGCGGAGAGCTCGAACTTCCCGATGATTCCACTGAGGCGGAACAGAAACGAGACAAGCATGCTTACAGGGATGGTCTCTGCAGGAGCCATCTTGTTTCAGGAAGCTTCACGGACGCATGGAGCCTGCGAGGACGCCCTGAAACAAGAGTCACTTTACATTTTCTCTGCTGCTCTGCTGGATTCGCTGAATGCTTTTCTTTGGCATCCAGCATGTAGATCATGTTGTGCAGAAAAACTCACCTTGGAAGGCACTCAACAACTCAATCAGGAAGCCAGAATGTTGTTGTAGCTGTAACGTTCTTCATAAAACAGTTTTTGTCAGAATTAAGTGTTCAGTCACTGATTTTATCTACAAACACTGCAAAATTTCATATGGGATCGTATTTGTGTGAATAGATGTTAGTTTCAATACTTTGATAGAAATAGCACAACTCTTGTAAGTGGAGTCCTTTCTTTTAAAAATTTAACCAAATTTTCAACACAACGAAATACATGAGCATGCATCAGGACAACGGCATTCAGTTTCAAACCCTTAAATTCAGTTCCAGTTTAGTGCAATTAATTTTCAAACCACTGAATTTAATTTAAATGATGCAAATGCAGATTCAGTCTGAGCGATTCAAAATCCGTTTCTGAAGGCACAAGTTTCTACCCAGAACACTGAACTGCACAGAAATGATTGTGATTTAATGTGAAACAACAACGTACACCTTTCTGTAATGCACATTTTAATTTGTTTTAAAACCGTAAATTCAGGCTTTAATGGTGTCAATATTTTAATATCACTCATCTTCCATGGTGGTGGGTGATCATGTAATTCCTTGTGTGTACTTACAAACACGCACGCACGCACAATGTTCATTTCATGTTCAGCTCAATGGTGTCCCTGTTGAGTTTGTTGATTCCTATAAATATTTGTGTATCTTGGTCGACTCACATCTTTCTTTTAAGCTTCATGTGGAAAACTTGTTAAAGAAACTGGAAGTTAAACTGGTTTTCTTTTTCAGAAACAGATCCTGTCTAACCCTGAATGTTAGGAAACACCTTGTATCTGTGACATTATTTACATGAACGCTCCTACAAGAACCCTGCAGATGTTGGAGGCTGCAGATGTTGGATGCTGCAGATGTTGGATGCTGCAGATGTTGGATGCTGTCTATCATGGTGCACTAAGATTCATAACTGGCTGTAACTACCGTACCCACCACTGCACCCAGTATTCACTGGTTAACTGGTCACCATTAACTTCACACAGACTCTCTCACTGGTACATCTTCATCTTTAAATCACTTCCTGGTCTGCTGCCTTCATACATCTCCTCCTACATGTCTCTGTGTGAGTGCAGCTACAGCGTGCGCTCTCAGGACATCATTACCTGCAGTGTTCCCTCAGTGAGGACTGAACTAGACAAAAGGACCTTCTCCTACTCCGCTCCTGTTTCCTGGAATATCTTGAACAAAGATCTGAAGCTCTCGACCTTTGACCTCTCTGAGTGGCTTCAAAACATCTGATAAGTTCCTGGAAACAACCAACACAGACACGTTCCTGTTTTTAGTTTTCTACATAATGTAGTTGTTTTCATATAATTTCTTCTATTTACTTTTTATTTTAAATGCTTTTTTATGATTGTCTATTATTGTCTGCACCTCATCTGTGTTCTTGATTTAAACCAGGTCTCTGTTGTAAATGAGTCCTCGAGGCTCAGTGAGACTCACCTGTAGAAATAAAGGTTGAATTGAACTGGAAATTTGACAGATAACAAAATATAAACAGATAATAAACATACGGACCACAGGGCCCTGCTATAAAGAATCAATACGGGTTTAAAAGAATGATACATGTTCTGAAACAGGTTTGCAGAAATTAACTCTTTTTTCATTCTTCGCAGAGCAAGCGTTATTTTGAAATACTACTTGGCTGATTCTGACTTTTCTAGAGTTTAAATGCTCTCAGATGTGAACATATGTGTCATTATGGAAACATCAGCTAAAAGCAGGAGCTGCTGCAGCAGAAGGTTCATGTGGAAACATGGTGCAACACGTCCGTGTGAGCAACTTTACCGTCTTACACCAGATTAGATGCAGCTGATGTTGAAAGTGGGGATCGTCAGGAAATGATCTCTTTTGTTACCAGCATGCACAAAATAATTCTGATCATTGGCTGTTGCAACACACTCTGTTTCAGAACAAACAAACAAACAAACAAACAAACAAACTGTGCCTTACTTTTAGGTTTTATCTCGTACACACTACAATTCCTAAAACCTGTGAAATTCTGCATTTTGTTCATTAATTTGTGCATTTATTTATTAGACAAATGGACAAAATATATTTTCAGCAACATTAATCTGATTGTTTTCATCCATGATATAAATCCAGACCTTAAATCTAATTACAAATTCAAAAACATGAAAAAAAGCTACTTCTCATGTCTTGTCATTACTTCTTGAATTACACACCTCGTTTCTTCCAGTTTTGTGAGATTTTAATGAATAAAAGAGTTTATCTGCTTTTGATTCCGTTATTGTTTTCGTCTGATGTTCATGCACATAACGAGGCTTAAAGTTTGTACCGCAGACATTTAAACAATTTGTGTGTCTAAAACTTCACAAAGTTTTAAATTGTGCAGAATCAAGTCTGCATTTGTCCAAAGTTCCAGTACATGCAAAAGATCTGAAGCTCTCGACCTCGACTTCTCTAAGTGGCTTCAAACATCTTCTGCACCAACCAATGCAGACATGTTCCTGTTTTTAGTTTTCTACACCACCTTATAATCCAGCTGGTTTTTGCTACTTTTTTCCTCTGTCCTTTTGGTTGCCATTTTATTTTAATTTGTAAAATAATAATAAATATAAATCTGTATGCCTTTTTATGACTGTCCACTGTTGTCATCACTTTGTTGAAATCAGGTCTCTCTTGTAAATGAGTCCCCGAGGCTCAATGGGATGAACCTGTGTAAATAAAGGTTGAATGAACGAACATGTCCTTGCTGTGATGAATCCCTGCAGCAGCTGCTGAATCTGACACATTTTACTGATAATATACAGATTGTTTCATTTTATTTTTGCACACAGAGCGCTGCATGTGCTTGCAGAGAGCAAGCTGACCACAGAACGCATGTGGACCACCTTTCTGTCCCTCTGAGCTGAAGCTGTGCACGTTTCTGGATGCACAGCAGGCTCTGAACACTGACCATGCAGATGAGAAGCCTCTGTGGTCAAACGCAGACATCGTGCAGTTTCACCTGAGCAGCTACGGTTCCTGAAAATGAGTTGGCACAGAGCAGAGAACCATCTTGCATCTTCAGTGAAACATCTACTTTCCTTGTGTTGCACGTTTTGTATCCAGACATGAACTCCTGTTTATGGAGTCATTACTTATAAAAAGTATAAACTTCCATAGTGTCTCCTGATGCATGCTCAATAATCCAGGTAGAAAAATCTAAAAAAGTTAAATCTGGTCCTCTGGACATTCAAAAAAGCCCAAAACAAAGCAAAACAACAAAAAATGTAGAAACGTTTCGTCTCTCGTCCGAGAGACTTCCTCAGTCTGAGGTGCTGTATTCAGCTCAGTCTCTTAAATAGCACCTTCTCAGAGTGGATCAACCAGTTTTGCTGCTGACAACCAGAACCAGCTGATCACATGCTCAAGAAGGAGCATGCATCAGGATATTTTGAACCACTTTGGCCAGGATTGCCTCAAACTAGTTAGAGTATCACTCAGCCCTCTGTGAACAGTAAACAGCCATCAGGTGCTAATGATCCATTGTTAGGCTGATGGTCCTTCTTGAGTATGTGATCAGCTGGTTTTGGTTGTCAGCAGCAAACTGGTTGATCCACTCTGAGAAGGTGCTATTTAAGAGACTGAGCTGAATACAGCACCTCAGACTGAAGAAGTCTCTCGGACGAGAGACGAAACGTTTCTACATTTTTTGTTGTTTTGCTTTGTTTTGGGCTTTTTTGAATGTCCAGAGGACCAGATTTAACTTTTTTAGATTCCATAGTGTCTGTACCAACTTTCTACAACGTGTTGCTGGTATAAATTTGATTATAACTGTTCTTATATTTGATGTTGTTTTTGAGTGAGGAAGGAGAAAGTTGTAAAGTTCCTGTGCTAATAACTGACAGCTGATTTCAACACAAGCATGAACTCCTCTCAACGATGGCTGGAGGCAATTAAAACTGTCATTAAATGTGGAGGACAAAACATCTTGATTCAAGGACTGCTTTTAGTTTTTGTGTGATGTGATCGTGTTGAATTACTTTGATTTAGTTACATTTGCTTCCTGCTTCTGGACTTCTTCCTGCTTTTGATTCCTTGGAGTTTCACCGGTCCTGGCTGTGTCCGTTTTCTGAAAGTAATCAAGTTGGTCATTAAAGACACGGTTTTTCATCTTTCTTTCAGTAAAAGAGCATACATGTTACATATCGTGGATGTACATTCTTCTAACAGTTACAAACGTTTTCAAGTAGTTTTAGTGAGCGGGTTATTATTTTGACTTGAACAAGAGGAACGTGTGCCAACGACCAGACTCAAAAACCCGTTGCTGTGGCTTGGTGGTCACTTTCTTTCATTAGTGGGAGATCCACAGAAGCCATGTGTTGTTTGATGCGTCTGAACAAGAAACAGGAAAAGGCAGATGCTGTGCGTCGTGCACCAGCCTCTAACGTTGCTCGGAGGATGAGGTGGTGTTTGTGGGTGAAGGAGCAACCTAATTGGGCTAAGTCAATTGCATCTTATCTTTGTCCGTGTGTGTCAGCGAACAGAAAAATCAACATTTGTCTTTCTCGAAAGGAGCAGCACTCGTCATATTTCTTCATTTTCCTCTCTCGCCACATGCTCCAAATCTGGCAGGACAGTTAAACACATTAGCCACACAATATGGAGTTGTCATGTCTCACCAGCAAAACAGATGTCGTGTTTCTTCTTCCCAAGCAAGCAGCTTTTTACCAACACAAGCAAGAATCAGCGTTAACTGTGTGTATTGCCTCATGATGTGTGTGCCAGTCTTCTTTTGCTTTATAATCATACGTGCACATGGATTTATAGTGAAACTTGTGCTCATATGAGCCTTTATCAAATGCATGTTTTTCTTTGGGGTGCTCCCCATGCATGTGTTGCTGCAGCGAGTAGACTCGGTTGAAAGGTTTGTAATTGTTTTAGGCTGGATGCCCTTCTGGACACAACCTGGACACCAACTTGCAGCTGCAGGATTTCATGACAGCGTCATTAACCACCCGGGTGCCGCAGGCTGCAACGCATGCATGACTGTCTGAAGAACAGGTTGGCTTTCAATTTTAACAAGATTTCCACTATTCTGTTATTATTGTTTTATTACACAAAACCCTTTTGATTATAATTATTCTTCAGTTTTTGCATTAAAGATAATGAATGTATACTAATTAGTGATATTAAAGTCACAGCCATTATTGCATTCTTTGTCCCTTTCATTTGTATTTTTGTGTTTTTGCTCAGCACATGCAAACATTTTAAAACTGCTTTAAATGTTATTAATTATTTAATTAAATTGATCCAGTATCAGTTCCAAGGCTGGGCTGTTTTGAAGTACATGCTTAATAAAATAAGATTGTTATTTTTATTATCATTAAAATTATTATTATTAATTATCTCAGCAGTTAAGGAGGGCAGGCTGGAAGGTGTCAAAAATTGGACTTGGGTTTAATTCTCTTTCTGCAATATATTTAGAGAAAAACAGATATTTAGGTTTATATTTTTTCATTGTATTACAGTGACAAAGCCAATAATACTTACAGTACTAAAATGTATTAAAATAATTAATTATGGTTAATGCATTTTTTAATTTATTTTTGGGGCCATTTTGGAACTTACTTACAAACTGGAATTGTTGTTTGGAAGCTGGGCAGCACGGTGGTGCAACTGGTAGAGCTGCTGCCTCTCAGCAAGCAGGTCCCTGGTTCAAATCCCGGTCCAGGGGCCTTTCTGGGTGGAGTTTGCATGTTCTCTCCGTGCATGCGTGGGTTTTCTCCGGGTACTCCGGTTTCCTCCCACAGACCAAAAACATGCATGTTAGACTGATTGGTAACTCCAAATTGTCCCTAGGTGTGAGTGAGAGAGTGAATGGTTGTTTGTCTCGTTTGTCTCCATGTGTCCCTGTGATGGACTGGAGACCTGTCCAGGGTGTCCCCCGCCCCTCGCACAGTGATTGCTGGACATGGGCACCAGCGACCCCCGTGACCCAAAATGGAATAAGCGGGTAAAGATAATGGATGGACGGATGGATGTTTGGAAGCTCGTTTCCACCAATGGAAATAAATACAACGCTAAAATGGTATGTCATGATAATGAGTTTCAGTGAGATACAAAGTCATAATTTCGACTTTTAAAGTCATATTTTTTACTTTTAAACTCACACACATGTATACATATATACAAAAACAATATGTTTGTGCTGCTGTTCAGCATATTGTTTTTATACTACAAAGCACGAGTGCTTAGCATATTTTTAATTAACGTTTTTCTTAGTTCATATCTTAGATCTTATTATTGTTTTTCTTTTACATTTTATACTTTTGTTGGATGTAACTGGGACCCTGTGTACACAATTTAGTTCCACCACGTGGTACGAAAGGCAAATGATATATAATGTATATATAATTATATACACATAATTATGATTTTGAACATCAATATTATGACTTTGAAAGTTAAAATTATGAATTTGTATCTCATAATTATAACTTTGAAAGTCATTATTACATTTGACGTTGTATTCCTTTTCAAACCTGAAAAAATAAACGGGCTTTTATACATATTGCGTGCAGTATTTGTCTATTATTCCAAAATGCTGTATTTACAGTTGTAAATTAATTTTAAAGTTTGAGTTTTAAAAACAAGTACTTGTGTTTTCGCCCCTAAACTCTCCGCCGTATTGCGAAGGAAACTATCGTAAAATGTCGCAAAGGCGGAAAGCAGCGGGCTAATTTGAATCGTCTCCATAGTTACTGATATCCGGCTCCCGCAAAGTTTGTTATGGAGTTGTAGAAAAAAAGAGTAAACTTAGAGGTATTATATCGTTAATATACGGTCTTTTTTTGATCATATCCTGACGTTGTTTGCTTCATGGACTTTATGCGGAAAGTTGTTATCGAATACAAAACATAAAGTTTGACCGTAAACGTTACGGGGGCTAACATTAGGCTAGCAGAGTTAGCCACCCCGATGACGTAAATCAAATCTATTTCTACTGATGCTGCCCAGGATCTGATGATTCTGGTGTCGTTAGAGGTGAAGCGTGTCTAAACAGAGTATATTTTAGAGAACGGGTCTGTAATCCTGTAGCATATGCAGTAAGGTAAGAAGCTGTGCATCGTGATGTCATCTTTGTGAGATGATACGATGCAGTTTCATCTAAACTGATTCGGTCTTTTTGCATCTTACAAGGCTCAAAATGTGCTCCACTAACGAAGACGGTCGCCTCCTGGTGTTGGAGGCACAGGTGAAGAGTTTATCCGATGAATTATTACAATGCCAGGTATGTATGAATGTTTCTGCACTAACTTATGGTCTGCAATATAAATTACCATTGTATTTGTTAATAGTACTTGTACCTCTTGTTGTTGTTGACTGTTATTTGCTCAGTTGCTTGTGATAAATACTTCAGTTTTTTTATGTCATATACTAGAGTACAAGTTAGATATGAAAGTATTTGGCATGTGTTTGTAATTATCATCTCATTAAGCAATGGGCAGCACATGTCAGCAGTTAATAATATTAAAGTAACAGTGTTTTGTAATGAGCTGTCTCTGCTACTAACACTTTTAACTGAAGTTGACATTCATCTTCAAGCTGTTTGTGTGCAGTACAGCATTTACAGCACATCTTCAATATATCCAAGTTATTAGTTTTTAATTCTGCCATTGTTTGGTGAGGACATACCTGATGCTGCGTTAAACCTTGAGAGATAATGGTGTTATGGTCATTTTAGTCAAACTTGAAAACTAAGTTTTGTACAGTTTCACACGATATTGCAGGTTTTGTGCGATCTGTTAGCGCTCAGAATAAAACTGACTGTGTTGGCTAATGTTGATTAGATGTTACAAACATGTTGGTTTGACTCCCAAAAGTTAATGTAAAACCAATTATTATCTTCGGAAAGTTAAAAAAATGTATTCAGTGGTTAATAATACATTTTGCTAACAGACAGACAGAGTTGACTCCAATAACAAATATCTCAACATGATCATCCAGCACTTGAAGAATGTGTTGGGTATGACTGTCAATTACTACCACTCCAGACTTTTAATTAGAGCCCAGCCGATATGGACGTTTTGGCTATCGTTGATACTGATATTGGGAAGCAAAGGCTAATACCGATAACTGATACAATGGCTGAATTTTTCTTTTTCCACCCACAAGAATCTAAGTAAGCCTGAAGTGGAGCGGGACTTGTTTATTTAGCGCAGCTGTTAGCAGCCATGAAGCTAAGCTCCTCTGATCCACGCTGTACATAGTCCCACAATAAGTTTACAAGCGCAGCACTGGCATTAAAAACAGTTTTCCTAAAGTCTGTGGGCATTTTATATCCTCCACTATTCACCATAAAGTTCAAGTTCAAGTGTATTGTCATTCGCATCACATGTGGTACATGAGGTGGAACGAAATGATCAAGTGTGTTACAAAAATACAAATGAAACAGAGAAACGTGTTTAAACCACGAGTCATGTATGGGGACGGTCTATTGACCACAGCAGAGTTTATTTTTCTTTGCAGACAAGAAACAATTTCAGACAAACAATGCATTTCATAGAGGACGACGAAGATAATGTTACTAACGCTGAGACATTTTACCTCTACATTACATTTATTGTTCTGGATAAAGTTTTACAAGACAATAGTCTGCTAGGTTATCTAAATGTTAGCTTGCTAACTTAAGAGGCACGTAGCTAATGACAAGCAGGATGAGTCAGAGATTCTTTATTGTCATTCACACCTCGTGTGGTACATGTGGTGGAGTGAAATTATGCACACAGGGTCCCAGTTACATCCAACAATAAAATGTCTAAGAAAAATAACGATAACATCAAAGATATGAACTAAGAAAAACATCAACTAAAAATACACTAAGCACTGATAGCATAAAAACATTATGTTGAACAGCAGCATGAACATGAGTCTGTGTGAGCAGATGAGCACGCATGAACACACCAACATGAAGTAGATCAGCAGCAACGTGAAACAGATCAGCAGCAACGTGAAACAGATCAGCAGGTTGGAGGATTAAAGAGAGTTTATTATTGTTGATTTGTTTTACAGATCAGTTAAAATAAACTTCCCATGCTCCGTGCAGCTAAATATGCTACACAGCGTTGCTCCCTGCTTCTGCTGTGATGGTCAAAGTGAAACTTAAGTGAACAACCATGACTTGAAAGGTCTTCATGTGCCCTCTGCTGCATTCATTGTACAATTTCAGCTGGTTCCAGCATTTTAGGGGTGAAAATTAGAAGTGTTTATATCTGCGCATCATGGAACAATTATCACAGATATGTCCCGATATGTCCCCAAACGTCTATATCGGCCTAAAATACCGGCCATACAGATATATCAGTGGGGCTCCACTTTTAATATCAGTAAAATTGGCTGATTGCTGGCCTTTTTTGTGGCCAGTTGGCTGTAGTAACCAATACATCATTACTCAAAGTGTTGCTACTCCATCAGATGCATCCATATTGTTCTTTTATCATTCTTCTCCTTTCGGCTGCTCCCTTCCTCAGGGCATGAAGATTTGTTTTTATTTGTTGCCGGCTGCCCTTCCTGGCGCTGCCACAGCCTCTGTGTGGAGCAGAGACGGCCGTGTAGCTTGTCCAGGGGAGCAGATGGTGGGGGTTAAGGGCCTTGCTCAAGGGCTCAGAGTGGGGCAAACGAGGGTGGAGGCAGGTGGGGGTGCTTCATGTTTCCCACCCACATTTTCATGATGTTGGTCCAGGTAGTTGAACTGGTGACCTTCCAGTCACAGGCTCACCTCCTCTGCTCCCCCTGTTTCTTTACCATTGAACACTGTAAAAGTAATAACTATACTACAGTAAATGCAACATAACACATTAAAATTTTTCTGACTGGCAACTATAGCTGTTTTTGTTTTTTTTTGGCTGCTCCCTCCTTCAGTGTTCACATTGAGAGTGGAGCAGGTGCTTCATGTTTCCCACCCACATTTTGATGTTACTGTCAGGGGGACTCGAACAGGTGACCTAGGATTTCAGAGCAAAATTCAAAGATGTCCCTCTTGAGCTCATGCTCGCCCTCTGACCTTTGCACCACCACTCCCCTCTGCAACTATTTACAGCTAAAATTACAATGTAGCTCTATGTTCAGAGAGTGGGGGCAGATGTTCCATAATAAACTGCATAAAGGATATTTAGCTGTTTAGCCCTGTAGTCTTTTTAAATTCAGAGATCTGCTCTTCTCAAGGTTCAGCAAACACAACAGGAAGTTTCAGCACAGCCACATTTTCATGTTCGACGTGTAAAGAGACTAAATGCTCTTCATCAGATGTGAGAAGCTTCCATCTTAGTGGATCAGTGTTTCCAGGTTCCTCACATACTCACCACAAGGTGGTGTCTTATAACGCGGGTGTATTATTGACCCAGCATGTCTTATTTTGCATATAAGGACAACCTTATGGTTCAAGTCGAGTGACGGTGTAGAGTTCAGCAGGTCTGAGTTTTAGTCAGACAGTAGATGACACTGAACGCACCAGACTGCAGCATCTACTGCAGAGCTGCTTTGACAGCATGCGTGCCTGTTGCCTGATGGGCTCCATGAGTTTGAATCAGTTTGTGTTTATGCAATAACAAAGGTCTGATACATTCATAAATTTTACTGGGACACAAAAACATCCATTCAAAGTCATTCAGTGACTCAAGTTCACACGTGCATTGAATCTTTGATCCTTTTTGTGGAAGAAGTCTTCAGATTCTGTTCTGAAGCTAAACGGTGATTTGGAAATGTTCTGTTTTAATAAAAGTTATTTAACTAAAAGCATCTATACAAATATGTAAATAACTTGTTTAATTTATATATAATTTATGAAGAAATGAAACTCTAAACCATGGCCTTTATTTGACAATTAGAAGAAGAAGCTATGGGTCTGAAAGAAGGACACCATGTGCAAAATCTGAATTTACAAATACTTATTTTATTCTAGACCCCCCCACCCCCCCACCACCAAGCACTTGATGAATTTTGTGCTCCTGCTCCTGAAATAACTTAAATTAATTAAAACTAAAGAGCCTTTGATTTCTCTGTCAGTTGAAATATTAAAACTTGCACTTAACTCAGTTTTAAAATAAATGTAATGGATGACAATTTTACTAAACATTGTTTTTTTTCTTCAACGTTTATGACAAGTAATTTGATTTATTCAAGGGAAAGTCAATCAACAGCTTAACTCCTGTTTCTAATTAAATTATCCAGAGCAAGTTGTACATGAATACATTTTTAAACCTATTCCAAAGCGTAAAGTTGCTTGATCGTTTAATTTGACCGTAGTGCTGAGGGTTGCCAACGTTGAGCAGGCGAGTCAACATGCATTGATCAGATACGAAGATAAGACAGAACTTCATTGATCCTGCAGGAAACTGTGTCAGAGTTTCAGTACAAAGGAACAGACACAAGGAATCTCACAAGATATACAAAAAAATACCAACAATTAAGATCTCAAACAGGTGCAGACAGAAACATTAAAGTGTTTATTGCAGGATGAATGTTATTGTGCAGAAAGGAGGAGGAGTTGAACCGTTTGAAGGACTTCCTGTTGTTCTGTGGAGCACCTCGTGGTCTCAGTCTACGATAAGAGTCCAGGGTGTCATGCAGGGGGGGTGACGTGTTGTTCAGGACCTGGAGCAGGTTCCTCATCATCCTCTGTCAGAGACTGCAGGTCCACTCCAAGAACTGAGCAGCTCTCTTGTTAATACCTGTAACTGTAAATTATTTTACATTATTAGTGCAGTTTGCATCCATCTAGAAATGCTTAGCAACAAAGAAATTGGTAGATATATATAGTACAATATACAGTAAGTTGCTTTGAATATGCTATAGGTATAAATATATACAGGTTGTGAGTGTACAGACTATGAACAGGTTAAAATATGAAGGGGTATTAACAAACTATACAGTAAAAGAAAAATGATATATATAAGTAGGCACAGTAGGTAGTAAATGATGTGTACAGTAGTGGGCTAACAGATGAAGGTCAGGTGGTCCATGTGTTGTTGTTGTGTATGAGAATCCAGACTGTTGTTCAGATGTCAGGAGTTCAGGAGTGTGACAGCTGTGGGAAGAAGCTGTTCCGGTACCTGGTGGTCTTAGTCCGGAGGCTCCTGCAGCGCCTCCCAGAGGGCAGGAGGCTGAAGAGCCTGTGTGCTGGGTGGCTGGAGTCTGATCTTTTTCCCAGCCTTTTTCAGACACTGCTTCCTGTAGATGTCCTCTGTGGCAGGAAGTGGTGCTCCGGTGATGTGATATTTACCACAATGCTTTGTTTACTTCGGAGATTTTTGTTTTTATTGAGCTGCCATGGAAACCATCTTTGGTGGTCTTGTCCAGAGTAAGAACATCAGTGATTCTGTTTATCTAATAAGGAGCCTAAGATGTGTAATGCACATTTTAAATAGTGCCATTTGAATACCACTGATGTCTTAAGTCTCTGGCATAACGTACTTCAGGACAGTCATTAACTACAAAGAGTCTCATCTGTCAGCCAGCAAACGTTCCACCAAGACCACGCTAATTTTACTAATACGTCCTGAATTCCACTGGTCTCTCCCACTCTGCCATGTTTAGCCCATGGTGTTTCAGGATCTAGAGTCAAAATGAATAATTCAGCGATCATCAAACACTCATTCAATGTATCTTTAAGTGCACATACGGCAGAGGAGAGCTTTTTGATGAGGGTCCTCACTGAGCTCTTGTCAGTGGAACGGTTAATGGCAGCCAAAGGCCAGACGGAGGGAGGCCACATATTTCAAGTAAACCATGCCGCCTCATTTAATCATTAGCCGTGTTCCAGCGTTGATTTAGTGGGATCTGCATCCCTCATCACCCTCTTGCCTCCCCGTGTACATGCACATACACAGACAGTGATCTACAGATGTCCTTCCACTTTGTAAGTTCAGCTCGTGTCCTTATCAAGGGCTGATGCTGCCATTTTACTAAATAATGCATTAGACACTTTTGAACGGGGGCTGAAAATTCATGTACTAATTGGAGACCAGTAGATTCCAGTGGGAGGGTCGACTTTTATCTTCTGATGATGCGAACATAATTTATCAGATAAATTTATATTAAGTCGAGTTGGTGTAAGTCTCTTTTAATGTCAAATGTAGTTTTTAGATGTCCCTCATTAAATGTAATGTAGCTTCAAAATGTTTGAAATCCCAGCAAGACCATTTGAATTGGAAATGTGTCGGGGGGGCTGGCTGTGGGTTTACAAAACTTCAGGACGACTCTCTCTGTCATCAGTTTTGAGTTTCTTTAGCGCTCCGGATGGTAAACACATACAGAGACCAACTGATTAATAAAGCACGTGCACGCCCGACTACCATGTTTTGATTTGGCTCCTCGCTCTCCGCAGTCATAAATAGTTCATAATGACAAGTGTCAATGCTTGCTCCCCTTGAGTCGAAGGTCACATCTCCGCTGCGTAGGGAGCTTCATGATTAGAGAGGGCAGGCTGGATGAAAAACAGTTTTGTACGAGTTGTTTTAAATTATTGATTGACTACCCCCACTGTCATATGCTAATGTCACTGAGCATCCTGTTTAATATTTTATCTTTAAGGCCGATGAGAAGCTGCTTTTTCTTTTAGGCAATCATCAAAGTCAAATGTGTTACAAAATGCATGAAACGTATGTATGTCAATTAAAACGAGCAGCTAACGACTTGCTGAACTCTTTGTTGCAGGCAGACAAGGAGTTTGTGTGGTCTCTGTGGAAATGCCTGCAAATGGCAAATCCAGACTTGACCCAGGCCGTCAGTTTGGTAGTTGAGCGGTGAGTGGATTCATCTTTCCCATCGCCACCTGAGAAGCTCAGTAGCTGAATGTAACTTCATCTCACAGGTGGAGGAGAAAATGTGTGTGAAAGTTGTTCAAGGGGTCTTTAAAGCACCTTGGCCGTCCTGCAGGGGTTATGGTGGAATCTGGTGCAGATGCTGATTTAAGCCTTCTTATCCCCCGTCTCGCAGTTCAAACAATGAAAACCCTTTTAATGAAAACACTCTTCTTCTGCTGCTCACGGGCTGGACACTTGAAACAGCCCTGCCAAATACTCGTCTTTACGGGATAAGTTGTAAGATGGAGTAAGAGCTCTTTAGCTGCAATGCTAAGCCAAATGAAAGAGTGGCATGGGAACCAAAGGTCCACGCACATTCAGATAAATGGAGTATTTCACTCCGTTTTAAGAAATGCCACCATTATGTTTTCAGTTTGTCTTTGAATTTTAACGTTGCTCATTCTGTGCGTTTCAAGAGCTCATTTAATTAGTTTTAGGTCTTTTGTCCCTTCTTTTTGTGACCTTTATCATAAGTGTCTGAATGTTTACGAAGCATTCTCTGTTGTGATCCATCTCCCTTTGTACGTTGTTCAGCATCTTTCTTCTTCCACAATTTTTGTGCTAGTTCAACAAATCAAATCAAAACGTTCGGCTCTTTCAGGACAATCCTGCTATAACTTTTGGTTTTGGTGCAACTTTAGCTTTTTGAAATATTTAGCCTTTTCTAATAGAAAACAAATTCAATTCAATTCAGTTTATTTATAAAGCGCCAAGTCGCACCAGAATTCATCTCGGGCTCTGAACAGAAGCATTCGAGCTCATTTTACCTCCTTCAGATCTTTAGCTGTGTTTACAACCTTTTACTGCTCCTTTCACATTTTGTTCTGCTTCAGCTGCTTTCAGCTTCCTGCTGCTAATTTAAACTTTTTTCAGCTACTTCCAGCTGTTTGTCAGCTGTTTTGTGCTTCTTCAAACTTCTTTCTGCTAATTTCAACTTATTATGCTCCTTTCTGCAAGTTTCAGCTTTTTCTCCCATTTCAACTACAATTTAGCTCTTTTGATGCTAATTCAAGATTTTTCAGCTAATTCCATATTTGTTGCACCTTTTTTTAGACTAATTCAGAAAAAATGTGTTCTCTCCACTTCCTTCTTGTAATTTAAGCTTCTTTCATATTTTTTAGCTACTTTTCAGCTGTTTTTTTTTCCTAATTTTAACTTTTTTCAGATAATTTCTCCTTTTTTGTGCTCATTTCTTCTTTTTTCAGCCTAATCGGGCAAACGTGTTCTTTCTGCTTTCTTCTGCTAATTGAAGCTTGTTCTACCTTTTCAGCTACTTTTAATTTTTTTAGTTTTTTTTTTTTTAGTTAATTTCATCAATTTTCAGATAAATTCAAAATGTTCAAGGTAATGCTAGCTGTTTTTTTTGCATAAATAACTTCTTTATGGTAATTTCAGCTTGGTATGCTCCTTTCAGCTTTGTTCTTCTAGTTTCAGCTATTTTTACTATTTCAGCTGCTCTGTAGTGGTTTTATGCTAATTTTAGCTTTTTCAGCTAATTCCTCATTTTTAGCTAATTTGAGCTTTTTCCATTTCCTTCTGTTAGTTTAAGCTTTTTTCTGCCTTTTCAACTACTTTTCAGCTATTTTTAGCTAATTTCTTATTTTTGTGCTCATTTCTGCTTATTTAAACACAATTCAGCAATTATGTGTTCTTTCTGTTTTCTTCTGCTAATCTAGGCTTGTTCTTTCATTTCAGCTCCATGTCAGCATGTTTTTAGCTAATGTCAGCATGTTTTTAGCTAATGTC
>NC_056513.1:1729382-1730976 GCF_014905685.2 Nematolebias whitei | reverse complement strand
ATGTCAGCATGTTTTTAGCTAATGTCAGCATGTTTTTAGCTAATGTCAGCAGTTTTTCAGCAAGTTCTTGAGCATTCACTCGGCCTTTTCGCAGGAAATGCAGTTCCTCTAGATGATGATGACTTGTTGACATGGCTCAGGTGTCAGAAGCAGAGCAGCAGCTTGCAGACACTTCCCCACTGCTTGTGTCTCTCATTTTATCCTCAGCTCCCTCTTCAGGTACTTGGGCCCACAGGTAACTCATCAAACGTGCTGGTCCACTGAGGCTGGTGGGGGAACATGCACCCAGAGACTGCATGTGTATTGTTTCACCTAATGCGCAGGAGGATATTGACATGGTAATTGTGTCGACTCCAGTCAAGCGCTGTGGCCCAGAGGGAACTGTCATTCATCCTTCCCTCCCTTTTTCAGTGTGGATCTTGTAAAGTGATTGGTTGGTTGCTCCGGACACGCTGAACACAGCCCCCAAATGTACAACGAATTGCAACCTGGTCTGCCTATGTTCCTGCCCCTCCCGGGACGGCAGTGTTTCAGTCCTGCCAGGGGAGAAGGTGGATCAGAGTGCGGAGAGCCTTGGAGAGAGAAGATGCAGAACAAGTAGCGATGAAAGAACGGATAAGTTGGTCCCTGTTGGTTTTCAAACAGGTCCCCACGCAAAGCCTCGTTTCTCTCCCCTCAAGTTCATTTTCATGTAAAAGAGCTGAAAATAGGCTTACAGGAAAACAAATCGTTTCAAGCTGCTGCTCTGTCACAATATAGTTAGAAAAATATATTTAAAAATATACAGCCGAGTAAAGAATCTTGAATGCTTGAAATTGCTATAAAAATAATAATTTCCTTTGTTCCACAGTGAGAAGCAAAAAGCTGAGAATAAGGACCGGAAAGTGTTGGAAATCCTTCAGTCCAAAGACTGCACGATACAGGAGCTTGAACAGGTACAGAACACACACCAACTCTAAAAACTCTAGAAAATTATTCGCACACATGAAATAAAACCACAACTTTGCATGTTATTTTAGAAGTGTTGCTTTTACGTGTTTGGATATGAAACTTTTGTTCTCGCTCAGTGAGCAGGTCCAGTGGAAAAGTTAAAAACGCCCAACATGATCTAAAGGAACGTTTCCCATGAACTCATTTCATGAGCAGTTTAAACTGTTGACCTTAATATCATGCATCCAGCATGTTTCCAAGCACGAACACAGGGAACGTTCAGCAGATTGTTGGAGCAGCTCAGCATGCTCTTCCTTTGTGACTTGCTGTGCACACGTTCTTTAGAGGCGAGGCTGCATGCTAACAGCACGCAGGACTCATGACGTCATGCAGGAGCTACACTGCTCATCATGAAGCCCATCGTGCTTCTATTATTATTTTTCTGCACATGAGGTTCCTTGTAGTAAAACTAACTTTAATCTTTTTGGCACGAACAATTAGCTTAGCAGAAGAAATCCGACTGTTACCGGCGCTCACATTCACTTAGCTCCTCTAAAAACACGTGCTCCTTATCCAACAACTTTCAGTCAGGTCATCTGGACGGTTTCTTTTTGTGCTGAAACGTTTCACCGTCCACTGGTTTGTTCCACTTTGGAGTAAGCTG
>NC_056513.1:1729012-1729372 GCF_014905685.2 Nematolebias whitei | reverse complement strand
AACGTTTCACCGTCCACTGGTTTGTTCCACTTTGGAGTAAGCTGGTGAAGGAAGAGTCAGTCTAGTGCTGTGTGTTCCCTTGACTGACGAAGCCTTCTGGATGAAAGGTGAAACGTTTCAGCACAAAAAAAAAGAAACTGTCCAGATGACCTGACTGAAAAATGTTGGATTATTACCTGGATTATTACCTGGATTATTGAGCATGGACTTTGTTGGATATGCTCTTTATCATTAGAGTCTGTGTTTGCACAGGAAGACAAACTTCTGCTCATCAACAATGAGCTGGCTGTAACACGTTACTACAAGTTCTGTGCCATCCATCCATCCATCCATCCACCCACTCATCCATCCATCCACCCA
>NC_056513.1:1709513-1729002 GCF_014905685.2 Nematolebias whitei | reverse complement strand
CCCACTCATCCATCCATCCACCCACCCACTCATCCATCCATCCACCCTCTCATCCATCCACCACTCATCCATCCATCCATCCATCCATCCATCCATCCATCCATCCATCCATCCATTATTTTACCTGCTTCTTCCTTTTGCTTTTTCAAAAATTCTTTTACGTTTCTGTAGAGTTTAGAAGAATTGCAGTGCACATATGATCATCTTTACTGTGACAAACTGTTAGATGTATATTTTATAAAATTAGATGCTTTTGTAAGGGTATTTTATCCTTAATAATTCTCTTTGCTTTCTTTTCGAAGTGGTTCACAATTTTCACAAGTGTACAAAACATGCCCCCCTCCAAAGGCAGAAAAATGTTGACTTTCACAAAGCCCATTTTATTATAAGTAATATATAATTTTTTTTAAAAACTACTACTATTTTTTATAAAGCCCTTTACAACAACCACAGCTTCAACAAAGTGCTGTACATATAAAATCAAGAACGTTTAAATACATAAAAGAATAAAACGGTTAAATATTAAGATCAATAAAAACGGTACAGAGCAAATTTCAGGTTGTGCCAACAGCCAGGGAATAAAAATGTGTTTTTAAGAGTTTTAAGCTGAGAGAGTTAAGAGTTAAAGCTGAAATATAAATCCCATGTGCATATACAGACATGGCACCAAGGTAAAATCACCGTCATTACACATTTGTACGTCTCAAAGTTGTTTAAAACGTACAGAACAATAAAAATAAAAAACATCATAACTCTGTTTACAGGTCAGGGCTGTCTGATCAGAACTTTACTTCATGGACCTCCAGAATGACAGAATGACAAATGATTCAACTCTGATTCATAAAGTCTTTACAAATGTTCAATGCTTCAAACATATAAGGTGCTAAATTGCTTAGAAATTACCAAAACACATCCAATAGATAAGTTTATTGAAAACATAAATCTCCGTAAGTCGCTAGAAACGGCTGTTACAAAAGCGTGCACAACTTTCATACTGTAAGTTGGCGTAGTTTCCAAATTGGCAAAGTTCATGCACAGAAATATTCAGATTTGTCAAACCATGCAACATGCATGATTCTGTGCTCCTTCATACATCTCAACAAACATGGAACAGAGCGCACGAGACGTCTCCCCCGGCACGTTTCCATTTAAATATGCAGATATGTCCTGCAGTGTGCGCTTCACCTCTGCGCATGAAAAGTGACAACTAGATGCAGGAAAATTAGGAGTTTTATTGAATGAGAGGCAGAAACGCTCCTAAATAAAGTACAAGTGAAAACAGCATGAGCAGAGTGACGGTGTGCACGGCTGTCAGAGCAGCGCACGCCCACAGAAGGAATGACAAGATGAAACGGTCAGATATAAAATGTGGGTGGAAAAGGTGAAACAGCCACACCTGACTCATGTTCAGGCTGCTGCTTAATTCACCATATTATTTTACACTATTAGTGTTTAGCATATATCTTAGATCCTTATATACTGTTTATACTTTATATTTTTGTTATTTTGGGTGTAACTGGGACCTTGAGTACACAGTTTTGTTCCACCTCATGTACCACATGTGACGCGAATGACAATATTGAACCTTGAACCTGCCTCCACCCTCATTTGCACCTCTCCGGGCCCTTGAGCAAGGCCTTTAACCCCCACCATGTGCTCCCTAACAGGTCTCTCTTGAAAATGAGTTCTCTTGACTCAATGAGACTACCTGTATAAATAAAGGTTAAATAAATAAAAATAAATAATAAATATGCACGATATTATCAGCATTATATCGGTATCGGCCGATATTAGCGATAAAGTTAAATATCAGACATCGACCATTCCATCAAAAAACTCACCGATATAAAAGATTTCTGTTTTAAGTTCATTTTTAATTTAAGAAACTCAAGTAAATCTGTTAATGCACTACTACTTATGTGCTTTTCACTTGTCGTTTGTGAACAGGTCGAGTTTAGATTTGTGAAAATTTACCAATTTGCATGTTCGAGTGTTGTCGTTGTGTTAGAGAGATTAAATGTCATGAATAAATTTCACATTAAACATAATCCAAGTTGAAGTATTGCATCATTTTCAGTCCCCTTTTTGGCGTCTGCATTTGGTTTCAGACCAAATTGGCAAAGACCATGAAGAATAAAGTAGTATTTTAATTCCACAACAGAGAAAGCTCTGTAGTCTGTCAGTAGGTAAAAGAAAATAATGTTGTTTTGGTATCGGTTGTCGGCCAAATAAGTTTTAACATATCGGCATATCGTCCAAAAATCTACTATCATGCATCCCTAATAAATAAATGTCGGTTGTACAGGGCGTCTCAAACAATTTTCAATATATTTGTTCATTTTGAGAAGCATGCAGCAGTCCGTGACACCCCCAGCAAATGGTTTGTGCACTTGTGAACGTGTTGAACTTTGTGCACCCCCTTGTCATTAGCAACTAAAATGTATTTTTAGCTTGAATGTCTGGTAAAACGTGAGAAAACAAAAACTTCATAAAAGCTGTGTTTAACTGTAGCACTCTCTCCATTTCTCTGTGTATTTTTATTTTTTGGCTCCACCTTCAATATATTCATAATAATTAATATTTACTGATGATGATAATGACATCACAAATGTAATTTACTCCTGCAGTTTCATCTGTGTCCCTCATCCAGAATAGTGTTAATGCAGCTAACAGCACTGAGGTCTTTAGGTGGTCAGGGCTTTCTAACGTTCTCCTCAGAGGACCAGCACCATCACTGTATGATTATATGGAAAAACCCTTTTCACTGCAAGTTCTGCGCTCGTTAAAACGTAACGCATGGTTTTGTGCTGCCATTTGCTTTACTGACAGCCATCATCGTATATTAGTGTTTAGCCTTACTGAGATAGTGAATAATTGAAAAGTCGTGATGATCTGCTGGGTCCAACAAGGAGCTCACATTTTCTAATCGTCTCCGCTCGCCCACTCTGTTGTCTTTTTCTTCTTCCATCTACTTCTCTGTTTTGTTGCAGAATTAGCTTCATTTTTTAACTGCACCAGACTTTTTCATATGCTACTCCTTCTGTCCAAGACGTCTCAACTTTGCAAGAACCTTTGTTCCTACTAGAGTTTTAATTGTTCCTGCAAACTTATCATCGTTTACATTTGTTGTCCTGTTCTCTCGAGTAAATCTCTATAAAGCTCTTCTATTGTTAGCAAGAACCTCTAAATGCACTCTTGATATCAGGAACGATTCCTCTCTACATGGTAAATAATTGCATCCCAGAGAAGCGTGGTGGTTGAGTGGGTGTGCCACCGAGCTGTGGATTATGAGCCAATGCCCAACTTGAGTTTATTTAGTGGTAAAAAGCCAGTCTCATCCCACTGAGGCCACAGTGGCTGTTGAAAAAATACAAATGCATCATCAAGAGTTAATGGTTCTGCAATTATTTAAGCATGCATGTTAGTTTCTGGTTTTCAGAATCACCTAATTCTTTATCATCATGATGTTTTGCAGATATAGCTGTATCAGAATGATGAGCTCAGGGTGCAAATTCTTGTAAACTAACTACATTTTGTTTTGGACTGAAAGTTCACTAATTACTTGATTGCTCTAAAGCTAATTAGATCAATTATGTAGCATCCTTTGATGTTTGTCATGCGACCTGTGGCAGTATTGTTTCTGTGAAGTCGCCGAGCTGCGTTCTGCTGAGTTTCTGTGTTTGTCTCTGCCTTCCACAGAAAGTGACAACGCAGCAGCAGCAGATGAACAGTTTGTTACAGAGGACAGCAGTGGAGGAGGACAGGACTTTAATGAAAGAGTTGACATCTCTGCGTGAACAACTGGTCAATAAAAATCAAGAACTTAAGGTTGGTGGAAAACATTTTCTGTGGCAGTATGTGCGTCAGCTTCAGAAATCTATTTTTGGTTTGGCCCTGGGTACGACCAGCAGCCTGTGGCTGAAGCCTTGGAGTCGTTTAAATGACAGCGAGGTTGTTCAGCTCTCTTGAACACCATCTCAGTGTCTGCCTCTTCCTCTCTGGTCTTCACCCAGACTCACCTGTTCTTGCTTCTAGTTTTCCATCCCTCTTCTGACAACACAGAATACTCAACAGCTGGAAAGACTGTGTATACTATAAAAGGAGACAGCTGAAGAATAGCAGGTTGTTAACTTGCATATAAATGCTCCCTTGAATAGGGGGAAGTAAAAAGCGTACGTTTGCTGGAGTGGCTTATGCCTAATTATGCTTAGATGGTACACGGATATGATTAATTAATAATGAATGGTCCTTCCACAGCCATGGTGGGGTCTCGTGGCTGGATATAGTGGGGGACAACATCAAAGGATACCTGAGTATAATGGGTCTTGTATCAAACAGGGTTCTCATTAGAAGCTGTCATTAAAGCTGAAAGACTGGCCCTTGGACCCACATGAGCCCAGCTCCTGCAGCCCATACCAACCAACACCTGGTCACGAGGGCCCGGTCGTGCTGCACGGATGACCTTGGCCAATCAGCAGCCCATGAGGGGGCCTCCTACAGGAAACCCAGTGTACTGTTTATGTATTCATTTCAGCGCCAACCCCATGGGCTTCTTCTCCTCCTTTTATATCTCTATAGGTTTTCCTTCCTCAGGTCTGAAGCATTACTTTTCCTCTATTTCTTCTTTTGTCACTATTGTTGTTTGGCCCTGTTGACCCATCACTGTCCTACACACAATGAGACATTTTTGTTTTATCCAGGAAATGAAGCTTGAGCATAGGAGAAAAGAAGAGAAGGAGCAGCAGGTGGTACAAGCTCTAGAGGAGGAGAAAAAGGGATTAACGTCCCGCTGCGATGCCCTCAGTGCTGACCTGGAGGAAAACCAGAGGCAGGTCGCCCGTCGGCAAGACGAGAGCGATGCCGCCCAGGCCAGATTAAAGGTTTGAACAGGGTGCCGTTTCATTCAGAAACATAAAAACCTTGAACTTCTCATCCTTCAGAGACTTTTCTCATCAGCCTTTACATATAATATAAGGCGATCTCTAGAGCAAAATACAGAAACATTTATGCTTCCTCCCCAGGTTTGTGTTGAAAATAAACTGAGCTGAAAATAAACTTTGGAATGTCGTTGCCATTTGGCATTGCTTTAATTGCGTGCACAACGTGGCACAAAACAGTCCACGTGAAGTGTACCCGCTTCTTGTAAATGTCTGATGCTAGAGAACACAATGTAAAAATGGCCCTAACAGCGGTCACGTTCTTCAGGTAGTGGGTTTATGGAGGAAACCTGCTCCTAAATGAGACACCCTGTAGCAGTTAGCTCACGCTGGTGACGGTTCTCAGTCATCCAGGACATGCTAAATCCAAAGAAAGGTTGGAAACTGAACAACTGGACTTTATTTGAAGTAAAGTCCAGTTGTTCAGTTTCCTGCCTTTTGTGGATTTAGCAGTTAGCTTCATTTCTCCATCACATTTTCTCCCTGATTCTCCACTCTGAGATCACGCTGACTGCTGTGTATTACAAGCAAGATGGCGACTAGCTGCATAACCCCATACCCACATTTAGGAGCAGAAAGTTGTAAGCTCAATCAGGTAGATAACAACAAAAAAGATTACATCGTCTCATCTGGACTGGTTTCTGTAAATGAGAAATGTTTCGTTCCCCATCCAGAGGACTTCCTCAGTCTACGGCCTGCCAACCAGATCTGTCCCGCTGGCAGCCTTCACTGCTGTGTAACTGCTCACTGATGGAAGATTTGAGTTGCAAGCTTTTGGAAGAGGTGACACTGTCTGCACTGGATGTTGAACATCAGGTGCTTCCTGTAGTCCTCCCTTTGCATGTGTAAACTCGTTTTGTCCGTCACCAGTAAACTGGTTGATCCACTATGAGAAGGTGCTGTTTATAAGACTGTTTGTTGCAGCTCCTCAGACTGAAGAAGTCCTTTGGATAAAAGACGAAACATTTCAAGAAGAAGAGTCCGTCCAGATGACCTGACTCAACCTTGTTAGCTTCATCTACCTGGATTAATGAGCAGCATCAGGACGTTTTCTAAAACTGTTTCTCTCTTACACCAGGATTTGGAGAAAAAACTGACCACCGCTTGGCAGGAACTGTCCAAACTTCAGGGACATGGTAACAGTCTAGCTGCACAGCTTTCTGCTAAAGAGAAGGAGGTGGCATCAAAAGAGCAACAACTTGATCAGCTTTGGTAAGTAACGAGCTGAAAACTGTCTGTCCTTGTACAAAACAACGCTCCTGTAAATGACTTATGGATCGTTAAAGGAAGTGGGGATCTGTGCTGTGTGTACTGTATGTAAACATATAGATTTCTGAATTAGGTGTAAAGTATACGCCTCCCATTGCCGTGAGTATTGGGGGTGACACGCACGTCTTCCGTTCTGGCTCACCCAAAGCCATTCGATAATCCCAGCGTAGTGGATGTGCTTTAAGGAGGGAAACAGGGCAGGCTTTCACTAAGCTGTAGTCAATATGATAAAAACTGTAGGAGCCTTGATGCTAATCTCAACCTTTCTTTTTTAAACTACTTTTCTGTTTCATGCCAGGGGCGCTCCGACGTGGCAGTCACGTTGAGGACTGACTTTACATCTATAGCTTGTTTATTAATGCTAGTTCATGTGAAATTTAATAGAAAGACACAAAACAAAATGTAAAAAATATTAACGGTGATAAATGTGTTATGTAGAGAAGTCCTGCAAATGTCACCTTATTGATTACTCTGGTGTAAGAGGCATCACTTTTGGTTTTAGTTTAGGTTATTACTGTAATGGACATTTTGTTAGCACTTCAGTTCAGAGAACAGTTTCTGGGCAATAAAATCTATAAAAAACAGATAATCAAAATCAAAATGTTCTGTGGTAATGTGTTAATAATGCTTTAGGAAAAGCACCAATCAGTGCTGACATTTGTTGACTGACAGGACCCATGTTTTATTCTGGATTATGATAAAAAGACGTCCAGCATGTCGAGGGAAACGTTGGTTTTATTCTTTCACACCACCGTCTGTGAGTAAATGTACCATTTGACTTCGTCTAACTTGCTGTAGTGTGTTTGCAGTCATGATTTTGCAGAAGTTCAGACTCTGTACAAGCAGAGCACAGAGCATGCCGCAGAGCAGAGCCACCTCATCAAACAGCTGGAGGGACTCAATCTGGACACACAAAAAGTGCTGAGGAATCAGGAGGAGGCGCACACAGCCGACACCACCTCGTACCAACAGGTACACACTGTCATGTGCTCATTCTCAACGCCACAACATAATAATATAACTGATACAATTAAGAAACCTTGGGTACTATTGTTATCCAACAAGTGTTTGGGTCACGTCCTTCCATTTGACATCGTGACCCCCCATCTTTATTTGTTGACAGCTATACAAGGAGCTGAGTCAGTGCTACCAAGCTCTCGTGTCTGGTGAGGCCAAACTCCGTCAGAGTCACCAGGAGCTCAGTATCCAGCTGGTTCAGAAAACCCAACACATCTTGGAGCTCCAAGCTCAGCTTCAACATCCGCCTCAGCACTCAGCTGTTTACCGCTCACCAAACAAGCAAACCAACATTAAGGTAAACGCTCCACTAAATCTTTAAATCATTTATCATCAATTCATCATTCAAAGGAATGTTGCTTATTGATTTATGTACTGCATCATCGTTTGTATTCTTATGGACCAAAGAAGACAACCCTAAATAGAATATTGTGTCTTACATAATAAACCCATTTTATTGTGGCACCGACTGGAGTCACTTATGACGAGGTGTAGGTGTGTTGGCACCTGCTGTAACAACTGAGACATCCCCCACAACCTGTGGTGGTGCTTTATAACTCAGAATATATATTTTTTAATATTGCTCTAGTTGACTCTTGATCTACGTGTCTCTCTTTGCACCGCTGTCGTTTATGTCAAGTATTTGATCCCCTCAACACAAGCTCTTTACTTCACCAGTTTCCTTATCTCCTACTGCTAAAAGAGCGTTAAGTCTTTTTAACACTTTGCTCAAGAAGGGAGGTGAATTAATTGGGAGACGAGCGAAGTTCCTGAAGTTGATGTTAAAGTTACGTTTCTGTGTTTATCAGTGGGTTTGACTTGAACTGAGGTCCTTTGAACAGTCACCCCAAGGGAAGAGAGACCTTTAATGTTCACACCTTTAATGATGTGGAGATAGGTGCACTTGGACCACACACTTGGTGGAGAAAAGCATCACAGTGTTATGATCTATCAGTGCACACGCCCCTGTATTCATCCAAGTAAGGAAATGTCATCGTGTGAGGGTGGACATACAAATATCCTCCATTTTGCTGGGCAGGGTTGTGGGGTGTCCATTTACCAACTTAAAAACATCAGTAAAATATATTCTTATGGATTTTCCTTTCACCTAGAATTGATCATCATGTTGTTTTATTTTTTATCTAATTTTAGAGCATTTTAAGGGCTTCTCGATCATTATTTCACTTCATGTTTTCTAGATTGTAGTTGTAGCACTCATGAATTCTGTTTGATTGCCATTGCATCACGGAACATAAAAAACAACAATACATAATAATGGTTCCGACTTAAAGGTTTGCAATGTTTCACAATGAACATTCTGCATAAACAATTATTTTCCTTAACAATTTAGTTTTTTGGCTTTATCAGGTTTGAGCAGGGACACAGCAGGTATGCAAACTTTCTTTAGGCCCATTTACAAGTTGCTGGTAGATTTAAAAACTGAAGTACTCACAGAAAACCCACACATGCACCGAGAGAACAGCTATATATATATATATATATATATATATTCACACACACGGTTGTCACTGTTTATTACAGGGGTTCGGTTCCAAACCCGCCCGTATTAAGTGAAATTCCATGAAGTAACAAAGTTATATTTATTTTAGTATTTAAGTATATATTTATTAAGGCTTTATCAACCCTTCCCACACTCTTGCAATATTCTAAACAATGTTTCTAAACTCTAAACGCTTTACAAGAGAACAGAATGTCATGATCTCTGCCCCGCCCACTTCTCTGCTGCAATCACACTCATCACCTGTGTCACTCCCAATCTCCCTCCTTCTGTGTAAACAATTTAAATTTAAATTCTGTAATAGCTTAAATAAACAATCCATGCTGCATGAGCAGCAGTGTTTATTTTAAATAATCGAGCGTGACTGGAACTGAGCCTTTAGTCCCCCTCGGTGAACGGCCAGGCCACCGGGAAATGTCCCGACCCTGAATGTTGATGATGATAACACGAACGTTATCACTGAAGGCCTCTTGTTTCTGACGGTCAGTCTTCCTGTCAGGCAGTCGTCTGTGTGAAGACCACTCCTCTAACAGTAAATCCTTCGTACCTTTTGATCTGTGTGTTGAACTCTGTCAGTTTGTCTGTTCTGGGATTAAAACTCGTCTGAACTTCATATCCAGCCTGCTCTGCATTACGGCTACACTCAGTCAAAACTCCAATCAGCTTAAAGCAACATTTTTCCAGTAGTCAAGCCAATTCATTGCCTCCACAGACAGTAACTATTTAATCTGATCAGTTGCATTTTGTTCATAAATTGCTGCCCTCCGGGCTGTGGAAGTCTAAAGATATCAGCTCAAATGTTAAGTGAGTTACAATCACCCAATCTCACTTAACCCGGTTAATTGAACCAGCAGTAAAGTTTAAATGGTTCATTTAGTCAGTAATTAAATCCAGTACTGCAGTGTTCCCTCAGTAATTAATACTATAGTACATTTAGCGGGGATGCAGTTGGTGTGTGTATGTGTTTGTGTAATGTAGTGCTGACGTGCGCGTGTGTAAGTTTCTCTATATTTCTGTAAATAAATGTGTTTTTACCACACCAAACTGAAAGCACCGAGCTCATTCAGTGTCCACAGGATTTACATTTTTGTACTTGTCATTTTGACATTTAATTCGTTTTTACTAACGTTACAGAAAACAATTACAACTGTGTATAATTTAAAAGGAAATTAGATTATTTTAAACCAGTTTACAAAAAGTACCTTTGTTTGCTGAACACGTGTCTGCTGTTGTGCTCATTTGTTTGAGTAAGTTTGTTGCTCTCCAACATGAAAGTGAGCACGTCAAGTATCCCAAGGCGTCCCTCTCTGCAGAGCGCTCGTCTGCTTCTTTCTAACTTTACGGACGGTTTGCATGTGCATGCATGGCTGCGCGTTTCACTAAAGGTGCGTGTATCTGAGCTCATAATTGCAAATTCTTTTACAACTTCTCCGTGAACACCTGTTAAATTTCCAATGCTCAGGTTGTTAGGGCAGGTTCCATTTTAATTTTAAATGTTTCAGTGCAAGTTACCATCGGAGGTGATCAAAGTGCTGATCACAACAGGAGCGTCGACGCAGCGCTCATTTGAATACAGACCAGAGTAACTGCTTTGAACACCCCTCCTGCAGCAAGTTTGCATGAGGTGGGAATAAAGGAGGAGAGGAGCGGCACTCATTGTGCCGTGTATTTACATGCTGTGCACCAAGACCCACTGCCTGGTTCAGCCTCGTTAACAAAAGCCTAAAAACAATAGTGTGGAGCCGCCACCGCACTGTTTCTGTCGGTTCATGTCAAATGTGTCATGTTTCCAGTAAATAATGTCACTTTATGTAGAAGTAAACCTCTTTTATTGTGTTTGTAACTGAGCTTTTTAACAAAACATTTTCATATTTCTCTTAATGTATTACTTCATTTACTCTTGAGTTTCAAGAAAGTAACATCTTAAAATGTTATTTTGGACTTCAGACTAAAAATATTAATACATATTTGTATAATTCATGTCGAATTAGACAACTTGTTTTATTAGAGAAGATAAAACGGAGAAAACAATTCTTTAGCTATATTTTTAACAAGCTGTCATATTAGAGAGGGTTGAGCTTCCAAATGAAGTTGTCATCAGCAAGATTCCTAACAGAAAACAAAAATACTGGTAAACTACCATGAACATTAAGTAGCAACTGTCTCCCAGGCGGCACCATCATATTTACAGTAGCTTAGGATTTGGCTACTATCAGAGCTGAATGGTGATTAAAGAGCAACATTAGAATCCATCATGGACTGGGCTTGCTGGAATCATCACCAGGCTGAAGGAATGGGAAACTGTTAATTGTGTGGGCAGTCAGTCAAAGCTCTCAAATACTTCCATCAACTTTGGAAAAGTAAAGTGAAGCATGAATCTTAACTTTAGGAAACTTATATCATGATAGGAGTCGTTGGAGTTTCTTCAAATAATTATTGAAACTGCAATAAACACAAATAAAATATGCCTGTTTATGCAGATTGATTGTAACTAAGAAACAAACAAACCATTTCTGAAACGTCAACAGTTTGGGCTTTTTATCTTGTCGTATTTTAATTCTTTTTTCAACTCATTTTCATAAGTGACGTTTCTTGAGTGGACTGTTTTCCCCCTTTTTAAATAACTAATTGACTGAAGTCTTCGTGTTGCATCTCCTTTAGCTTGCCTGACAATAAAAGGTTCATGCACAAACACATCTTGATGCCCTGTGGTCTAATGGTCCTCCGTCAGAAAAGGGTGGACTGCTCTCTCCGGGTCCAGGGTGAGGTTCTGCCTCAAGTGGAGGAGTTCAAGAATCTCAGGGTTTTGTTCACGAGTGAGGGAAGAACGGAGCAGGAGATTAACAGACAGATTGGTGCAGCTTCTGCAGTATTGTGGACACTGTGCCGGTCCATTGTGGTGAAGAGGGAGCTGAGCTGTAAGGCAAAGCTCTCTGTTTACTGGTCGGTCTATGCTCCTAATCTCACCTGTGGTCATGAACTCTGGTAGAGACTGAAAAAACAAGATGGTGGCATTTTTTACTCAGCTTAGCTGGACTCTCCTCAGAGACAGGGTGAGAAGTTCAGTTGTCAGGAGCGACTCGGAGTAGAACCGCTGCTCCTCCACATCCAGGGGAGACAGTTGAGGTGGTTTGGGCATCTGGTAAAGATGCCAGCTGGGTGCTTCCCTGGGGAGGTGCTCTGACATGTCTGACTGGGGGAGACCTCATGGAAGGACACGCTGGAGGGACTACGCCTCTCGACTGGCCTGGGAACGTCTTGGAGCCCCCCAGAAGAGCTGGAAGAGGAAAGCTGGCTGGTGTTGAGGAAAGAGCTGTCTGGGCCTCCCTGCTGCTGGGGGGGGGGGGGGGGGGGGGAGAGACCCACCTCTGTAACAAGTGGAAGGATCATAACCAGTCACCTCTGGCTTTGGTGTTTCTTTTCATCGTCACTGGCAAACTTCAAAATGATGAAACTTTACTGAGAAAACAACATGAAATCATTGGATTGGACTAAAAGTGACACGACGGTCATTTTGTTTGTGTGTTGGATGTTTTTGATTTTTTTAAAGACCTTGCGTTAAACTCATTTCCACTTTCTACTACTTACTGTTTTAATTCGACTCGGATGCAGAAATGGTTAAAGTTACGATACAAAAATAACAAAAGTACAGTCTTCCTTGTTTTTATCAACCACTTATGTTGTGTGCTCTACTGTACTTTCTCACCTATATGGTCCTTTTGGTGTGCGTGTGCGTGCGTGTGCGTGTGACTGGGCCATGCCAGGCCGGAGTCATACTAATAACGCAGATGCCAGCGGTGTGTTTTACAAGCTCAACTGCTCTCATTAGATGAGGCTGTGTTGTAGCGCAGGCCGCCTCATTAATGAAGCGCAGCCATGTGCCGCTGCAGAGACCTGCACCGACTCGTTAAGGCAGACCCGAGCGGGTCAAACAAACTGTGTGGGAGGATTCGGGGCTGAATACACAGAAAACACACACACACACCGTGCGCTGTCCCTTTACCGCCCTCCTGGTGAACACAAGCGCTCATACATTTATGCACACGCACATTCTTTTGAAGGATCACCACCATGAATATAAAGTACACCTGGCCTGGCTGGGAGCGAGCACCCTGTGGCCCTCGCACCTCCGGTCCGTCCAGTCTCTTCGTTGTCTGTCACTCCACACATTCACATGAAAGTGCACGTTAATTTGTCTGCGCATGCAGTTCTGTGTACTCTGTGAGCCTGTGTGACGGGGAGGGGGCCCCTCCTGATTATAGCTGTTCCATAATTAACAGTGATCAGATTTGTTTTGTGGCATAAATGGTACATGGGTAGAACATTAGGCCTGGCACGTCTCATTTCAGATTCAGCTCAAGGGCTCGGCAGCAGACGGGTCACGAGCTTCGGGGAGCACAATCACCAGCCTCACTCCATATGGTCTCGCTTGCCGTATCCTCACCAGCGAGGGCCGCGAGTGCCAGAGAAGTTCCCCCAAGAACCTAATCGTGTTCAGTAATTACCGAGACCAGCTTTTTTCTTTTTCGCTCCCTCCCTTACGCTCATCCCAACCTTTTTTTTTTTATACTGCACCTGCATGTTCTCTTCCTTTTCCATCTCATCTCTCATGTCTGTTAGCTTCACTTAGCACTTACACCGTAAATCGGGAAGAGGCTGAGAGAGACGGAAAGAGGAAAAGTCAGAGACTCCCACGTTAGTTAATTTCTAAATTGCTTTATGTGGCTGATGCCGAAAAACCCACTCTGTCCTCCTGCCTGCCTGGAAATTATAAATAATTGTAACAGATGCGCCAATATGGCCGGCCTCCAATAAACGAGGCCCCAGATAATTTGACCAGCCCCCTTTGACAGGCCAATTTAATAAAACATGAACAAAATCTTCCTCACTAATAATTTATCATCCCCTCTCCTCCCATTTGGTTAAAGTTGATTACCCTGGCAGTTAACAAGGTCACGCCCAGATGCCAGGCTTCTGATAATGCAATCAGCGCTTGTTTTAAAAAAAGGTGATGACATCGTGCGTGTTTGTCTTCACGACCTGGCCTGCAAGTGTCGCACATTCATGACAGGTTTTAGTTTTATCAAAAACCTTTGTTTTGTGTAGAAGTGTTGCTAATATCATACGTTTTTTCTTTAAGTATTTCACACTTTTTAAAATCAAGTATTTTAAGAACATCGTACGAGAACAAGTGCAAGTGATGGGAGTAAAGAGGATATCATTTAATCATAAACACTGTACAGACATGATTTAGGAAGTAGAGCAGCTGTACACACACAGGGTCACCATTAAAATGCAGATAATCATTTAAAAAGCAATAAACTGGATGGAAAAAAGTTCAAATCCAGCAAACGTCCCTCCACCACATCTGCTACACATTAACACCGAGCTCAGCACAAACTCAGAAGAGCTGCTTTTTTATTTTATTTGTAACTTCTAAACTGAGAACATCTACCACCAAAAATACTTTTTACTACACTTTAGTTGATTTACTTTCAGTTTGTACTCAGACTCATCGTCTGTTTGGTCTTTCAATATGTGTGAAGTTAGACATGAGTTTAAAAAAAGGTAGTCTTCAAAAATGTTTAGTGTACGACCTCAACAAGAAATGGCTCTGCACAGCTGGGCTTTCTTTTTACTTCAAAAGAGTTATGTGCAATATATATCATGTGCAATTATGCTTATATTACCTTTTGTGAAATATGTATTCATACAAATTCATCCTACTTGCACCGTTATATTTGAGAAGGGTTCTCTGCAGACCAACAGTGGGCGTTTCTGGAGAACAGGTGTTTCTGGAGAACAGGTGTTTCTAGAGGACAAACACTGAGTGGCTGTATCTGCTGCTCTTTAGTAAAGTTAGGTCAGCTCTTTTTAAAACTGAATGTTTCTAAGAACCAGCGTTAAATCTTCTGTCAAACACAAGAAGATTCTCTTTGGTTCTTGTAGCTGCACCTGACACAGGTGAGTCTGGTCTGGGTTCAATGAAACATGAAGCATCTGAAGAGAAACCTGCTCCATTTGTCACAAAGTCTGGTCTCAATTAAACATCAGGAGTCCTGTAACGAGATAACGGCCCAAAACCAAATGTTCTCTAGAAGTTCTTCTATTAGATGTGATCCATGAGAGGAGCTGAAACATGGAGAAGGACCGAGCCTTAAAATGTGAGACAGCTGAGGAAGTGAAGCAGTAAACAGAATACCTGCTCCAGGTGCAGAAATCTGACAGAAACTGACACTCACTCATCTGCAGCGACTGATTTAAAAGATGAACAAGAACATGTGAAGTTAAAGGAAACATCCTTTGTCCCAAAGACCGTTGAAGTATCATTATTATTTAGGTTACTTTATTTTTCATTCTTTTTTAATTTATTGTAACTATTTTCACATCATTCAACAACCAAAACAGATTTTATCCTGATGCATGCTCAATAATCCAGGTAGAAAAATCTAAAAAAGTTAAATCTGGTCCTCTGGACATTCAAAAAAGCAAAACAAAGCAAAACAACCAAAACAGATTTTGTTTTTTAATGTGATGGCTAGGTATTCAAAAACAAACATGTAGCCCTCCCCACTACCCAGTTATGTTGCTCTTATTTTGAAATGTAACAGGAAGTTCTGTGTTTAGAGAGGCGGAAGGAGAAGTTATGGAGACGCCACCAATGTTGAACCGGTTAACACAATGTGCCTGTGCTTAACACAAATGGCTTGTTTTTTTTATGTTCAGCCTTTTTTTTGTCCAATCAGATATGGCCCTCCGGATCCGCCCATTTTTCTATCGTCCAATCATGTGTGCCCCTCCAGATACGCCTTCTGAATGTGTCTACAGAGATACCTACTTGTTATTTTCTACCATGTTGTTGTTTACTATATTTATTTAGGACCTTGTAAATATTATATATTTTTTTCACTGTTTGGTACTTTATTTTGTACACTTATTGCATGCTTTAGTACTGTTCTCTTTTCTTGACGAGTTAAACCGGTTCTTCTCCTCCTGAACATTTCATTGAACTGTTGTCAGATGGTGTTGGATGCTGTGCAGCTGGAAGGATTTTTACTGAAACTTTTAGTTTTGGACATTTGTTATGATGCGTAACCATGGCTACAAGGCAGTTTTCTACAACCAACAGCTGATTAACATCTCCAAAGCTCAAATAATATCTCAACTACAGCCCCAAATCTGATGATGAGTTGAAAAGGATGTTCTGTGGATGCATTCTCATCTACCTGCCAGCTGTGCTCGAGTGCCTGACCACTGAGATCCTGGAACCAGCAGGAAACACGGCTCATGACAGCAGAAGGACAGGATCGTCCCTCTGCACCTACAGTTGGCTGTCCGCAGCGACGAGGAGCTCAGCAAACTGCTGGGAGGAGTGGCCATCGCTCTGGGAGGAGTTCTGCCCGGCATTCAGGCGGTCCTACAGTCCAGGGGAACCGAGAGGCCAGCCGAGTCTGGGTGGACGGATCGGACGGCATCTGCAGCCAGTTTCTTAGGATCCACTGTGGGATGGACCTTTACAAGAGATCCTTCTTGTCTACAGCATCAGCATCTATAACATCTCTTAATGAAATGAGGATAACGAGTTACAACAACAAATAATTTCCCTCTAGGATAAATAAAGTATTTTTGAATTGAATTGACCTCGTGTTGACCTGCACATTACAAATAAACAACATAAGAGATTGCATTTTCCCATTTAAAAGACATGTTAACAATGTTAACAATGTTGTCATGTCTTTTGGTGACAGTAGATATTTTGATGGGTTTCTATGGGAACTTTATTAAAAACTTGTTTAAAATAACGAACAATCTCAGTTTGGAGAAGCAGATTTTTATTAAGACTCAGAACGACCAGCACTGGTTGGTGCGTATCTGTGAGCACAGACACGTGGGAGCAGCAGCTTGTTGTTGCTTTGCTGCTTCATCTTGTGGCACTTCTGGAAGGAACATCTCAATACGTCTGCTGCACTACTCCGATATCTGGTTTGTTAACTATTTATACTATCCTTTTGCCTTTCCCTGTTTCTCCAAACTGATTTTCTTCAAAGAGTTGTTTACAGCAGGTAAGATATTATTAGATTATCACTTAAAAAACAGTTAAAAAGATCTAATTTCTCAACATTACTTATTGTATATATCTGAATTTTAACGTGCAGAGTTTGTGAACAGTAACAGTTGCTAATTTCACCAGTGTTGATCGTGATGTCAATGTGCTCAATCCAATTAAAATCTAATCTAAAAAGGTTTACTTGTATTTGTAAAACATATTTTACCTAAAGAGTCAAATTACAGCACATTTTTATTCATCAACGCTCAGAGAAGTCGGTCATATTATGAATGGTTTTCTACCAGGTGCTTAACTAAATACCAAAACAAGTGCTTTTAATTCCAAGTCTGTGTAACTTCTCGTTCATTTGTTTCACCAACAGACACTTGTGTTGTTGTTTGTTCTTACAGCTAGTGTATTCAGAGCGGGCCGGTGCTGCGACGCAGAGGTCTAGCCCGTACTCTGACCAGGCCTCCGCTCCAGGTTCAGGTCCCAGGCCAGAGGACAAGACTTTCCTTCGCAGATCTGCCACCAGAAGACAGCAGGTAGGTCACACACACGAGCCATTACTGAAGGCAGAACATGGTGGGCATCCAGAGACTCGCACTATTACCAGGTTGGCTTTAAAGAACAACGGTCACACACACACATCTATACACATTACACACACACACACAGAAGCCCCGCCCCTCCTGTGACCAGGCTGGCATGTGCTGCTGGTGTCACCCAGACCGTGGGTTCAGACACTAATGCACCCCTTCAGGGGTCCATTATGGACAAGAAAAGAAGCTTCTGGTCTTCTTGGTATCGTTCTCATGAGTTTGTCAGGACACATTTCTAGATGGTCTTAAGGCACGTTGTTTGATTTTTAATGATGTCCTCATTATGTCTTTTAAAGAGTTACCTCCACCTCTAGTTTCTTTATGTATTTTAATCACTCTAAATAAATACTAGATAAATAGTATCAGCGTAATTTAATGTGCCTTCTGTTCCGAAAAGTTCTGTTTCCCAAGAAAATAAAACTCTTATATGTCATTTCTCTGTTCTTTTGCACCTTTTGCAAAAAATGTGCCAACATTTGTTCTGACACATCGTTAAATCAGTCAGACTGTAATGCAGTTTTTACATTAGCTCAGTGGTTAAGTGCCACAATCCTGTAATCCTGAGGCTGCTGGTTCGAGCCCAGGTTGCGTCAGGAAATGCATCTGGCTTAAAACGACTATTGTCAAGTGTTCCATGCGAGCTGGCTGTGGCGAGCACTGCAGGAGCAGCCTTCTCAGTAACTGCAAGAGTAGGCTAAAGCTAACGGCTCGGAGCTGGAGCCATCAACACATGGATGCTCCGTTGTTTGAAACGTTGGTGAACACAGACTGTTTGAACTCGGATCACTGATGAAAGGAACTGTCCAGATGACCTCACTGAACATTGTTGGATGTTTTACCTGGATGATTGAGCATGAACCTTGTTGACACCTGACTCTAATTCCACCTTTAAATTAACTGATAATCCTAGAAGTTCACATACTTTTGCCGCTTTGGAATCTGCCCGTCAGCTTATTGTTTATAATATACTCAACAAAATACATTTCTATATTAAATCCTTGTCAATATTTATTCTAAGCAAGTTAGTCTATAATTGGTTGTCTCTTTTAAGTTCAAGTTTGGACTTCCCCTGTAGTGTCTGTGTTTTCCCCCTTGTCCACACAGACTCAGCCAACTGGCCAGCCACTCATCAGGAATATGCAGATCAATCTGCTAATTAGCTGCATAGAGTCATTAAAGCTGAACTAGAACACATGGTTGGTACCATGAAGGCGTGTTACCAGAACCTGGCACAGCAGGTCACTGGAGTCAACTGGAACCCCAGGCCACATTCCCAAACACGCTTACATATAAAATCATGTCACCAGCACACGTTTAAAATAATATATTTGGTTCAAGGTATGACCATTTATTGTACTTTTAAACTAACAAGTCTAATTTTTAATGCTGAAACTTTTTATTAGCATTTGTTTTTTTAAAGTATATCTAGTTCACAAATGTTATGCTTTGAGATGTTTTTATTGTAACTTTTAGGATCCATTTTTAAATTAAATATTAAAATTGTGAATTCATAAGCAAGGAGATTCACCGTAAGAAAGACAAGTGCCTCTAAATCGTTGCTGGAACAGATTTTATGCAACATTTTAAAATGAGTTTTTGATGTATTTTTGTTCTTTTATTTGATTTTGGGTTTTTGTCTTCAAAAGCCCGATGCACTTCTGAGTTTGTTTGGCTCCTCTGAACCCAGAAACATCATGTGATCTTTGTCACTACCTTTCTGAGGGTAACCCCCAGAACATGGCTGACGATTAAAAATTTATATTTGGGCCATTTTGACCTGAATCAGTAGCAAAAACAACAGGTGTCAGCAACTCAAAGGACTCATCCATCCATCCATCCATCCATCCATCCATCCATCCATCCATCCATCCATCATCTTTACCTGCTTCATCCTTTTTGGGTCACGGGAGTCACCGGTGCCCATATCCAGCAGCCACTGTGTGAGAAGTGGGGACACCTGGACAGGCCCCCAGTCCATCACAGGGACACCTGGACAGGTCTTCAGTCCATCTCAGGGACACCTGGACAGATCTCCAGTCCATCACAGGGACACCTGAACAGGTCTCCAGTCCATCACAGGGACACCTGGACAGGTCTC
>NC_056513.1:1699783-1709503 GCF_014905685.2 Nematolebias whitei | reverse complement strand
CAGTCCATCACAGGGACACCTGGACAGGTCTCCAGTCCATCACAGGGACACCTGGACAAGTCTCCAGTCCATCACAGGGACACCTGGACAGGTCTCCAGTCCATCACAGGGACACCTGGAGACAAACAAGACAAACAATCATTCTCTCTCTCCTAGGGACAGTTTACAGTCACCATCAGTCTAACGTGCATGTTTTTGGTCTGTGGGAGGAAACTGGAGTACCTGGAGAAAACCTACGCAGCACAGAGAGAACATGCAAACTCCACCCAGAAAGGCCTCCAGCCGGGATTTGAACCGGCGACCTGCTCGGAGAGAGACGGCAGCTCGACCAACTGCACCACCGTGCCACCCAGGCTCAGGTCTTCAGTTGTGCAGTCTGATAGACAACAAACCTTATTAACATCAATTAAAAACAGTTTTGGAGGATGAGTGGTACTTTCTTCGGCTTAATAATCTCTTTGCTCCATTCTCTCCTCCTCCTTCCTTCCTGCTCTTCCTCTTCCTCCCAAGGACTGTTGGGCGTTTAGTGGCATTGCATATTTTAGTCTGCCATCTGGTCAGCCCTGCCTGGCACCACATGGGGCCTCTCATCCTCTCATATTCATATTCCACTAGCATATTGTTCCCACTGCTTTTGTACAGGATGGCCCCAACGCTTTTTCATTTCTTTATTTATTTTTACAGAAGAGACTGGATAGTAAGCCTTTCCTCCACCTGCCCTCCCCCCCAGCCACCCCCCTTAATCGGCAGCTCTTCCAGTTGTCCTATCAAGTGTAACCTGGAGGCCCCTAGTAGAGCAATTAGAGCGGCCTCCCTGCCCACCTCTTGTAATGAAGCCCAGCATATTCTGGAATCTATAGCCCCTTTAGTCTCCCCTAATGGGACATCATTATTGTCAAAGAAACAATGTAAATGGAAATGAACATACTCATTAGCCAGTTGCAGGGAGAAACCTTTCCTGCACACAGCTTGCAACTCTACTACCAGGCACACACACACACACAGAACAGCCAACCTCCTCCCCTTTAGCTGCTGCCGACTGATGCTCCAGCTTGCGTTAGTCCTCTGGCAGCATGTTTGTTTATATGTGCACGTGTGTGTGTACCATGCAAGACAACGCTCATGTTTTTACTCAAGGTGAGAGGGGAATGGAGTACACACAGACGCCTGCATTATTGGCATTCACTTAGCATTTCTACAAATGTTAATTGCTACATGCTTTGTGCACTTAAGTTCTCACCTCAGTTCTTGTTTTGCTCACCTGTCCCAGGGTGCACCTGTGCAGCGGTCCAGGTCCATGTCCCCAGCCAGCAGCGTGAGGGGGGGGAGTGGGAGGAGAGTGGAAGCAGAACAAAGAATTCAAGACCTTGAAGAGCTGCTGCAACTGAAGGTAGTAGAAGAACATTAGTGATGTAGTGATTAATGCGTGTCTTTGTGTTGGCTTACATCAATCTAATTTTTTTATTTATTCTTTACTGTTTAATTTATTCAAATTAATAATAATTCTTAATTGTAAATGTCATTACTGCCATTTCTAATGTAATCTTTAGTGCAAGTTATCTTTTTACAGTAACTTGTGCTTCCTTGAACTATTGAAACAACAAGGCCCAACAACATCAGGTGTGTGTTGTGACTGAGTCCCCGAGGCTCAATGGGACTAACCTGTGGAAATAAAGCTTGAATGAACACATGACTAACGGAGACAAACGCTGCGGTGACCAACTCGTATAAAGGGTACAATGTTCAGTTGCTGCCACCGTCTCCTCTATGACCTTCTTTCAGATCACCTTTCACACACGTGCACGATGTGCACAGTGTGTGCAGGCATTAAAGCAGCAGGAGGACCTGTTTTTACTGACAGCACAAACAACAATGGGCTTGTTGGTGTCCTGAAGCAAATCATCTTTTATGCTCCTTGAACCTTCAAATGGCTTGAGATGTTCTTCTGACTCTACTTTTTACTCTGACTCCAAGCAAAAAGTATTTGTACATCATGGATGTACATGTTTGTATATTATGTACATATCTGTACAATATGTATTTTCTTGTGTAACTCAAAGTTCTGTGACCAAACAGTTTGAGTCGTTCTCTTTTGTGGGGCGAACTACATTTTCTTATTTCTGTCTCTTCTTTTCCTAAAATAATTCAGATGTATTTCGTAGCGTTCTTTATCGTAGCATAATCCTGACCATGACTTCTGAATCGGAGGTCGTCTCTCTAAACCACGCTGACCTGGCTTCTTTAAGTTTGCTTTCAACACGAATAGGCTGATTATTTTGCACATTCACTGTCCCTGGACATCACCTGCAGAAGAAAAAGAAAACATATTCAATAAATTAAGGTCGTTTCATTTGATTATGACATGTTTGAAATATAAATTCTGTTGAATATTGTTTGGAAGAAAACTACACATCACTAACAGACAGTCCCACAACGATCCTTGGAGCGAATAAGTCACGGAACGCTCTTGCTTTGTCGGACATTCAGTTCCGTCTTCTCTCTATTCTCTTGATGTGTTTGGTGTTGTCCATTCTTGTTTCCAAACGAGAACCAAGCAGAGGTACGTTCCATACTTACAGAAGAAAAACATAAAATCCTTTTCACTGCAGTGGCGCTCGGAGATCAGCAACAATGGAGGGTTGCCTGTCACTCGCCAACCTTTCTTATCAGCTGCTGTCCTGCCAACACTTTCAAGGTCTCAGTGTCGAGGAGAGCTGGGTGTCTTCCCCCGTGTATACTGTAGGACTATCGGTATCAACGTCACAACGTCAGAGCAAGGAGGGAGACTTGGTGAGACACTCGTGCTGCACAGGGAACTGGGGTTAGGAAAGAACCTAAAGTTCTGCTTGCGTTGTGTCTCACTTTGGGAACCACAAATACTGACTCCCATATTGCTCAGCAGATTTCACATTACGTGCCAGTTGTTCAGAGCATTTATTTGAAATTCTCCTGTGCACTTGGTGCTACACTTGGTACTGAATGAGGCAGGGATAGTGCTGTGACATCAAGTTTGAAAAACCGAGCAAATGTGTGAGGAGAGGCCCAGCTTGCTGTGGCACAAGTCTCCTGAAGGGAACCCTCTAATCAGGGCCCATGAGGAGCTGAAGCCCCTAGTAGAATGGCCCCCAAGGCCCTCTGGAGGCTGCATTCCTTTTCAACTATAGGCTGTGGAACTGTACCTGTGATCCTGCAGGAGTACTGCTGTGTTGACACCGGTGTCCCAGAATGTACCTTACCCCAGAAGACGAACTTCTGCTCGTTGCAAGAAGAAGTTTTTTAATAAACTGGCTGTGCAGCGACAGCCCTCTCAAAAAAACAAACAAAAAAAAGCTCTCCAATATGTGGTATTGGTGTGTGTGTGTGTGGGGGGGGGGGGTGTAGTGTTATGTATATGAGAGCGTATACACATGGCTCCAAAGTCTTTGACAGTCACATGTCACTTCTGCTGAAGAGTTCCCCGAGAGGATCTGCTCGGTTCCTGTTGCTGAGACAACTTTGATTAAAAGAGCTTGTTGTATTTTCTCCTCCTTCTCGAACTGTATGATGACAAAACAGAGAAAAGTTGTGCTCCCATTTAGAGAAACCCTTTGGTTGTCGACCTTCTAAAACGTAGCACTTTGTGTCACATGCAGTTTTTTGATGACTGCGTAGTTTAAGCAACAGGAAGAGCCGACACGTCAACAAGTCTGTCCTGACTGTTTGTCTGAGAGACCAGTGTCAAATCTGTACACTTGTGATTTTATTTAGTCCTTGTAGTTTATTTCAATATTCTCTGGGTTCTGGTATTCCAGTTCTGTTTAGATCTTTATTGTTTTTGGGTAAAGATTTTATTTGGATCATTCTGTTTTAGGTCTTGTTTTGTTTCTTGTGCCCTCTTCCATTCACCCTCAGTAAGCCTCGGTCCTTCCAGTCAGCCTGCCACCCTCTCCTGTCAGCAGTCAACATTTTCCTCAGGTGTTCCCACTTTCAGTCCCGCACAGTTTTGTATTCATACAGTTCCTTGTCTCCACCTCACCAGCAGCTCATTAACCTGAATACATGGCAGTGTTTACCTGGTGCCAACTAACTTTATATAAATAAAGTAATTTATGTACAGTATGGGAATTAATGGAGACCCTGGGAAACCTGAGGAGGAAGGAGAAGCATCAGGAACTGGGAGGAGGAACTGGTGATATTGCAGGCTATTGATCTCTTACAGGCAGGTAGGTAGGTGAGAGACAACATTGAGAGGAGAGCAGAGGGTTCCAGGTAGGTCAGGTCCAGGTTTGAGGAATGCAGGTGGAACATGGAGACAAGTGGTTGGATGGGAGCAGAGCAGCTGGAGAAGATCCACAAGGAGGTAAAGGAACTCGCAGGTAAGTACAGGAGTCGAGGCTTTTTGGAAGGCGACAAGGATCCCAGGACTGAAGGCTCAGGAAACAGGTTCTATAAGAACGTGAGGAAAACACAAGGTAAGTATACTTCAATCTGAAATTTAGCACAAGACTGATAGCACAAGTACCAGTAGGTAAGTAATGCTCCAGCAGGGCAGGGAGCTCTTCTGCAGCCTCTTACAGTCCTGGAGCTCGTTAGTGGATTGATCCTCAGCTGCTGCTTGTTGGTGCCACCCTGGACTCAGGAACCTGCAGGAAGAATCCCACAGTCATGTCTCAGTCCTCGTCCTCCCTCGTGACTCCCTGTGATTTTTACCTCCTGTAATTTTGTAAGTGTTGCTGCCTAGTCAGTCTTTTGTTTTTGTTCAAATAAAAGTTTTATTTGTACTTTGAGTTGGCTGTGCCTGCATTTGGGTCCAACCTAACCGTCTGTGACAACCAAAGTCTGACTAAGTCACACAGATAGGAGGAGGAGTTACAGTAGTCTCTTTAAAATGAATGTAAATGTAAAGTGGGAAAAACACTTTAATTGTTAGAACAAATGCACATTAGTTCTATTCCAATGTATTATTTTTTCATGTTCTTTCTATATTTGTTGAATTTGTGGAAACCACATGGCCCTTTTTCTACAAGTTGTTCTTTTTGATTCTTTTCTCCACCCTCTTCATCTTTGCAGTTGACCAGTGAGTGAGTGAATATTAAAAGGTCATCTCCTTTCGAACACAATTTTCCAAATGCATTAGGCATCGTTAACTTGTCAGATGTGAATTACATCACTGGCAGACAGACAGTTGATGCTTAACGTGAATTCAGACAACATGCATGACTGTCTTAGTTAATGGTGCCATTTACTCGTCTTTGTCTACCAGGTGGACATGTGTTTAGTGGAAGTACGCACAGAAAAATGTAGCCACATTAAGAAGAGCATTAGTTCTGACTCTGAGGGTTTTATCTTTTGCTATATGGCTTCCATGAGATATAAACTTCATCATCTCACAGCCAACACTTTGTTCGCTGCATTGTTCTTCTATCCCGTTCTCCTCTACAACACTGCATTCAAATTGGCAGCCACATCATTGATGTTTGACCATTACAGCTAAGGAGTCAAACAAACAGTTCTCTTTAAAATGCCCCCCCCCCCCCCCCCATGCTTTAAAGTAAGAAGTTGCTGTCTCTGTGTAATTATTTTTCAGCTTGGTCGTCCACAGATGTGTATTCTGGCTGAGTAACGGGGTGTATTGATTGGTGGGCAAGAGTCGGATGACCAGCACTCAGCTGCCCAAGGGGGAGCTCTATAAGGAGCCTGGGAAGCCATGATGTGGCTAATACCCTGCCACTTGCTCACTTCCACCCACCCCCGCTATACCTCCTTCAGTCAGCCACAACTCTTCGATGTCTTCCCTGAGCCCCTAGTTCCACCAGTTAACACTGCTCTGGTCTGCTCTTTCATTAGAGCTTTGTTTCAGAGGTCAAGAGCTGCTTGAAGGGGGCTAGGATGTCTTTCAGATGTCCTCTGCGAATAATCCACACAAGGGAAAATCTATACTTGTCACATTGGCAGTGTAGATGTGCGTTGCATGTGTGTGTGTTCGCACCCTTGTTGCACATGTTTGTGGTTAGCTATGTTCTCTTTGTCCTTGTTAATAATAACAGGGCTGAGGGCTTGCATTTCCCTCTCTGCAGGGTAGCCGTGTCATATCAACAGTAAACAAGCTCCTTCCTTTCAGAAAACGTTCGACAACTCTTGCCAGCGCTGGCCACTCAAGCAGAAACCTGTCCTGAAATCTTCCATTCACTTTTTGCTTTTCTTTTTCTCGCTTTCCTCAATTTCCAATTTCTCAGTTTCCTGTCTTTCTTTTCTTGCACTTTTATGAGCTGACTTTCTTAATTTCTTTAGACTCTGTTCACATGTCTTGTCGGTTGAAAGTTGTATTTTTTTCTCGTTGCCCTCGCTGGTAAGGTCAGCGTTATACGGAGGAGGGGGGATACTGACAAGAACAATCTATATGTTCTTCTCCTTCTTTCAAGCAGAAGCCCAAACTTGCTGTGTTTTAATAGCTGTCAACAACAGTGTCAGCAGCAAACCCATGGATAGAATCCCCAAATGAAACACTTGCTGGCCATCAGCTGGTAACTCCAGCCAGTGAGTTTCTTTGCTGAACTAAATGTCTCTGTGTGTGTGTGTGTCCACTGACCTGTCATGTGATTGACTTGTTCATACAAATACCACCAAAGTGCAAATGGAAACACTTCTCTGGGATTATGATGGCTAGTTTTATGAGTTTAAAAGCAGAAAATTAAAGGTCATCCAGGTTTTTCTGTCTTAAAGACATGCTTATTCATGCTCAATAATCCAGGTAGAAAAATCCAACCAAGTTCAGTGAGGTCCTCTGGACGGATTATTTTTCTTGAAAGGTTTCTTCTTGAACCACATCGGTATGACTGCCTCAGACGAGTCGGCGGGGGAGAGGGTGGACTCTAGAAACCATCTTAACACCATAAAACTTGTTGACCCACTATGCGAAGGTGCTTTTAATAAGACTGAGTTTGTTGTGGCTCCTCGGACTGATGAAGTCTTTTGGATGAAAGACGAAACGTTTCAACAAAAAGAAACGTCCAGAGGACCCGACTGAACTTTGCTGGATCTTTAAGACCTGCTTATAACTTAACTGATTGGATTCATCGGGTTTCATAACGGAGTATCATCAGCATAACGCCAAAGTACATGTGGAGACACTTTTCTGGGAATATGATGACTAGATTTATGAGTTTAAAACAATTTGAATGATAAGATGTGACATTTTCAGCTAAGAAAAGCCTTTTTTATACCTGACACATCCACAGCAAATGACACTTGAAAGAAGTGTACACTTTTTGCACTGCGAAAGTGCACCTTATTAAAAACGTTCTGTTAATGTTTCTTCGTTTGTCTTTTCTTTGTAAGAAACGTTTAAGGAGTTTAATCAGATTTCCTACTATACTGACATTATTTTATCTGACACTGAGCCACTTGTGTTTAATATAATTTAACAAACTATTTTGTGTCTGTTCTCCACAGACTGAAGAGAATGAAGAGCTGAGGAAAGCTCATAATCAACGCCGTGAACGCCTGTGCTTGATTCAGACCAACTACAAGAGAATCCGAGATCAGCTGAAAGAGATGGAGAAGTCCAGTGCCTTGTGAGTAGACGGAGGTCAAGACCACTCAGTAGCTCTGAGGCTGTTCACAGCACTAAACCTGAACTTATAGGCAGGGCTGGAAAGAGGACTAAAACAATGGACTCAAGTAAGGACAGGTCTCCAGTCCATCCCAGGGACACCTGGACAGGTTTCCAGTCCATCACGAGAAGACAAATGGACAACTGGACTATCACTCTAACATTTTTGCCGTTGTGAAATCCATTGACTGTTAATAAAAAATGACCCGTTGAAGCTTTAATAGCAGGTCATTTTACTGGAACATGACAAGTTTAGAAAACAAACCAGTTTAAACACTGAGGGAATAATCAGCTGATGTGTGAATGTAGCAAGTCTGCTGAGGTAAACAGACTGTAAATACAGAGATATTTATATTTTCCCTCATTATTATTATTATTATTTTACATCAAGTTGTATGTTTTAATTGGATCAGATCCACTTATTGATTGTCGGACATGTTTTTAGACATGAGTTTGGGAGTTGTTGGTTTTCTGTTTATGATTATGTCAGATTATAGAGTTAGTTTACTGAATATTTAGTCAGCGTACCAGCTGTGGCAGAGCTGAACAACTTGTTAGTAGTTTTCACAAAGCCTTTAATTGAACTCTGAAAGTCTTGTTTTAGAGACAGTATGTTTTAAACTCAGCACTACTTGAGGCTGAGCAGGTAGAAGACAATGGAGTCAGAGTGTCTCTTAAACATGGCCGCTCGCTCCAGGAGTTCATTTCATTATCTCTAGTTCCACTTGAACTGTCTCAGTGGACGTTTAGCTGCCCGCCAGTTTGCAGGTGACGAGCCGACGTGTCTGCTGAGTTTCACCCCCACTTCCTTAGACGGAGCAGCCGGCTGAGTTTGTGCACAATCTCTGTGGGTTTGTGTCACCTTTCGTGGAATCAAACACGGGCTGATGATGGTTTAATTTCACATGTTGACTTTTTCTACTCCGTAACAGATGAGATTTCAAATGTAACTGAAGTAGATCATTTAAACATACTCGCGTAAAAGTACAAGTTGGAATAATTTAAAAAGTACAAAGTACATAAAATTCATACTTAGTTACATAACACGGGTACTGGTAAATGTAATTCCCCACTCTCCACCCTGCTCATATGAATATTTCTCTGTGAAAGAGTACAATGTGCAGTAACCCTTTGCTCATTGTCTTCTGGCTCCAGTTCTCTCCGTATATTGTCGGATAAGATCTGATGCTGGATTTAGGACTGTAAGAGAAATTCCTTCTTTTGCCTTAGAGAAGCTCACAAGTTTTAAGCCCAGTCAATTTAGTCCGTTTTGTACGGAGTGTGTGTGTGTGCTTGTGCGTCTCTGCTCCCTCAGTGTTCATTAAGATGTGAGAGCCAGAGGCTGGAGGTGTCTGGTCCTGAGGGTGCAAGGTGTTTGAGCTGGCCTGGGGAGGGAGGAGGGGATTGGTCCATTTCCTGCCTCAATCTGGCATTTTTACCACAAACCACAGGATTTTACTCAAAGTAGAAAATGTGCTGGAAAATATCATTAGCATATGGGTCTCGTTTTCTTCTTTGTCTCCTGGTTTTTTCACGTTATGCTTTTTTCATTTTTTGTCTGAAAGCTGTCGTCACCAAGGCCCTTCAAAGCGTAGGTGAAGATGGTGCACTTGGTGGCCACAGGAGAGCAAAGCGATAACTCTGTCAGCTGTTTTCTCTCCGGGTTAATTAAAGAAAACAGCAGTGTAACGAGAGCCCGTGTGAAAGGGAAGCAAGCGAGAAAGCATGTTCAGCCCTGGGCTTGACTCTGCTCATGTTAGCTCAGTGCAGCTTAGCAGCATGTGTCTGAGCTGGTGAGAGCAAAGACAGAGATGTAGCACCACAAAGCACTGCTGCTACACATTTTAACAGGTTATCAGATCAATGTTCTGTCGGCTAAAACACTTCACTTCGTCCAAGCCGAGGAATTTTGATTATTTCAGAAGAAAGACGTGTTCACTTTCAAGAGACACAAAGTGCTTTCCTTTATGTAAGAACAGTTTGTGTCAGCGTGTCTGTATTTCATGTTGATTTCACGACATTGATGCATTTTGCTACGTTGCCCCTATCAGTTAGAGCCTCCTCGCATCAACCACTCACTCAGTGATCTTAGCATTCAGAGCTGCACTCCCTCCACAGCCATTAAACCC
>NC_056513.1:1699328-1699773 GCF_014905685.2 Nematolebias whitei | reverse complement strand
TAACAAACAAAGACTAAACTTATACAGCCAGAAGTTACAACATGCAGTATATCTACATTTAAACACACAAAATAAAACACAACTAGCTGCAAGTATTAACCTTTAAATTAACTATAAACCAACGACTGTGAAGTGATCGTAATGCAAAACCTGATGGTGTTGTCGGAAGAAAAGGGGGTGGAGCTCCTGCAGGTGAGGGGCGTTAACCAACTATCCATCCAGACATACATCCTCCCATCCAGACATACATCCATCCATCCAGACATACATCCATCCAGACATACATCCTCCCATCCATATATACATCCATCCATCCAGACATACATCCTCCCATCCATATATACATCCATCCATACATACATACATCCTCCCATCCATATATACATCCATCTATCCAGACATCCATCCAGACATACATCCTCCCATCCAGACATACATCCATCCA
>NC_056513.1:1698559-1699228 GCF_014905685.2 Nematolebias whitei | reverse complement strand
TATCCAGACATACATACATACATACATACATCCAACCATCCGTATATACATCCATCCATCCATCCAGACATCCATCCAACCATCCATATATACATTTATCCATACATACATACATGCAACCATCCATATGTACATCCATCCAACCATCCATATATCCATCCATCCATCCTAACATCCATCCAACCATCCATATATACATCCAGACATACATCCAACCATCCATACGTACATCCATCATTACATCAATCTATCCAGCCATCTATCCATACATACATACATACATCATCTTTCTCTTGTTCTGAAGTCAGGTCTCGGGGGCAGCAACTTGAGCAGGGAGGTCCAGACATCTCTTTCCTCTTCCAGCTCTTCTGGGAGGACTCCAAAGTGTTCCCAGACCAATCAAGAGATGTAGGCTCTCCAGCGTGTCCTGGGTCTTCCCCGGGGTCTCCTCCCAGTCGGAGATGTCTGAAGCAACTCTTTAGGTAGGCGCCCAGAGAGCATCCTTACCAGATGCCCGAACCACCTCAGCTGGCTCCTCTCGATGTGGAGGAGCAGTGGTTCTACTCTGAGTTTCTCCTGATGACTGAACTTCTCACCCTGTCTCTAAGGGAGAGTCCAGCTACTCTGCAGAGGAAACTCATTTCAACCTCCTGGATCCACGATCTCATT
>NC_056513.1:1671147-1698459 GCF_014905685.2 Nematolebias whitei | reverse complement strand
GTGATCTTAGCATTCAGAGCTGCACTCCCTCCACAGCCATTAAACCCTCTGAGGTAGTGCTAACTTAAATAAGAAACAATAGAAAATGATTTAAAAAGTCCCATTAGTGTGAGCAAATTAGAGGCCTAACAAGTCAGCTGGGAAGGGCAGGGTCTCGTTGCATTTTGAGCTTGTTAAGGGTCTTCCTGTAGCTTCCCTGCTGTGTTGTTGCCTTTTGGAAAGACACACAAAAGTAGGTTTTGTTCCCACTTTTTTGTTTCAAGACCAAGAGATTAAATGGTTTCTTCATCCTGGTGTGTGCTCTTGCTGCAGCTTGTTCTTCTTGCTCTAAGGAAATGTAGTCACCAAAAATGTGTCTCTCTCTGACGGACAACTTTCTGCCTCCCCAGCAGCCAGAAGTGCCAAACCTAACGTTGAGTCGTTATGAGAAATGGACAGTGACATTAAAGTCTTCTGAGAAAAAAAATCTCATTATCATGACATTTTGGTCATATTTATTATTTCTAATTAAAGGTATTTGGTATTATACTAATAAAGAAATTATGCCCATTTCACCAAAGCAATAGTTTGATAAAACTGGGTTAATTTATTCATTATTTGTTAAATATTTAATTTATTCATCTCTTGTTTACTGTAATATATATATATAATATATAAAATCAGTTCGGCCGAGCTCACAGAGTTGGCGTTGTCCTTGGAGTGCCGGCTGCACGCTGTAGCCTCACTCAGCTCCTCATCCAGCTTTCTGCTAACCCAAACATATGGTTCATGGGCAGAGTTAAATCTCAGCCATCGTAATAAAAACTTCCATAACCTTTGACTAAAAATTCCCAATCACTTGGGATCAAATCGGTTCTTCTCATCCTGAACATTTCGTTGAGCTTGTGTTAACCTGCATATGAAAAGTAAACAACGCAACATCTGTTGGAGCCATTCTTCCAGTTTTGGAGGCACCGAGTGCTCCTGTGACCACCTTGACTCTCCACAACTTGTTTCCTCTTTCAGCCCAAGGTATTTCTCAAGCTTATCGTCCTCCTCCTTTCTGATGTTATTATGGATGTTACTGGGGGTGCTCAGTCTACTACCACTGCTTTCTCCTGTTGCCTATCGTCCACCACAATGTCCAGTTGGTTAGCCATCACCTGTTTGTCAGTCTGGGTCTGGAAGTCCCACAGTATCTTAGCCCTGCCATTATCCACCAAGGCTGGTGGAGTCTCCCACTTTGACTGTGGGACCTCCAGTCCATACTCAGCACAGATGTTCCTGTACATTATTCCAGCCACTTGGTTATAGTGTTCCACGTGTGCTTTGCCTACCTGGATCTTACACCTGCTGCTCTGTCTTGTCTCAGGGACATTTTGCACTGCCTGCATCTTAGGTCTTGTCTGGTGTGGTAGACCCTGGCCTCTGTTGTTCTTGTGCTGCCATGATTAGTGCCTCTGTGCTGTCCTTCAGTCCATCCCTCTCTAGCCTCTGGTGGATTTGTTGATGTGAGCCACTTCCTCAGTCTGCTGCTGGTACGTGCCGTGCAGAGCTTGTCTTTCCGTGATGGCTCCCCTTGTTCCTCCTCTTCCACACGGTTTTCGCTGCTGCCTGAGACTTTCACTCATTAGTTAATTATTGATGGCTTACCTCCTGATGCAGGATCTTCATTGTTTCATTCTGTATAGTGGCTGGAATAGTGAAACGTTCACTGGTGCTCTGCCTCCCTCTGGGTGCTGGACTCATTCTAGTATGCTTTCTGTCATTTTGTAATTTGCAGTAAAAAAAAATCTCAGTCACATCACATTATTGGATAGTCCACCTAATGCCCGGCCTAGATAAATGACAATATATAAAAAAAGGAGTTGATAAATAAAATAAATAATTAACAAAGCATTTTGAGATGAGCCATTTCTCCTAATTTTCTGTAAAAAGTTGCTCAGCTTTAACTGAAGACTGTCGCAGTGACGTGCCTAAAGCCAGACGGTTTTGTTCTTTCAGTGTTTACAGAGTTGGTTTGGTGGATTTCTACTGACGACGTCTTGTGTTTACAACATGAAGTGAAAAGTGGAGTTGAAAAGTGAACCATTGACAAGATCTAGTTAAAAATATTTTAAGAGCAATATCAGTTTTAAGAAAAACTCTTGAGAAAAAATCTGAAAAAATTAAGAACAATTGTCACTCCTTTGTTGATTAAAACAACTTCTTAATGGTTTTAAATTTGAAATATAGACTCTAGCATCATTTCAAACAGCCATATATAATGAAACAGATAAGTTTTGTAAGAACGATATAAACCGAAGCTTAACTGTCGTGCAGTTTGTCCCAATGGATAATCTATATTTGTATATGTTTTCATTGTATGTCATGGCAACTGTTTCACAGTCAACCTGTTAAATACTGACAAATTAAATGAACTTGTTATAATTAAATTACTGTAATCTTTTGTCACCTTCCTCCTTCATCCTGTGGCGATCTTGTCCCTAATTTCTGGCAGTGTGTCATGACGCACCACGTTTGGAGGTTTTATGGGTTTAGACCCACGTTTGCCTAATGGCTGCACCCACTTCGAAGAGTCCTCGGTGAAACACCAAAGTGAGTGAGGATTCTTGACATCTTGATCAAAGTCCCGTTAAAATAAAACGTCTTTTTTTTTTTTTTTTAAGATCTGACAATGAGATGTTGGATGCTGATGATGTATTGTAGCATGCATTACACTTATATGAAAATATATTTCAACAGCATACGTAATAACCAGTCCCACCCAGGATACAAATACTACACATAATAAACCATGTGCCTAATCAGCATGCAGGCAGAGTGCAGTTTATCAGTCCCATTGAAACCTCACTGCCATTCACCATTAGTGTATCATATTTTCTTAAAATACTGTGAAGGAGAGAGGAAAAAAGCCAATTTCTTATTCATATTAGAGGGGTGGTTTTTTTATTTTTTATCAGACTAGGGATGATAGGGGTGAGCAAATAAAATTAAAGGTTATTAAAGCAACCATACACTGATCAAAGTTGCGCCCATAAACAGATTCCCCCAGATTCAGAGCAATTAGCCGCAGCAGTTTGGAAAAGTTCTTTCTATCTCCTCCTGCTTAATAATGGAAACTAGAATACCATCAGGGGGAACATGCACGGAGGCTAGAAGAAGATAGCTCTCCCCTGGCTTCATGTTCAACAGATTTTAGTCCCACTGTAAACAAATCCATTCAAATTCAGTTTTACCATGACTGTGGAATGCTTCTTACACGTATTTTTAAATACATGAAGTTGGTACGTAACATACCAAAAGTCACATCACGAGAATTAAAACAACGATATGAATAAACAATCATTTACTTTGAAAACGCTGCTGCTAACACAGATAAGGTTTATTGTGTTCTTCCAGCAGAGGACCAGTTTCATTTTCTCTTGTTCTCGGAAAGTACAATTAGCTGTTACTTGGCTTTTGATTGTGGGAAAGACAAACAAGCATGCACACGAACAACGGCCACACTCGTACATTACAGAGTTGCTTCAAATTGCTCATGGGGCATTTGTAGTAATAAATGAAAACATTTTCTAAGTCCCATGCTCCAGGGTTACCTAGTAGTACCTACTTAGCATATCATGAAGGCATCCATGAGGCCAGTAAATGACCACAGGAAAAGGAGACCTACCTGTGACCCTGCATTTTCGCACATCTGTCACATTGATTAGGTAGAAACAGGAAAGTGTGAGTCCGTGTGTGTGTGGTGCAGTGTGAGTGCATGTGAGGGGGTGGGGTCACATGGAAGCAGCAGCTACTGAGCACAAAATGTCATTAAGTATTCATAAGTGAGGTGTAGACTTTTGAACGACCTCGTTTGCGAGTGTGTTTTTGCCACTATTTACATTTGCATGGCACTCAGGGAATTCTCAGCTGCCCTGCCACACAGGCAGTGCCCTGAGCTTTAAACAAACATGCATAAAAGTGTACATGATTTGCCACAAAAATGTCAAAGTCAAGGCTGCTCATTTGAATACTGTTAAAAAGGACTGAAAAACAAAAAGCAGAGTGAGAATAAGGGGCTTTTTACCCCCATGTGAGTTGCCAAAGGCAGTGAGGCGATATACAGTACAAACATTTTTCACCTGTTATACATCTGTGTGCAGAGTGTGTGCACAGTGGTTTGTTCAGGTTTTATCTCTGCTGCATTTTGTCTTTAATTCTCTATATATTGTATGATTATGTGTGCAGGTCAGGTGGAAAGGTACACCGTGCAGAGTCGTGGCAGCTACGACAAGAGAACAGTGATGCCGTGTGGAATGAGCTGGCCTACTTTAAAAACCTCACCAAAAAACTCTGCACTGAGAAGTAAGTGGCCTGCATTCAAAATCATCTTGAAACATATACAGCAGCATTGGGTAATGTACCAGCATTTGCCTAAAACAGTGTTGTCTTCCATGAGTGCATGCAGACGCACACAAGCACAGTGTTGGATGTTAAAATGTGGGTTTGCCCTTCCCAGCGTCACAGCATCCATCTAGTCTGCTACGTCTTTATTAGCCAGCAGGAGCAAAGGCACGATCATTAGACTCTACTCGTTTGTAAAACTGGCTGTCCAAAGTTTACAGGGGAACCTGCAGGAAGTAAAGTCACAGTTCAGAAACACTTTTATCTCCGTAAAATAGCTGGAAGAATTTAGAAAAGTCCTGTAAGTTCCAAACCAAGAGTCTGCTGTGTTTCTAGCTTTAGTTTTAATAAAATAGTTCACGTTCTTCTACTGTCAAATATGTAGTAGTACATGGATTAAAGTTCTCTGTCTCTGCAACGGGTTTCTGTCATTTTGAACGTGGCCAGGAAGGATTTCCATCATCCGTAAAAATGAGGGGGGGACGGGGGGTGTCTTGTTGTGGTCTTGTTAAACCCATCCAATCTAATTATGATACAGGGATTAAACTGGTCCTACTGTCAACAAATAAAGAGAACCAGAGTCATAGTTTTACCCGATCAGAGCAGGGCCTTCACGGGGAGCTCAAGCAGCGTTCCCAACGTAGAGACTGCAGACGAGAGCACCAGTCAACATGTTCCAAGGAGGACACCCCGCTTCCTTATTGGAACCACCCACACCCCCATGAAGGTGATGACGTGTAATAAATTATTAAATGTCTTTATATCAAATCTGTGTTCCCACGTGACTAATTCACTGCAGCTGGGGGAGATACTAGAACTGATGCACCATTAACCCCCGCCCCACACCTCGCCTCCAACTTACCCTGGATTTTCGTACCTGAAATCTAACTTTGTATTAAACGTTAGTGTGTTTGGTGCAACACGTATTGGTGGTGTGGTGTCTGCAGTCCAGTGCAGCGAGGAGCGTCCAGATCTCTACACTGGAGAAACCAAACAGCTTCACAGATGCTCAGCACAGGAGAGCCAGCTCCTCAGGACAAGACTCAGCTGTTCACCTACACCTCAGGGATAAGGGACACTCCTTTGAGGACCAGAATGTTCACATTTTGGATTAAGAACACAGATGGTTTGAGAGGGGGGTGAAGGAGGCCATGTATGTAAAAAGAGAGAAACCATCCTTAAACAGAGGAGGAGGTCTCAGATTCCAACTTTCAAGAACCCACAATGCAGCTTTAGGACCGATACCCAGTCAGTTTCACTTGAACCACGACCTTCATCCAGGTGACCAGAGTGGCCCATCTGTGAGTCGGACTAACAAAGACTCTAACAGACCTCTGTTGTTAGAAGTGAGGACAACCTGCTTGTGTCAGTCTGTAAGATTAGAGAGCACCTCAGCCTTTTAACTTGAACCCCACACTTGTTTCTTTGAACTGAGAAAGCTTCTCGGATGAGAAGCGAAACGTCTTCAGCTACAGAATAGAAGTCCAGTTGTTTTTGTCTTGAACCTTTTTTTGGATTTACCATGTCCTGGATGACTGAGCGTCTTCACCAGCAACACGTATGTGTAACGTAGGCATGTGACTAAACCCCTGGCCTTCGAGACAGCACGCCACCGTGGGAGAACACAGAAAGATGAAATGTGCCCCAGATTATAGCAACGGTGTGTGTCTCCACTCTCCAACAATGTTTTTGTTGTTGTTCTTATTCATGAAGTTTGTTTGGTGAAAGCGTCAGTTTCAGGTGTTTGGAGTTCACCAGAAATACAAACTTAAATTCCACATGATATAGCAATAAAAAGGTGTTTCGGCTTTTTGGATGTGCTAAACGTGCTTATATTTTGAACCATACTGAGAGGTAACTGTTCTATGAAATACGTAATTCAATAAATGATCAAATATAAAAATAAATAGCATTAAATGACTACAGGTCTGAAATCCTGTAAACGTACCGTACTTTTCGGCTTATAAGTTGCGTTTTTTTGCATAATTTGCACGCCCTGCGATTTATACGCCAAAACGCCATATTTATCAGTCAGAGTTTCTTTGTCATTCACACCGTGGAGCGAAATTTTGTACACAAGGTCCCAGTTACATCCCACAATAAAAATATAAAATAAAAAGAGTAATAAGATCTAAGATAAGAAAAACATTAACTAAAAATATGCTAAGCACTAATAGCATAAAAACAATACGCCGAACAGCAGCACAAACATGAGTCTGTGTGAGCAGATGAGGATGAGTGAACACAGCGACATGAAATAGTATTATATAATATAATATTAATATAATACTTATGTTTTATTTCTATATTTATAAACCAACTTTTGGCTAAGATACGACCGTTTTCATTAATTCTGACTGAAAATATTGAACACTACCATTTTCAGCCGCTAGATGGCACTCAAGTAGCATAGCATGCTGTTGTGTCATGTAATAGGTAAAAGAGGCTATTATTGACACAATCAGCTTGCCATAGCTGCCACCTTCATCTGCCTGGAGCAACCATCAAATCAGCTTCATTTTGCTGCGCTGCCCCGGTGAAATGCAGCTAATTTTACCATTAAAGTGCATTTATTAAGTAAAAATTCAACTGAGACACACCTTTACTATAAAGTCGAGCAAATAAATAATTTTTTCAGTTGCTTATCTTGTTAAATTTCGATGAAATGCACAGTGAGTCGTCTCTGTGCATTCCTGTGTCTGCGTATCGGCTTTGGAAAATGCAGCTGATTTGACTGTCAAAGTGCATTTATTAAGCAAAAGTTAGACTGAGACACACCTTTACTATAATTTTGAGCAAACAAATAATTGTTTTTAAGTGTTAATCTTGTTAAATTCTTGTTAAAGTCCTCCCGTGCACGCTCCTACGGCCACCATTTGGCAGCCAATCTATTTTTGGCACCACACCGGCCCACAACGTGTTGTCATCTTAGTAAATCTAGAGTTTTGTCATAAAGTGGGAAATTAAAACTTTGTAAAGTTTATTGTGAACAACAGAAGATACCGCAGAATGTTGTGATGACCCACTGGCAGTAGTTTTTACATCGTACAGACCATTCCAAACTGGTGCACACTTAACAGAAGTCAAACGTGTGACCGTCCTTATTGAAAGGGATGCTTGTTATTTAATTTCTTTACTTCTCTTTGTCTCTTTTCACTCTTGGTTTTATATTTGCCCTGTTAGTTGTATTACAGTATGTAGCTGTAGCTATTGTCCTGCTTGATCCAGAGAACAATTTGTAACTGTACCTCAAACAATGATCCTCTGTGATAATACATAAAACCTGGCCTAGAGCAGCAGTCTATGTCTTCCCCCACCACCACTCCCCCCTACACTATCACCTCTTTTCAACTTTTCCATTCTCTATCCTGTGCCTCTGGACTCTCCTCTTTCCCTCTTTCTGCTTGTCTTCCCAGTTGCCTCCCAATGGCCCTCTGTGATTCTGCTGTAGGTTGAGGCCAGAATTCTGATACCCCCTCCTCCTGCTGCTTTCCCCTCCACTCACCCCACTGCCCTGTCCTCCTAATCCCAGCTGAGCTCATTATGATATAGCCCGGCTGCCTCTCTCCGAGCCTGAGCTGTCCGAGCTAATTACAGGCTAGTAGCCCTAGTCCCGCCGATGCTGCCTGTTAAGGGATGTCCATTTGCCTGCCTGCCTGGTCACGACTAAAACTGAGCAGAGCCGAGCTCTAGATGGTCAGAGGGCGGGGTACATCAGGGTGAATAGACAACAGCAAGGGTCCTGCAAGTACCTGCAAGGAGATCCACAAGGGATGGAGAGCAACTGGCCTCTTTCCTAGCTGTTTGACTGATCTGTTTGTTGGGGTCAGTGTTGATCTCCTCCTCTCTATTTGCCTCTGACAAGCTCCACCTCATCTCTCCATTTCTTGCCCATGGACTTCTCCTTACTTGGGTGGTTGGTGCAAAGTAAACTCGGCTGAGATCTTGAAATTTGTACTTTCAAAAACTCTGTTCCAGAGTACACATTTAAACACACATAAACCTACAAGTTCACTTCCAATCTCACTTGAAATTTTATCATGTTCAAGTGTGACCAACCATTCATTCATTCAACCTTTATTTCTACAGGCTAGCCTCATTGAGCCGCGAGGACTCATTTACAAGAGAGACCTGTTCCAGACAGAACATCTAAAGTACAGACAACAAAACAGTAAACAATGAAAACAATAAACTACAGTAAAAATACAGTTAAAATAAAAGTAGTGTATAAAACAATAAGTCAGGGTGAAATACTAAAAACAAGAACATATTTGCTTTGATTTTTCTAATGACATCATCAAATGTTTGAAACCCCTTAAAGAAATAAAGGAGGACAACTTCACTTCCTGTTGCAACGTGTTCCAGGTGCAGGAGCCGAGTAGGAACAGGCCTTTCTGCTGAGTTCAGTCCGCACTGAGGGAACGCTGCAGGTAATGATGGACTGAGAGCGCACGCTGTAACTGCACTGACGACGTGACATGTGGGAGGAGATATAAGAAGGTAGCAGACCAAGGAGGGATTTATAGATGAAGATGAACCAGTGCGAGAGCCTACGTGTAGATAATGACCAAGGAGTACAGGGTGCAGTCATGGTATGGAAGTTACAACCAGTTATGGATCTTAGCGTATCAAGATAGACAGCGTCCAACATCTGCAGGGAGCTGGCAGGGGCATGCATGTAAATAATGTCACCGTAGTCAATGGAGGGGAGGGAGGGAGAGGTTACAAGGTGTTTTCTGGCATTCAGAGTTAAACAAGATCTATTTCTGAAAAAGAAACCCAGTTTTAATATCAGTTTCTTTAGAAGTTCCATAGAAGCTCCACCACCACCAAGTGTATCGCTGATGCACCAAACGCTTCTATCATTTTTGTTTATCCACGGGCGCAGCCATGGTTGCATGTTCTGTCTGTGCATGCATCTTGATTTCTCCATTCAGTAAGAAGGTGGAGCTGCACCTTAATCCTTGCTTTAGTGCTTAGGGTTAATGAGTTCCCTTGCAGATGCTCTTCGCTGAAACCGCTAGCTTTTGATCCTCCACTGTTTGCTGATGAGAATGAGTGTTGAATCGTATTTGTCCAGTGCAGGCATTACATATTATTCCAACTTCCAGTTTCTGTCTGTGAAGCTGACACCTCGTCTACTTTTAAGGCTGGGCATGTCTTTCCATTTTGATAAATCCTATAGTTAGTGTTGGCTTGGGTTTCCTGAGCTATCCTTTAGTTCTGCTGCTATAGGCTTAGACTGCTGGAGGACAAACTGACCACATGTCCTCTCTCTGCTGCTGTCTTTACTTGCTGTACTCTACCTGTTGGTATTTAAATATTTCAGTCAATAATTGGATACTTTTACTAATTGGCTTTTAGAATTTATGTAAATGTTTTTGTGTAGTACCCTGAGACAACTTCTGTTGTGACTTGGAGCTATAGAAATAAACTGAACTGAACTAAATAGAATTGAATAGAATATTTATTTGGACAGAATTAAGGATTTCTGAGTAGAGGTTTGGTCTTTGGCCTATGTGACTGTCATTGCTGGCCTACTGTGTTCCTAGTGTGAGGTCTTAGCTCTGCACCAGCCATTAGAGTGGGCTTTTAGTGTTGATCTTCATGTTTTAGGTTGAGGCATTGTTATGCCTTGGAGCCGTCAATCCGAGAGTTTATAACTCTCATAGAGAAATACTGAGTGAGGTTGGTAAAATAACCCCCCCTCTTTTTTTTATTATTAACATTTTTTATTTTTTACTGAGTGGCATGTCTTGCCACACTGCCCTCCTTGCATGGTCATGTGTAAGACACTTTGTGGTAATGGACCTTCCATGATTGGTCATGCCTTAAGGCACTCCTCATAACGCCTCAGTTGGCATACCTTACACTGGTTTCAAAGAACCAGTGTTACCCTAAGAACCCAAAGGTTTTCCATCCCTGTTCTACTCTATTCTTATTTTTCTATTTTTTTAATTAGCTGGAGGGAGCCATTAGAATCAAGGGACACAAAACAAGGCCTTCCTAACCAAACTGATTAACCTGCTATGTACAGCTAACATGTTTTTTAAATGTCAACCAAGAGTGGAAAACTGTATTTTTAGCAAGCTGTAGTTAGTGTATGCATAAAGTAGAAAACAGAAACACATGGGCCCAACGGTTAAAGCTTGTGTTTCCATTGACCAAACGGTCATAATTGAACTTGTGAAAGGTTATGCAAGATATATGTTTGCTATGATCCACTAATGACTAATTAGATAAAAAGTTCATGGCTTGAATTTCCAAGTGTCAGTCTTTAAGAATGCTCTTTAAGTGCTCATTTTATTTCCTTGTTGTCATAAGGAGTTATGTATTTTCTCACCTTGTGCAGAAACAACACCTGTAAAACACATTGTTGATGAGTATTTCCCACGTTGTATTGCTGTTATAATTTCTGCATTGTGGGTCCCTACAATATAACGAGAACATTATCAAATTCTGCCCCCTCCCATCTCTAAACATTTAAAGTAGATGGAGAAGGAAGGTGAATCAGGTCGTTTCTTTATTGCTCTTTTATGAGACACAGACAACCTGTTCTCTGTTCGATGACTTAAAAATTAATTAGAAGCACATCGTTTTAAGCTTTACACTTTCTCCATTTGATGTCATGATTTTAATTACCATGACATCTTTAAAATGTTGAAATATAACATTTAGATGTTAAAACTGGTAGTTTTTTATTGCACCAGCTCTCCTATGGATTCAGTTTTCTTTACATCGGAGAATCACTCTTTTCTTGTTCCTCTTCTTTTTCATTCAGTCAGCTGATGTACTTACCGTACTTTCTGGTCTTTAAGCTGCTACTTTCTTCACAGGCTTTGAACCCCGTGGCTCATAGAATGCTACAGCTAATTTATGGATTTTTATTTTTTTATTTTTTGACAGGCTGACGAGCTTCCTGCTGCCAAAAACATTTAACTTGGTCTCACCTGGGCACTCACATAGCTGCCCACTACACCTCCCTTCAGGGGCGGGTCCCCGTGACTTTATTTTACTGTTTAACACACAGACAGAGTGGAAGAGGGGGTTCCCCCCTCACCATTTTTCTCCTCCCCTCCCCGTTTCATTGGTTTGACTGTGACCTGTCAGATTTTTTTTACAAACTTTATTTACACAGGTTTTATCAATACGCGTCTCTCATTGGGTCCTCGTGACTCAGTGGCACGACCTCATTGGTTCATTGTGGTTGGCTGTTGGTCACATGGCCTCAGGGAGGGATTATGGGTAAAATTTATGTTCATTGTTAATCATTTCTGTTAAATGTTTAGCTGTAAAACACCACCTGGTGGTTGATTCTTGATCTACAACCAGAGCTGCACATCTCTCAGTAGCTGTGCTGCCACTCATGTTACAACGTGAACAACCCCAGTTTATATTTGTACAAAGTAGTTTGTTTGCTTTTTAGTGTGCACGGCTTATATTCGGGTGCGCTCTATAGAACGGCAATTACGGTGCAGTAGTCCCTCGCTACTTTGTGGTTTGTTTATTGCGGATTTGCTCTATTGCGGTTTTTCAAAATAAGATTGGACATGACCCACAATTTGCTGAGTGATGGATGAGCCGCACGATCGGCATGGAATTTTTATTTAAAATAAATTATTTTAAATGATTTAGCACCTGCAGCTCTTTTGTGCAGCCCACACTGCTGCAGAAACAACTTCCTCCTGTGCAGCCCTTACTGCAAGATCTGCGTGATCAGCTGATCTGCGTGCAGAGCGGGAAAGTGGGCGTGGCCAAGAACACTTGCAGGTGGCAAAGAGCAGCGGAGGCAGGGAGCTGAAGTCATGACATTCTGTGCTTTTTTAGAGTGTTTAGAGTTTTAAAACATTGTTTAGAATATTGCAAGAGTGTGGGAATGGTTTAAAATGCTTTAATATCTTTCTATATAAATACTAAAATAAACTACTACTTACATGTCAAGGTGGCCGAGTGGTCTAAGGCGCTGCGTTTAGGGCGCAGTCTCCCCTGGAGGCGTGGGTTCGAATCCCACTTCTGGCATACTTTCTGCAGCACGGTGGCGCAACTGGTAGAGCTGCTGCCTCTCATCGAGCTGGTCCTTGGTTCAGATCCCGGTCCGGGGGCCTTTCTGGGTGGAGTTTGCATGTTCTCTCTGTGCTGCGTGGGTTTTCTCCGGGTGCTCCGGTTTCCTCTCACAGACCAAAAACATGCATGTTAGGCTGATTGGTAACTCTAAATTGTCCCTAGGTGTGAGTGAGCGAGTGAATGGTTGTTTGTCTCGTTTGTCTCCATGTGTCCCTGTGATGGACTGGAGACCTGTCCAGGGTGTACCCCGCCCCTCGCACTGTGATTGCTGGACATGGGCACCGGCGACCCCCGTGACCCAAAATGGAATAAGCGGGTAAAGATAATGGATGGAAGGATGAAACTACTACTTACTCCGGTACTTGTACTACTATTCCTACGTTGCTGTTTTTCACTTATCGCGGGTCTTCAGGGTACAGATCCCCCACGATAAATGAGGGACTACTCTACTCTGTTAAACAATAAAACTGTGAACTGAGTTTGACAGGAAAAGTCAACTAGGCACGCTTTACAGTTTTGAAACTTTTTAGTATTTCTTAGCTTTCTCTGGACCTTTAAGGCAACAGCCACAAAAAAAATAAAAAAAATGACACCAAGGTTGTTGTTTTTTTTAGTCGTGGTATTTTGTTGGCAAGCAACTATGTGCCAAGTAGGGAATAAAAGATGCTGTGGGATGATTTCATGTGCCTCATTATGCATCTGTCTGCAGCAGTCCTTGTCCGTTCTTGTTAAAATGTTGTTAAAGTCTGTTGGTAAAAGAGGCAGAGATTATTTAGATTCTATAAACAGAATAAACACAGGCCCTTAGATTTAAGACAGTATACTCACATGACATCAAAGCATAAATTAAAAAGCGATTACTGTGGAAAAAAGCCTTTGAGATAATTTACACTGCTCCGCCGCAGAGAGTGACCATTATGGATGTGAACCTCCCCAATAAGCGACGTTGACTGTAATTATGTTTAATAAAGTTTGCCCTAATGTTACTCATATTCCACCATTTTTTTCTCCTCTTTTCATCTCGCTAAAAAGTATTAGAAGTAATGAGAGTCTTTTGCCCTTTGGACCAGGGCTTAGCAGGAGGAGGGACACACACACACACAAACAGAATGATTTATGTGCGTTTCTAAATTGGGCAAATAAGGTTTTCCCCTCATTATTTATTTGGGAGATCATTTACCCCATTAAATAAAAAGTAACATAACTTTACTCTTAGCGTGTAATTATGATCTAAACTTCAGCATCAAGTTGTGTTAAAAGACAAATAAGGAGCTTAGATTTAGTGATAGCATAAAATAAAAATGTGCTTATTTACTTATATTCACATTATTTTATATATACATATGTATAAAATTGTATATAGTTTGGTAAGTACATCTGTTTCATTTGTCATATACAGTAAACATTTGAACCTCATTTTATTTCATGTTTGGACCCCTTAATGCTGCTTTAAAACTAAAAGAACCTTCTGAGATCTTTCCAAGTAGTCATAAAACAAATATTTTTGTACAGGTTTTTTGTTTTTGAAGTATAACAGGAAAAATGTAGTTTCTTAAGACCAGCTGTTTGCTCCCGCTGCCACACTGCCCTCTGCTAAAATACATCATGGAGGATGTTCACAAGTTCCATTTGTGCAAACAGCAGTGACTTACCCGCCCATATCGGTCCGAGTCAAGATCAAGGTCCTTTATTGTCTTTCGCATCATATGGGGTACATGAGGCGGAATGAAATTATGTACACAGGGTCCCAGTTACACCCAAAAATATAGTATATATTTAAAAAAGAAAGTATACAAGGATCTAAGACGTACGTTAAACAATAATAATATACTATCAATGATAGTAAGTGCTATGTGTTGTCATCATTATTGATAAAATTAGTTCTCTGCATTTAACCATCGCACCTGAGATACACCCAGGTGGAACAGTGGGCAGCTATGTAAGCGCGCAGGGAGCAATTAAGGATTAGGTGTCTTGCTCAAGGACACCACGACATGTGGACATGGCGGGGAGTCGAACTGCGACCTTCTGGTCCCAAGTCGGCTGCCCTACTTCTACCCATCTCGAGTAGACTTGCATCCTGAGTTAAACCTTGTGTAACTCCCTCCACATACCCCTAAAACAATTCTTACCCTAGTGATGAGAACATTGGTGGCATTTTCAATTTCTTTCTGTATTCCTTATTTATGAGCTTTTCTGTTCCGAGTAAAACCAGGGAGAATGGTTTGTGAAACCCAGCGGCTGCAGCAGATGTGCACACGTGTGACTGACCGTGAGCAGTTTGTGCTATAAGCTGTGTTCTGCACAGGTGGGGTGAGAGCGAATCGTGTAGAGTGGATGGCTCAGGGTTGAAGCGCTGCGTTACAGCGAAAATGTTTATTAAAATGGGCAAAAGAGCAGCAAGACACAAAGGCATGTTGTTGAGCACATCATTACCAAATATATGACCAGACTGTTGCATGCTGTTTCTGATGAACAACCTTTTTATTTTTCTGTGTACAAACTTATACTGGACCTTAAGTAGAGCAGCAAGTTAATCATCCTTTGTCTCAAGAAGAGTCAGTTACAACATGATGATTCCACCACCAGGTTTCCTGAACATCCATTCTCTGTCCAGGTGACACACCAAGTACCTTCCTACCTGTCTCTCTAATTACTGTTGCTGTAGTAGTCCAGTCATCTGGAAGCTCTTTCTTACCACCCAGAGCCTTTAACAGCTCCTCTCTGAATTTATCACAACATTCTTCCTTCTTCATCTTCCACCATTTGGTCTTCTTCTCTGATTTGACTCTTCTTCACAACAACAGTCATTCTACACACAACCATCCGATGCTGTCTGGCCACGCTCTCCCCTGCCACAACCTTACAGTCTCCAATCTCCCTCAGGTTTCCTCTTCTACACAGAATGTAGTCGACCTGCGTACTCCTTCCTCCACTCTTATAGGTCACTCTATGCTCCTCCCTCTTTTGGAAACAGGTGTTGACGACAGCCATTTCCACTCTCTTGGTAAAATCCACCACCATCTGTCCTTCCTGGTTTCTTTCCTTGACACCAAACCTACCCGTCACTTCCTCATCCTCTGTTTCCTTCACCAACATGTCCATTCAGGTCTGCTCCCATCACCACTCTCTCCTCCCTGGGAATACTCTCTATCACTTCATCCAGATCTTTACAAAATATATCTTTCTCCTCCTCATCACATCCAACCTGTGGAGCATAACCACTGACAACATTTAGCATCAGACCTTCTACTTCTACCTTCAGACACATCACCCTCTCTGACACTCGTTTCACCTCTACTACATTCTTTACCAACTCCTCCTTCAGGACCCCCCCTACTCCAAGTTTCTTTCTATCCACACCATGGTGAAACAGTTTGAACTCTGCTCCAATGCAGCAAGCCTTGCTGCCCTTCCACTTGGTCTCTTGGACACATGAAACATTTACCTTCCTTCTCAGCATCATGTCAGCCAGCTCTCTACCTTTGCTTGTCATTGTCCCTACATTTAGAGCTGCAACCCTCAGTCCTACATTCTTCACTTTCCTCTTCTCCCTCTGTCTCCTGACATGTTTCCCTCCTCGTGGTCTTCCACTAACAGGAGCACAATTTCTGCCGTCACCATGTTTGTCAGCACCGGTGGCGGTCCTTGGTAACCCGAGCCTTGACCGATCCGTTATGGTTTTGTTTTGATGAGCTTGTGTTGTAAATGGGGGTGTAGTGGTATTCCATCTTTTTAGAGTTATGATGGGAAACTGGAGGACTCTTAATGGGCTTCATTTGAAATGCAGTTTCTTTTCTGTTTGATATATTTCTTATCTTTCAACAAAAGTGACTGTTTTGTACATGAACGTTGGTATTAACACTCTCGGCAACTAAAAAGACATAAAAGAGAAACATGAGAACAAGCTCTCTCTGCCACTGTTTATTTTAGCTGACTGGTCTCATAACTGGCTTGGACACATGCTGGTGCCCTCATCGACTTATGGAGGAAAATCTATGCAATAGTGACATCCATCTGCTTTGTTGCCCTTTGGTCCAGAGCATTTGTGCACTTTTTTTAAGCCATATCTAGGAGTTAGGAAGGCCTCTGGACTGTGTGGACTCCAATGGTTATTACATCCTTTTCTTGTGCTGTGGTAATACATTTTCCCATGAAAGGTTCTAGGCATTTGCACAAAAAAATCAAATAGGTTGAGTCAAAGGATTAGTGTAAGTTAAATAGCATTGTGCTTATCAAATTTTATGCAGTTTTATAGCCCAGTGCTTTAAGATAAAACGTGCCTTAAAATATATTTTTTTTAAAAAGAGCTGCTTTTTGCAACAAGGTTAAATTTGGGAAGAATGCCACTACAGTAGTTGGAGTTTGATTGTTGTGTTGTCTTTGACTCCGTGGAGCAGTGGGGAGGGAAATTAGGTGCGTGTTTCAGGTGTTGTTGTCTCTGTGGGCCTTTGGATAACCTCAGCAGACGAGAGTCGGCTCCTATTAATAGCTTGAAAGTGCAAAGACGAGCATGGCTCCACATAATTAGCCTTTAGCAGGAATCAAGCTAATTGCAGAAAGGTAATTGGGTACACTTTACAGCCTGTTTGTCTGTTAAAACACACACGGTGCTTTCCTACCTCAACGTTTCATGTTGCCGTCACTTTGATTTCTAGATAAGGTAAAAAAAGTATTTTAACTATTTCATTCCTTTAGCATTTTTTAGGTAGGTAATCCAGCACAAAAAGAATAAAGCTAAAAAATTATAAGTTTCTACCAAAATAAATTTCATAGCTGAATAAATAGTAGCATTTGTGTGGGATGTGAAAGATAAAAGATATATACACTGTTAGTGCTATAATAAATTATCGATCATGAAAATGTCATTTTAACATTAGTGCCATCAGCTAAATGTGTTTTATAAGGCTGGTTAAAACAATATTAAATAGAGAAAAGTCAAGTCATATGTTTTAGGTTCTAGTTGATCTTTTTCTCAATCTTCTTTTTAAATGAACAAAAAATCCACTTTAACAAACAGAAAATGTAAACGATTAGGGTGAAATAGTTTATCACTAGTAAATATATTAAATATTTTAACTTTGTTTTGTTTCCTTTTGTGTTTTTTGTTTAGCTCTTGTCCTATTTACCAGTTTTAAAATGCACCTCTGCTTGAAAGGTCATACAAAACTTAAAGTGTCGTATTTTACCATTCCTAAACAATAACCTTATTTTATTTATTTATTCATTTTAAAGCTTAAATTATTAAAAATTCCACCTTTTTTGGCCTCTAATAGTGAGTTTAAGTTTGGTTGATTGTGTGCAGAAGGTTTAAACATCGTGTGTGTCTGCAGAGCCGGCCTGGAGGAAGAAGTGGACGTGCTGCGAGTGCAGGCTGCGATGGACCGGGCCTCAGTAAAGGAGCTCCACACGTGTCTTACTTACAATCACCGAGGTAAAGCCTCTTTTAATGTCATGGTTGGAGGTAGAAGTCAACCAAACAAACAAAAAACATCATCTGATGATTAAAACAGCGTGTAAGTTCGGTCATCCAGGTAAATAAATCACAAAAAAAGTTCCGTCAGGTCATCTGGATAGATTCTTCTTGGAAAAAACGTTTCGTCTTTCATCCGAAAGATTTGGTTTGTCGAGGCCTGACAACAAAATCTGTCGTATAAATTCAGTTCAGTTCATTTCTAAAGCTCCAAGTCACAACAGAATCGTCTCAGGGACTGAACAGAAACATTCATGTATAAAATAATAATTAACAGAAACATTCATGTATAAAATAATAATTGAACATTATTTATCTGAGGAGCAGCTTTGAGTTTAACTCCATCACTGAACTCTCATCTTGAACAAGCATGAAGGCGACAGTGGAAAGAAAAACGCCCTCATGAGGAAGAAACCTTTAGCAGAACCAGGATCAGGACAAGAGGACCATCTGCTTCGACCGGCTGGGTTTGGTAGGAATAGATACACAATGGCAGGTCAAGAACCACATTTTAAGATAGAAATAGTATCAAATGAAAACTTCAATTTTAACAATTAATTTAAGAAATGAGGTGAGTTAGGTCAATAGCACCTTACTGATGGGCTTTATTGACCTGGATAATTGAGCTTACATACGTTTAGTGAGGATCTGTGTCTTCTTGTGCGTCTCCCTCCTGAGTTCGTTCCTGCTCCTCAGGGTTTCTTCCTCGTGTAATCAGCTCCTGCCTTCTCCACCTGTTGTCCTGCCCAGGTGTTGTCGTTTGTCTGTCCTTAACGTCCCTGTTGAAGTCTGCGTCCCTGCGCTCCTCGTTGTCTGGACTTTCCCCTGTCTCCCTCCATGTTCCATCTTTCCTCCGTGTTCATGTAAGTTTGCTGCCCTGTCGGGCTTTTGTTTTCTTTAATTAATTGTCTCATTATAATCTCTGAGTCTCTGTGGTCTGCCTGCACTTGGGTTCAACATATAACCATCAGAACGACACACTTAAAAATAAATAAATAAATTATATATAGTATTATTATTATTTTTTGTTTATTTTTATTTTTTTTACCATTTTGTCCAGGTTGTCCTCAGGCTGGTTTGGTGAGTAGCAAGTTGGCCATCAGACCTAAAGCATCTTATGCACTGAAGATCATTGTTGTGGACTGATGGTCCTTCCTTCATGTGTGAAGTCAGTTTCTGGGAGCTCCGCAGCAGGCGGGCTGGAACCACGTCAACAAGGTGCTATTTATAAGACAGACCTTGGTGGCAGGCCTCAGACTGATGAAGTCCTCAGAATGAGAGACGAAACATTTCTTCCAAGAAGAATCTGTGCACATGACTTGATTTAACTTTTTTTATATGTATAATCATTTGATGGTATTTTTTCTACAGTACATTTTCTATGTTTTTTCAGGAAGTAAGAACTTGCAGCAATTCTTCACAGTTTTGTTTATTTTAGTATTTTTTCACGATGCTAACCAATAATTTATGCTCACAGAAGGTAAAAGAAAATGCCAAGGCTTCAACTCTGACAGTGGAAAACAGGTTGTCACCTCTGGGAAATGTGCGTTAACGAGGAGAATTAATAACAGAACTCCCAGTGAAATTACCAGAGCAACTCAATTAAGACTTGATCAACTTCTGGCAAATTGACTCGGAGATCAAATGGTGTCCATCTTGTCTGCATGCATCATCGTCAGTGTTCAAAGTGCATCTCTTTTAATCCAACCTGTGACATTAATACTGAACACTTCAGCAGTGACCCTAATTAATTAGTTCAATAACAGATCTCTTCTAGATTCCTTTCATTTTCTTCACAGCCGGTGTCTGCTAGCGATCCGAGCCTGTGATTTAAAGATAACTAATTAAAATACTGGGTCTGTTCCTGTTGGTGGTCTTGATAGAAATGCTTCTTTCTTTCCTCAAACTGTGCAACACAAACACCTGCGTCGTTGATCGTCTCCTGATCATGGGCCATTTTTATTTATTGTAATTTAGTCTGAAAAGAGCTGCTTAGCTGATTTTTTTAGATTTACTTGTCAAACTAGTTCTACCAGATAATTTCACTAAGACAATATTAAATGTTGTCCATGGACGAATGCCGTGTTACACATTGTGGACGTTAAATGATGCAGCACATTTAGCCCAAGACCTGAAAATGAGGAGTGTGTGTGAAATGAAAGTGTGAGAGACCACGGTGTAAGGAACTCATGTGACCCAGTCAAAAGGGAACAGAGCTGGAGTCGAAGGCGAGACCACTAACCGAAGGGGGCAGATGAAAGGAGCTTCTGAGCTGTAGCCTGTAAGGAGACACGGGAAGAACATTAATGCAGTCGGCAGTGCCAGACCCTCCTTCAGTGGCAGTGACTGGGGAGGCACCACGTCTTATCAAGGTAGTGCTGAGGTACCAGCTCCCACGCCACTCACGCTGTAGCTGGATAATTGTCTCAGCCTGGTTCGTGCACCAGCAGCCCTCCTGTCCTGTTGCTGCTCCTGGTGAATTAATGTGACACTAAGGAAGAACAAAGGGGCCGGCTAATTCAGTGTAACAAACTTTCCTGGGCAGCGCAAGAGAGCAGCAGCTGTTTTACACCCGAACCGTCTCCTTCCTTTTTGTAGCTTATCCTCAACCAGGTCCTCAGACCTGGAGAGTCAAGCTCCTAAATATTTGATGTTTTTACTTCACTCTACAAATTGTTCTGGTCGTCTTGTCATGGAAGTTTAACAAGAGAACGGAAACCAAAAGGTTTTATATTGGGAGTGGTGGTGCAGAGGTTAGAGAAGGTGGGCCTGTGATCGGAAGCTCGCCGGTTTGACTCCGCTGATCGACAACATCAAAATGTGGGTGCAAAAGGTGCAACACCCACCCTCATTCGCCCCACTCCTTGAGCAAGGCCCTTAACCCCCACCACCTGCTCCCAAACAGGTCCCTCATGACAATGAGTCCTCGTGACTCGATGAGACCACCGGTATAAATAAAGTTTTAATAAAAAAATAAAAATAAGTATTGCTTTGCAGATAGTGACACACAAGCTTGTAGAACTGTATACAATTCCTGAACACTTGGACTTTTTGCTGCATTCTGTTATAAAACCTAAATTACGTTTTCCAGTTCCATCATTGAAGTTCCCAAAATAAAGCAACGTGTTGTTGTTGTTGTTTTTCTGTGGAGATTAAATGTCCTTGGAGTAAACTCTGTGGACTACAAAGCTCTGCAGCCCGGGGCTGCGGGTTCTTCTGGGATTCAAGAACTGTTCTTGGTTTGTCTAAGATCCCTAGAGACAGGTTGCACATAGGAAGCACTAGCTTTTGCTTTTGAACACTGTTTTTATGTTTCCTTGCGGACGATTGGATAAAACACTTTTCTGTTAATCTAAAATAAAAAGGTTGCGTTTGGTAAAATTTTCAAAACAGGAGAGACTTTTAGCTGTGAAAATCCTGTGCTGTGATTGACAAAGGAAGGCAGAGCTTGTAAAAGAAATGAGACCTTACTAATGTTAATTGATTTAATGTATCCTTTTTATTATTATTCCATTGATTGACTCACTTGAATTTGACACAGTGTGTCACAATAACAGGCTTTGTTCCTTTCTGCAGAATTGCTTCAGCAAATGACAGAGGAGCAGCGGGTCAAAAGCAGCGCTCCGATTAAGGCTTGTGTATCTGCAGGCCAAATGGAGCAGCCATTTAAAAAGGTAGGGCACTGCGCCATCACTAAGTGCTCCGTGTCATTATCAATAAAATAAACTACCAGCAAGATCTCGCTCACAAAATTAGCTTTTGTTTTTTCAGGTGCAATTTAAATTTTTCTTACTTTGTTGTCATTTTAAAATCATGTGTCATCCAGAAAGTACTTTTTATTTTCACAGAAGAAAATCTATAAATAGTGACAAGCGTTTCTTTGAAAATGGTATTTAATCCTACGTTAGAGGTGCTTTTACTGTGTGAATGTTTATGAAGCACTCTGTCTACGGTGATCCATTTTTCTTCTGTACGTTTTTCAGCATCTTTCTCATCCCACAGTTTTCAAACTATTCCAACAAATCATGAATCAAAACGTTCGGCTCTTTCAGGATGATCCTGCTGTGGCTTTTGGTATTGGTGCAACTTTAGCTTTTTGAAATATTTAGCCTTTTTTGACATTTTCCTCTCTTAGAAAATGAACTGAGCTCATTTTACATCTTTCACATCTTTACATGTGTTTACAACCTTTTACTGCTCCTTTCACATTTTGTTCTGCTTCAGCTTCTTTCAGCTTCCTGTCTTCAAATTTAAACTTTTTTCAGCTAATTTCAGCTACTTTTCAGCTGTTTTGTGCTGCTCCCAGATTTTTCCTGCTAACTACAATAGTTTTGTTCTTCTTCTAACTTCTTTCTGCTAATTTCAGCTTGTTCTGCCCCTTTCAGCTTATTTCTGCAAGTTTCAGCTTTTTCTGTTATTTAGCTACTATTTAGCGGTTTTATGCTAATTTGAGCTTTTTCAGCACTTTTTTCAGCCCTTTCTGCACTCGCTCTCGTGCAAGGCGGATGCCTTTTCTCCCTCTCTTGTTCTCCTCCTGCTTTTTTTGCTTTCTGTCTGTGTATCAGAGCTCCTATTACACATATTCCGAAACGAAAACTACTGTCATGGATCTGGTCAGCTGGACTTTCAACGCAATTGACAAAATCTTTTCAGCAAAGCAACATTGTCCTGGAGAGCCCTCATGCCCCATTGAGACTCACGCGGCAGGATACGTCATGAATCCGTCATGGATCCGTCATGGATCCGTCATGGATCCGTGGGGAGTTTGGGAGCTGATGTGTCTTTTCATTTTGTCTCGGGAGGATGCCAAATATGTTTATATAATTGGATTCATGATAGTAGGGCTTCTGCTTTCTGGCATCAATGGATTCCTGTTATCGGCTATTAAGGAAGACAACGGCAGCAGTTTCATGGCAAAACTGCAGAGTCTGTGTGAAGGTTTGGCTGATGCGTCGAGCACTCAAAATCAGCTGATTTACGAGCTAAACCGTAAGAAGGAAGCGATCTGTGAGAATCGCAGGCCACCTGCGGCTTCTGGGACTTGCCAGCATGTTGGAGACGACCTTGGAGGAGGCTCATAAGCACGGACCAGTGGAATGCCCACAAATCTGTCCATTTTGGATCGAAAGTACCAGCTGGACTCAACTCAAGGCGGACAAGAAAAACGCAGTCTGCCTGAAAAAATCAACAACTGTGGCTTAGTTGTATCTGATTCCCCCGTTTGGCCTCGAAAACAGGCTGACTATCAAATTTCTTCTGGGCTATGTGTAAACTAAGGAAAAACTTTGTCTATCGCACCCCCCCCCCCCCCCCACCCACACACACACACACACCCCTTGAGAACTTCTGTGAAGGCTTATCAGAACTGTGCCAGCTCACAACAGGACTATGGCCTATCTGGAAGTGCTTCATGGACAAATCTCACCATTTTGACGTCCAATCATGTAATGTGTCTATAAATGTTGCTGGTAGAGTTTTTATGTCTTAAATCGTGTCCTGATAGGACACGATGTGAAGAGATCTTTTTTGGTTCTACCACCCTTTTCTATCTAAAACATGGTCTGATAAAGGATAAGGGGCCGTGCTCTTGTAGCAGCAGCAACGTGCACTCCATCCATCTTTCAGACGAACATAATCTCACTGTATCTCGGTACAATGATAATAAAGTTTATTCTGATTCAGATCCTGATCATTTCCATTTTTTATGCTTTTATGCTTCTTTCAGACATTATTGTACAAACGTGTTCTTTCTGCTTTCTGCTGCTAATTTAAGCTTTTTCTACCTTTTCAACTATTTTTAGCTAATTTCAGCTGTTTTTAGATAAATTCCAGTTTTTCTTGGTATTCCTGCTATTTTCAGCCTAAATAACTTCTTTCTGATAATTCCAGCCTGTTATGCTCCTTTTAGCTTTTTTCTGCAAGTTTCAGCTTTTCCTGCTATTTCAGTAACATTTTAGCTGTTTTGTGCTAAATTTAGCTTTTTCAGCTAATTCCACATTTTTAGCTTATTTCAGCTCCTTCCACTTCCTTCTGGTAGGTTAAGCTTCTTTCTGCCCTTTCAGCTATTTTTTGCTAATTTCATCTGTTTTAGCTATTTTTTGAATTTCTGTTCTCGTTTTAGTTTATTTAAACCTTATTCAGCAAATGTTTCTTCTGTTAACATGATTTTTCTTCCATTTCAGCTACATTTCAGTATGTTTTTAGCTAATTTCAGCTGTTTTTCAGCAAGTTTGTCAGCAGTAAGCATTCACACTACATTTTTGCAGGAAATGAAATGTTTCTCGTTTTATATATGCTTTTAAAAATTCTGCTCGCACGTATTCAAACGTTGCTTTATTTCTTCTTTCATGACAGCAAATCATCAGGAATGGGAACTGTCGTCTAATTTAGTTTGAAAGGTATCAGGCCACGCCAGCAGGCAGTGTGAGAACCAAATAAAAGGAGAGAATTGCCTGGAGGCACAAACCCAGCAGGCAGCCCCTGTTTTCTTAAACAGTTTCCATTGAAGATCTAACAAAAAGACTAAGTGCTCCTGGTTGCTGTCTAGTTAAAGAAGCTCGGGGTAAAAAAGGTGCCAGTCAAATGTCCGTAGCCCCGAGGGAGGAGGAAATCCCTCGCGCTGCAGGTCAAATCAAAAAGCGGCCTACCTCATCAGTTCTAGCAGAACTACTGTGCCTAGATAGGTTTAATTCAAACGTATTATCACTTCACTGTAAAGAAAATATAATGAAATAATTAGTTACTAACGCTCCATGTTTGATACTTGCAGACCGAGCAGTTGGAGCGGAGGATGCAGTCGCTGGAGGAGCAGATAGACGGGCTGACGGAAGAGAAAAAACTTTTACTTCAAGCCAATAAAGACTTGGCCCAAAACTGCCGCACACTCCAAGCTTCCATGAATCATCTGCGGACGCAGGAGGCTGTCCGAGAAGAACTGGCCCGTGCTCAAGCCCTGGCCCAAGAGGAACAACACTACGGTGAGATCATGGCTCTGAAAGTCCGACTAGCCACGTCTCAGAAAGAGATTACCAAGCTTCATCATCAGCTGCTCAAGCTGAGACGAGAACTGGGGATTGTCAGGGCAGCCGGAGACTTCTACAGGAATCGTGCAGCAGGACCAGCGCAGGCTTCTGGGATCGCTAACAGCGTTAGCAGCAAGGTCAAGCTGAAGGCGGCGAGGCACAGAGGTCTTCTACACCAGCACCGCCACCCAACAGTCAGCTCCAATCAAGCCATCAGCTGCCAAGGCCGCAGCCCCAGTCCCACTAAGGACGAGTGGGAGGACATGAGCGTGGATAGGTAATGATGCACACGCACAGACACTTCCAAACCCCTCATTATTTTTAGGAGCTAAGAAGTGAGAGGAAGGGCTGGCTCAGTCGTGGGGGTACGGAGCATCAAGGGGACAACGTGCATATGCAAAAGCGTAAGCAAATGGGTGATTGAATTTCATTGTCTGTCTAGTTGGTATTCAGGAGCCAGAAGAAGAATGTGTGCAAGAATGATAGAAAGAGAAGGAGAGAGGAGGGAGAATCTTCTGTCAGATCCTTTGAAATATCCTGGGACGGCTTGCTTGGAGCTTATTGACTGAAATTTACATGCAGAATTAGCCACCTCTGTACACAAAGTTGAACTGATGCCAGAAAAGCCCTGGGATAAGGGGGCCGCCGGAGCCTTCATACCTTCCAGTGATGCCATTTTCATGCACTAGTCACGCTAGCCCGAAATTGACAGTTTGGCAGTTTGATTTAATTTACTGGTTCTTTGCATATTTACGAACCCCCCCTGACAGCACTAAGGATCCCAGTGGAAGGACCCCCCCCCCCCACCACCACCACCATTTATAGATGCACAACCATATATGCTTGGAAGCTTACCACACCTTGTGTCTAGTTATGTTGGTTATCTTGTGGCGGATCAGTTAATGTGTGTGTGTGTGTGTTTTCATGTGTGTGTGTGTGTCCAGCCACCCTTTAACCACCTCCTTCCACACACATGCCAAGCCACACCCCTCTCCTCTCTTCTTGCTTTAATTTGGTTAGATACATTCTATCTTACTTATACCAGATATCTCCAAGCTGTTGAACACCCTCTACATTTAGAACCATCGGCCGTTATTATTTTATGTTTCATGCTTTAAACAAAACGTTCCGCCAACATCTATAGAAAATTGATTAGTCATATCAAACAGTTTTGTTTTTTATCTCTCTCCTCCAATACGTTTTTTCCTCTCTACCTCAGTCCTGCCAACTCACCGTCTCTTCACCAACTAATTCATCTCACTGTAATCCACCCCAGCTCCATCCACTGGAGGCCATTTAACACGGACTGGGTGCAGCAATGCCCAGCTTTCCTAATGCCTCGCTATGTGGCTAATAAGCAGCCGTCTAATAAATGCTTTACCTGAGAGGAGGATCTAAGCGGATTTGTGAACACAGGGGTTTAACCTGAGATGTTGTCTTATTTAAGGCACCTGTCAATTGATTTGATACTGTAAAGCCTTCTGTGTTTCTTATCTTTCAGACACATTTTTACTATAAGCTCTCAGAAATACAGTGTTTTTGTTTTAGGAGCTTTAGCCTAAATACTTCCAAATAAAAATGTTAGGCTTAGTATTACTGGCAAGAGTTATTATTTTATGTTGTTGTTTTTTTTTTTTTTTTATTATTAATACCACTTGCTAATTGTTTAAGTTTTTAGTTTTTAGATGTTGCTGACAATTTTGAAAGCATCTGCATTATTTCTTTTGAGCAGATCAAATTAGGATCCAGTCAGTACTGGAACTGAGTTTAGTCCTGCTCCTTTGTGACCTCTGCTCCTTGTAGCCTCACTGTTCCACCTCCTCCCTCTCATTCACACATGGACTCTGTCTTACTACGGCTGACTTTCATTCCTCTTCTTTCAAGTGCATACCTCCACCTCTCCAAGTTCTCTTCCACCTGTTCCCTGTTCTCACCACAGATCACAATGTCATCTGCAAACATCATAGTCCACGGAGATTCCTGCCTGACCTCATCTGTTAGTCGGTCCATCACCAGAGCAAACAAGAAGGGGCTCAGAGCTGATCCTTGATGCACTCCCACCTCCACCTTGAAGCTATCTGTCACTCCAACAGCACATCTCACCACTGTCCTGCTGTCCTCATCCATGTCCTGCTGTCCTCATCCATGTCCTGCTGTCCTCATCCATGTCCTGCTGTCCTCATCCATGTCCTGCTGTCCTCATCCATGTCCTGCTGTCTTCATACATGTCCTGCTGTTCTCATCCATGTCCTGTTGTCCTCATCCATGTCCTGCTGTCCTCATCCATGTCCTGCTGTTCTCATCCATGTCCTGCTGTCCTCATCCATGTCCTGCTGTTCTCATCCATGTCCTGCTGTCCTCATCCATGTCCTGCTGTCCTCATCC
>NC_056513.1:1643687-1671047 GCF_014905685.2 Nematolebias whitei | reverse complement strand
GGATGAGGACAGCAGGACATGGATGAGGACAGCAGGACATGGATGAGAACAGCAGGACATGGATGAGGACAGCAGGACATGGATGAGAACAGCAGGACATGGATGAGGACAGCAGGACATGGATGAGGACAACAGGACATGGATGAGAACAGCAGGACATGTATGAAGACAGCAGGACATGGATGAGGACAGCAGGACATGGATGAGGACAGCAGGACATGGATGAGGACAGCAGGACATGGATGAGGACAGCAGGACATGGATGAGGACAGCAGGACAGTGGTGAGATGTGCTGTTGGAGTGACAGATAGCTTCAAGGTGGAGGTGGGAGTGCATCAAGGATCAGCTCTGAGCCCCTTCTTGTTTGCTCTGGTGATGGACCGACTAACAGATGAGGTCAGGCAGGAATCTCCGTGGACTATGATGTTTGCAGATGACATTGTGATCTGTGGTGAGAACAGGGAACAGGTGGAAGAGAACTTGGAGAGGTGGAGGTATGCACTTGAAAGAAGAGGAATGAAAGTCAGCCGTAGTAAGACAGAGTCCATGTGTGAATGAGAGGGAGGAGGTGGAACAGTGAGGCTACAAGGAGCAGAGGTCACAAAGGAGCAGGACTAAACTCAGTTCCAGTACTGACTGGATCCTAATTTGATCTGCTCAAAACAAATTATGCAGTTGCTTTCAAAATTGTCAGCAACATCTAAAAACTAAAAACTTAAACAATTAGCAAGTGGTATTAATAAAAAAATAAAAAAAACAACAACATAAAATAATAACTCTTGCCAGTAATACTAAGCCTAACATTTTTATTTGGAAGTATTTAGGCTAAAGCTCGTAAAACAAAAACACTGTATTTCTGAGAGCTTATAGTAAAAATGTGTCTGAAAGATAAGAAACACAGAAGGCTTTACAGTATCAAATCAATTGACAGGTGCCTTAAATAAGACAACATCTCAGGTTAAACCCCTGTGTTCACAAATCCGCTTAGATCCTCCTCTCAGGTAAAGCATTTATTAGACGGCTGCTTATTAGCCACATAGCGAGGCATTAGGAAAGCTGGGCATTGCTGCACCCAGTCCGTGTTAAATGGCCTCCAGTGGATGGAGCTGGGGTGGATTACAGTGAGAAGAATTAGTTGGTGAAGAGACGGTGAGTTAGCAGGACTGAGGTAGAGAGGAAAAAACGTATTGGAGGAGAGAGATAAAAAACAAAACTGTTTGATATGACTAATCAATTTTCTATAGATGTTGGCGGAACGTTTTGTTTAAAGCATGAAACATAAAATAATAACGGCCGATGGTTCTAAATGTAGAGGGTGTTCAACAGCTTGGAGATATCTGGTATAAGTAAGATAGAATGTATCTAACCAAATTAAAGCAAGAAGAGAGGAGAGGGGTGTGGCTTGGCATGTGTGTGGAAGGAGGTGGTTAAAGGGTGGCTGGACACACACACACATGAAAACACACACACACACACACACACATGAAAACACACACACACACACACACACACATTAACTGATCCGCCACAAGATAACCAACATAACTAGACACAAGGTGTGGTAAGCTTCCAAGCATATATGGTTGTGCATCTATAAATGGTGGTGGTGGTGGGGGGGGGGGGTCCTTCCACTGGGATCCTTAGTGCTGTCAGGGGGGGTTCGTAAATATGCAAAGAACCAGTAAATTAAATCAAACTGCCAAACTGTCAATTTCGGGCTAGCGTGACTAGTGCATGAAAATGGCATCACTGGAAGGTATGAAGGCTCCGGCGGCCCCCTTATCCCAGGGCTTTTCTGGCATCAGTTCAACTTTGTGTACAGAGGTGGCTAATTCTGCATGTAAATTTCAGTCAATAAGCTCCAAGCAAGCCGTCCCAGGATATTTCAAAGGATCTGACAGAAGATTCTCCCTCCTCTCTCCTTCTCTTTCTATCATTCTTGCACACATTCTTCTTCTGGCTCCTGAATACCAACTAGACAGACAATGAAATTCAATCACCCATTTGCTTACGCTTTTGCATATGCACGTTGTCCCCTTGATGCTCCGTACCCCCACGACTGAGCCAGCCCTTCCTCTCACTTCTTAGCTCCTAAAAATAATGAGGGGTTTGGAAGTGTCTGTGCGTGTGCATCATTACCTATCCACACTCATGTCCTCCCACTCGTCCTTAGTGGGACTGGGGCTGCGGCCTTGGCAGCTGATGGCTTGATTGGAGCTGACTGTTGGGTGGCGGTGCTGGTGTAGAAGACCTCTGTGCCTCGCCGCCTTCAGCTTGACCTTGCTGCTAACGCTGTTAGCGATCCCAGAAGCCTGCGCTGGTCCTGCTGCACGATTCCTGTAGAAGTCTCCGGCTGCTCTGACAATCCCCAGTTCTCGTCTCAGCTTGAGCAGCTGATGATGAAGCTTGGTAATCTCTTTCTGAGACGTGGCTAGTCGGACTTTCAGAGCCATGATCTCACCGTAGTGTTGTTCCTCTTGGGCCAGGGCTTGAGCACGGGCCAGTTCTTCTCGGACAGCTTCCTGCGTCCGCAGATGATTCATGGAAGCTTGGAGTGTGCGGCAGTTTTGGGCCAAGTCTTTATTGGCTTGAAGTAAAAGTTTTTTCTCTTCCGTCAGCCCGTCTATCTGCTCCTCCAGCGACTGCATCCTCCGCTCCAACTGCTCGGTCTGCAAGTATCAAACATGGAGCGTTAGTAACTAATTATTCATTATATTTTCTTTACAGTGAAGTGATAATACGTTTGAATTAAACCTATCTAGGCACAGTAGTTCTGCTAGAACTGATGAGGTAGGCCGCTTTTTGATTTGACCTGCAGCGCGAGGGATTTCCTCCTCCCTCGGGGCTACGGACATTTGACTGGCACCCTTTTTACCCCGAGCTTCTTTAACTAGACAGCAACCAGGAGCACTTAGTCTTTTTGTTAGATCTTCAATGGAAACTGTTTAAGAAAACAGGGGCTGCCTGCTGGGTTTGTGCCTCCAGGCAATTCTCTCCTTTTATTTGGTTCTCACACTGCCTGCTGGCGTGGCCTGATACCTTTCAAACTAAATTAGACGACAGTTCCCATTCCCGATGATTTGCTGTCATGAAAGAAGAAATAAAGCAACGTTTGAATACGTGCGAGCAGAATTTTTAAAAGCATATATAAAACGAGAAACATTTCATTTCCTGCAAAAATGTAGTGTGAATGCTTACTGCTGACAAACTTGCTGAAAAACAGCTGAAATTAGCTAAAAACATACTGAAATGTAGCTGAAATGGAAGAACAATCCTGTTAGCAGAAGAAACATTTGCTGAATAAGGTTTAAATAAACTAAAACGAGAACAGAAATTCAAAAAATAGCTAAAACAGATGAAATTAGCAAAAAATAGCTGAAAAGTAGCTGAAAGGGCAGAAAGAAGCTTAACCTACCAGAAGGAAGTGGAAGGAGCTGAAATAAGCTAAAAATGTGGAATTAGCTGAAAAAGCTAAATTTAGCACAAAACAGCTAAAATGTTACTGAAATAGCAGGAAAAGCTGAAACTTGCAGAAAAAAGCTAAAAGGAGCATAACAGGCTGGAATTATCAGAAAGAAGTTATTTAGGCTGAAAATAGCAGGAATTACCAAGAAAAACTGGAATTTATCTAAAAACAGCTGAAATTAGCTAAAAATAGTTGAAAAGGTAGAAAAAGCTTAAATTAGCAGCAGAAAGCAGAAAGAACATGTTTGTACAATAATGTCTGAAAGAAGCATAAAAGCATAAAAAAATGGAAATGATCAAGATCTGAATCAGAATAAACTTTATTATCATTGTACCGAGATACAGTGAGATTATGTTCGTCTGAAAGATGGATGGAGTGCACGTTGCTGCTGCTACAAGAGCACGGCCCCATATCCTTTATCAGACCATGTTTTAGATAGAAAAGGGTGGTAGAACCAAAAAAGATCTCTTCACATCGTGTCCTATCAGGACACGATTTAAGACATAAAAACTCTACCAGCAACATTTATAGACACATTACATGATTGGACGTCAAAATGGTGAGATTTGTCCATGAAGCACTTCCAGATAGGCCATAGTCCTGTTGTGAGCTGGCACAGTTCTGATAAGCCTTCACAGAAGTTCTCAAGGGGTGTGTGTGTGTGTGTGGGTGGGGGGGGGGGGGGGGTGCGATAGACAAAGTTTTTCCTTAGTTTACACATAGCCCAGAAGAAATTTGATAGTCAGCCTGTTTTCGAGGCCAAACGGGGGAATCAGATACAACTAAGCCACAGTTGTTGATTTTTTCAGGCAGACTGCGTTTTTGTTGTCCGCCTTGAGTTGAGTCCAGCTGGTACTTTCGATCCAAAATGGACAGATTTGTGGGCATTCCACTGGTCCGTGCTTATGAGCCTCCTCCAAGGTCGTCTCCAACATGCTGGCAAGTCCCAGAAGCCGCAGGTGGCCTGCGATTCTCACAGATCGCTTCCTTCTTACGGTTTAGCTCGTAAATCAGCTGATTTTGAGTGCTCGACGCATCAGCCAAACCTTCACACAGACTCGGCCGTTTTGCCATGAAACTGCTGCCGTTGTCTTCCTTAATAGCCGATAACAGGAATCCATTGATGCCAGAAAGCAGAAGCCCTGCTATCATGAATCCAATTATATAAACATATTTGGCATCCTCCCGAGACAAAATGAAAAGACACATCAGCTCCCAAACTCCCCACGGATCCATGACGGATCCATGACGGATCCATGACGGATTCATGACGTATCCTGCCGCGTGAGTCTCAATGGGGCATGAGGGCTCTCCAGGACAATGTTGCTTTGCTGAAAAGATTTTGTCAATTGCGTTGAAAGTCCAGCTGACCAGATCCATGACAGTAGTTTTCGTTTCGGAAGATGTGTAATAGGAGCTCTGATACACAGACAGAAAGCAAAAAAAGCAGGAGGAGAACAAGAGAGGGAGAAAAGGCATCCGCCTTGCACGAGAGCGAGTGCAGAAAGGGCTGAAAAAAGTGCTGAAAAAGCTCAAATTAGCATAAAACCGCTAAATAGTAGCTAAATAACAGAAAAAGCTGAAACTTGCAGAAATAAGCTGAAAGGGGCAGAACAAGCTGAAATTAGCAGAAAGAAGTTAGAAGAAGAACAAAACTATTGTAGTTAGCAGGAAAAATCTGGGAGCAGCACAAAACAGCTGAAAAGTAGCTGAAATTAGCTGAAAAAAGTTTAAATTTGAAGACAGGAAGCTGAAAGAAGCTGAAGCAGAACAAAATGTGAAAGGAGCAGTAAAAGGTTGTAAACACATGTAAAGATGTGAAAGATGTAAAATGAGCTCAGTTCTTTTTCTAAGAGAGGAAAATGTCAAAAAAGGCTAAATATTTCAAAAAGCTAAAGTTGCACCAATACCAAAAGCCACAGCAGGATCATCCTGAAAGAGCCGAACGTTTTGATTCATGATTTGTTGGAATAGTTTGAAAACTGTGGGATGAGAAAGATGCTGAAAAACGTACAGAAGAAAAATGGATCACCGTAGACAGAGTGCTTCATAAACATTCACACAGTAAAAGCACCTCTAACGTAGGATTAAATACCATTTTCAAAGAAACGCTTGTCACTATTTATAGATTTTCTTCTGTGAAAATAAAAAGTACTTTCTGGATGACACATGATTTTAAAATGACAACAAAGTAAGAAAAATTTAAATTACACCTGAAAAAGCAAAAGCTAATTTTGTGAGCGAGATCTTGCTGGTAGTTTATTTTATTGATAATGACACGGAGCACTTAGTGATGGCGCAGTGCCCTACCTTTTTAAATGGCTGCTCCATTTGGCCTGCAGATACACAAGCCTTAATCGGAGCGCTGCTTTTGACCCGCTGCTCCTCTGTCATTTGCTGAAGCAATTCTGCAGAAAGGAACAAAGCCTGTTATTGTGACACACTGTGTCAAATTCAAGTGAGTCAATCAATGGAATAATAATAAAAAGGATACATTAAATCAATTAACATTAGTAAGGTCTAATTTCTTTTACAAGCTCTGCCTTCCTTTGTCAATCACAGCACAGGATTTCCACAGCTAAAAGTCTCTCCTGTTTTGAAAATTTTACCAAACGCAACCTTTTTATTTTAGATTAACAGAAAAGTGTTTTATCCAATCGTCCGCAAGGAAAAATAAAAACAGTGTTCAAAAGCAAAAGCTAGTGCTTCCTATGTGCAACCTGTCTCTAGGGATCTTAGACAAACCAAGAACAGTTCTTGAATCCCAGAAGAACCCGCAGCCCCGGGCTGCAGAGCTTTGTAGTCCACAGAGTTTACTCCAAGGACATTTAATCTCCACAGAAAAACAACAACAACAACACGTTGCTTTATTTTGGGAACTTCAATGATGGAACTGGAAAACGTAATTTAGGTTTTATAACAGAATGCAGCAAAAAGTCCAAGTGTTCAGGAATTGTATACAGTTCTACAAGCTTGTGTGTCACTATCTGCAAAGCAATACTTATTTTTTTATTAAAACTTTATTTATACCGGTGGTCTCATCGAGTCATGAGGACTCATTGTCATGAGGGACCTGTTTGGGAGCAGGTGGTGGGGGTTAAGGGCCTTGCTCAAGGAGTGGGGCGAATGAGGGTGGGTGTTGCACCTTTTGCACCCACATTTTGATGTTGTCGATCAGCGGAGTCAAACCGGCGAGCTTCCGATCACAGGCCCACCTTCTCTAACCTCTGCGCCACCACTCCCAATATAAAACCTTTTGGTTTCCGTTCTCTTGTTAAACTTCCATGACAAGACGACCAGAACAATTTGTAGAGTGAAGTAAAAACATCAAATATTTAGGAGCTTGACTCTCCAGGTCTGAGGACCTGGTTGAGGATAAGCTACAAAAAGGAAGGAGACGGTTCGGGTGTAAAACAGCTGCTGCTCTCTTGCGCTGCCCAGGAAAGTTTGTTACACTGAATTAGCCGGCCCCTTTGTTCTTCCTTAGTGTCACATTAATTCACCAGGAGCAGCAACAGGACAGGAGGGCTGCTGGTGCACGAACCAGGCTGAGACAATTATCCAGCTACAGCGTGAGTGGCGTGGGAGCTGGTACCTCAGCACTACCTTGATAAGACGTGGTGCCTCCCCAGTCACTGCCACTGAAGGAGGGTCTGGCACTGCCGACTGCATTAATGTTCTTCCCGTGTCTCCTTACAGGCTACAGCTCAGAAGCTCCTTTCATCTGCCCCCTTCGGTTAGTGGTCTCGCCTTCGACTCCAGCTCTGTTCCCTTTTGACTGGGTCACATGAGTTCCTTACACCGTGGTCTCTCACACTTTCATTTCACACACACTCCTCATTTTCAGGTCTTGGGCTAAATGTGCTGCATCATTTAACGTCCACAATGTGTAACACGGCATTCGTCCATGGACAACATTTAATATTGTCTTAGTGAAATTATCTGGTAGAACTAGTTTGACAAGTAAATCTAAAAAAATCAGCTAAGCAGCTCTTTTCAGACTAAATTACAATAAATAAAAATGGCCCATGATCAGGAGACGATCAACGACGCAGGTGTTTGTGTTGCACAGTTTGAGGAAAGAAAGAAGCATTTCTATCAAGACCACCAACAGGAACAGACCCAGTATTTTAATTAGTTATCTTTAAATCACAGGCTCGGATCGCTAGCAGACACCGGCTGTGAAGAAAATGAAAGGAATCTAGAAGAGATCTGTTATTGAACTAATTAATTAGGGTCACTGCTGAAGTGTTCAGTATTAATGTCACAGGTTGGATTAAAAGAGATGCACTTTGAACACTGACGATGATGCATGCAGACAAGATGGACACCATTTGATCTCCGAGTCAATTTGCCAGAAGTTGATCAAGTCTTAATTGAGTTGCTCTGGTAATTTCACTGGGAGTTCTGTTATTAATTCTCCTCGTTAACGCACATTTCCCAGAGGTGACAACCTGTTTTCCACTGTCAGAGTTGAAGCCTTGGCATTTTCTTTTACCTTCTGTGAGCATAAATTATTGGTTAGCATCGTGAAAAAATACTAAAATAAACAAAACTGTGAAGAATTGCTGCAAGTTCTTACTTCCTGAAAAAACATAGAAAATGTACTGTAGAAAAAATACCATCAAATGATTATACATATAAAAAAAGTTAAATCAAGTCATGTGCACAGATTCTTCTTGGAAGAAATGTTTCGTCTCTCATTCTGAGGACTTCATCAGTCTGAGGCCTGCCACCAAGGTCTGTCTTATAAATAGCACCTTGTTGACGTGGTTCCAGCCCGCCTGCTGCGGAGCTCCCAGAAACTGACTTCACACATGAAGGAAGGACCATCAGTCCACAACAATGATCTTCAGTGCATAAGATGCTTTAGGTCTGATGGCCAACTTGCTACTCACCAAACCAGCCTGAGGACAACCTGGACAAAATGGTAAAAAAAATAAAAATAAACAAAAAATAATAATAATACTATATATAATTTATTTATTTATTTTTAAGTGTGTCGTTCTGATGGTTATATGTTGAACCCAAGTGCAGGCAGACCACAGAGACTCAGAGATTATAATAAGAGACAGTTAATTAAAGAAAACAAAAGCCCGACAGGGCAGCAAACTTACATGAACACGGAGGAAAGACGGAACATGGAGGGAGACAGGGGAAAGTCCAGACAACGAGGAGCGCAGGGACGCAGACTTCAACAGGGACGTTAAGGACAGACAAACGACAACACCTGGGCAGGACAACAGGTGGAGAAGGCAGGAGCTGATTACACGAGGAAGAAACCCTGAGGAGCAGGAACGAACTCAGGAGGGAGACGCACAAGAAGACACAGATCCTCACTAAACGTATGTAAGCTCAATTATCCAGGTCAATAAAGCCCGTCAGTAAGGTGCTATTGACCTAACTCACCTCATTTTCTTAAATGAATTGTTAAAATTGAATAGTTTTCATTTGATACTATTTCTATCTTAACATGTGATTCTTGACCTGCCATTGTGTATCTATTCCTACCAAACCCAGCCGGTTGAAGCAGATGGTCCTCTTGTCCTGATCCTGGTTCTGCTAAAGGTTTCTTCATCATGAGGGAGTTTTTCTTTCCACTGTCGCCTTCATGCTTGTTCAAGATGAGAGTTCAGTGATGGAGTTAAACTCAAAGCTGCTCCTCAGATAAATAATGTTCAATTATTATTTTATACATGAATGTTTCTGTTAATTATTATTTTATAGATGAATATTTCTGTTCAGTCCCTGAGACGATTCTGTTGTGACTTGGAGCTTTAGAAATGAACTGAACTGAATTTATACGACAGATTTTGTTGTCAGGCCTCGACAAACCAAATCTTTCGGATGAAAGACGAAACGTTTTTTCCAAGAAGAATCTATCCAGATGACCTGACGGAACTTTTTTTGTGATTTATTTACCTGGATGACCGAACTTACACGCTGTTTTAATCATCAGATGATGTTTTTTGTTTGTTTGGTTGACTTCAACCTCCAACCATGACATTAAAAGAGGCTTTACCTCGGTGATTGTAAGTAAGACACGTGTGGAGCTCCTTTACTGAGGCCCGGTCCATCGCAGCCTGCACTCGCAGCACGTCCACTTCTTCCTCCAGGCCGGCTCTGCAGACACACACGATGTTTAAACCTTCTGCACACAATCAACCAAACTTAAACTCACTATTAGAGGCCAAAAAAGGTGGAATTTTTAATAATTTAAGCTTTAAAATGAATAAATAAATAAAATAAGGTTATTGTTTAGGAATGGTAAAATACGACACTTTAAGTTTTGTATGACCTTTCAAGCAGAGGTGCATTTTAAAACTGGTAAATAGGACAAGAGCTAAACAAAAAACACAAAAGGAAACAAAACAAAGTTAAAATATTTAATATATTTACTAGTGATAAACTATTTCACCATAATCGTTTACATTTTCTGTTTGTTAAAGTGGATTTTTTGTTCATTTAAAAAGAAGATTGAGAAAAAGATCAACTAGAACCTAAAACATACGACTTGACTTTTCTCTATTTAATATTGTTTTAACCAGCCTTATAAAACACATTTAGCTGATGGCACTAATGTTAAAATTACATTTTCATGATCGATAATTTATTATAGCACTAACAGTGTATATATGTTTTATCTTTCACATCCCACACAAATGCTACTATTTATTCAGCTATGAAATTTATTTTGGTAGAAACTTATAATTTTTTAGCTTTATTCTTTTTGTGCTGGATTACCTACCTAAAAAATGATAAAGGAATGAAATAGTTAAAATACTTTTTTTTACCTTATCTAGAAATCAAAGTGACGGCAACATGAAACGTTGAGGTAGGAAAGCACCGTGTGTGTTTTAACAGACAAACAGGCTGTAAAGTGTACCCAATTACCTTTCTGCAATTAGCTTGATTCCTGCTAAAGGCTAATTATGTGGAGCCATGCTCGTCTTTGCACTTTCAAGCTATTAATAGGAGCCGACTCTCGTCTGCTGAGGTTATCCAAAGGCCCACAGAGACAACAACACCTGAAACACGCACCTAATTTCCCTCCCCACTGCTCCACGGAGTCAAAGACAACACAACAATCAAACTCCAACTACTGTAGTGGCATTCTTCCCAAATTTAACCTTGTTGCAAAAAGCAGCTCTTTTTAAAAAAAATATATTTTAAGGCACGTTTTATCTTAAAGCACTGGGCTATAAAACTGCATAAAATTTGATAAGCACAATGCTATTTAACTTACACTAATCCTTTGACTCAACCTATTTGTTTTTTTGTGCAAATGCCTAGAACCTTTCATGGGAAAATGTATTACCACAGCACAAGAAAAGGATGTAATAACCATTGGAGTCCACACAGTCCAGAGGCCTTCCTAACTCCTAGATATGGCTTAAAAAAAGTGCACAAATGCTCTGGACCAAAGGGCAACAAAGCAGATGGATGTCACTATTGCATAGATTTTCCTCCATAAGTCGATGAGGGCACCAGCATGTGTCCAAGCCAGTTATGAGACCAGTCAGCTAAAATAAACAGTGGCAGAGAGAGCTTGTTCTCATGTTCCTCTTTTATGTCTTTTTAGTTGCCGAGAGTGTTAATACCAACGTTCATGTACAAAACAGTCACTTTTGTTGAAAGATAAGAAATATATCAAACAGAAAAGAAACTGCATTTCAAATGAAGCCCATTAAGAGTCCTCCAGTTTCCCATCATAACTCTAAAAAGATGGAATACCACTACACCCCCATTTACAACACAAGCTCATCAAAACAAAACCATAACGGATCGGTCAAGGCTCCGGTTACCAAGGACCGCCACCGGTGCTGACAAACAGGGTGACGGCAGAAATTGTGCTCCTGTTAGTGGAAGACCACGAGGAGGGAAACATGTCAGGAGACAGAGGGAGAAGAGGAAAGTGAAGAATGTAGGACTGAGGGTTGCAGCTCTAAATGTGGGGACAATGACAAGCAAAGGTAGAGAGCTGGCTGACATGATGCTGAGAAGGAAGGTAAATGTTTCATGTGTCCAAGAGACCAAGTGGAAGGGCAGCAAGGCTCGCAGCACTGGAGCAGGGTTCAAACTGTTTCACCATGGTGTGGATAGAAAGAGACTTGGAGTAGGGGTGGTCCTGAAGGAGGAGTTGGTAAAGAATGTAGTAGAGGTGAAACGAGTGTCAGAGAGGGTGATGTGTCTGAAGGTAGAAGTAGAAGGTCTGATGCTAAATGTTGTCAGTGGTTATGCTCCACATGTTGGATGTGATGAGGAGGAGAAAGATACATTTAGTAAAGATCTGGATGAAGTGATGGAGAGTATTCCCAGGGAGGAGAGAGTGGTGATGGAGCAGAACTGAATGGACATGTTGGTGAAGGAAACAGAGGATGAGGAAGTGACGGGTAGGTTTGGTGTCGAGGAAAGAAACCAGGAAGGACAGATGGTGGTGGATTTCACCAAGAGAGTGGAAATGGCTGTAGTCAACACCTGTTTCCAAAAGAGGGAGGAGCATAGAGTGACCTATAAGAGTGGAGGAAGGAGTACGCAGGTCGACTACATTCTGTGTAGAAGAGGAAACCTGAGGGAGATTGGAGACTGTAAGGTTGTGGCAGGGGAGAGTGTGGCCAGACAGCATCGGATGGTTGTGTGTAGAATGACTGTTGTTGTGAAGAAGAGAAGAAGAGTCAAATCAGAGAAGAAGACCAAATGGTGGAAGATGAAGAAGGAAGAATGTTGTGATAAATTCAGAGAGGAGCTGTTAAAGGCTCTGGGTGGTAAGAAAGAGCTTCCAGATGACTGGACTACTACAGCAACAGTAATTAGAGAGACAGGTAGGAAGGTACTTGGTGTGTCACCTGGACAGAGAATGGATGTTCAGGAAACCTGGTGGTGGAATCATCATGTTGTAACTGACTCTTCTTGAGACAAAGGATGATTAACCTGCCGCTCTACTTAAGGTCCAGTATAAGTTTGTACACAGAAAAATAAAAAGGTTGTTCATCAGAAACAGCATGCAACAGTCTGGTCATATATTTGGTAATGATGTGCTCAACAACATGCCTTTGTGTCTTGCTGCTCTTTTGCCCATTTTAATAAACATTTTCGCTGTAACGCAGCGCTTCAACCCTGAGCCATCCACTCTACACGATTCGCTCTCACCCCACCTGTGCAGAACACAGCTTATAGCACAAACTGCTCACGGTCAGTCACACGTGTGCACATCTGCTGCAGCCGTTGGGCTTCACAAACCATTCTCCCTGGTTTTACTCGGAACAGAAAAGCTCATAAATAAGGAATACAGAAAGAAATTGAAAATGCCACCAGTGTTCTCATCACTAGGGTAAGAATTGTTTTAGGGGTATGTGGAGGGAGTTACACAAGGTTTAACTCAGGATGCAAGTCTACTCGAGATGGGTAGAAGTAGGGCAGCCGACTTGGGACCAGAAGGTCGCAGTTCGACTCCCCGCCATGTCCACATGTCGTGGTGTCCTTGAGCAAGACACCTAATCCTTAATTGCTCCCTGCGCGCTTACATAGCTGCCCACTGTTCCACCTGGGTGTATCTCAGGTGCGATGGTTAAATGCAGAGAACTAATTTTATCAATAATGATGACAACACATAGCACTTACTATCATTGATAGTATATTATTATTGTTTAACGTACGTCTTAGATCCTTGTATACTTTCTTTTTTAAATATATACTATATTTTTGGGTGTAACTGGGACCCTGTGTACATAATTTCATTCCGCCTCATGTACCCCATATGATGCGAAAGACAATAAAGGACCTTGATCTTGACTCGGACCGATATGGGCGGGTAAGTCACTGCTGTTTGCACAAATGGAACTTGTGAACATCCTCCATGATGTATTTTAGCAGAGGGCAGTGTGGCAGCGGGAGCAAACAGCTGGTCTTAAGAAACTACATTTTTCCTGTTATACTTCAAAAACAAAAAACCTGTACAAAAATATTTGTTTTATGACTACTTGGAAAGATCTCAGAAGGTACTTTTAGTTTTAAAGCAGCATTAAGGGGTCCAAACATGAAATAAAATGAGGTTCAAATGTTTACTGTATATGACAAATGAAACAGATGTACTTACCAAACTATATACAATTTTATACATATGTATATATAAAATAATGTGAATATAAGTAAATAAGCACATTTTTATTTTATGCTATCACTAAATCTAAGCTCCTTATTTGTCTTTTAACACAACTTGATGCTGAAGTTTAGATCATAATTACACGCTAAGAGTAAAGTTATGTTACTTTTTATTTAATGGGGTAAATGATCTCCCAAATAAATAATGAGGGGAAAACCTTATTTGCCCAATTTAGAAACGCACATAAATCATTCTGTTTGTGTGTGTGTGTGTCCCTCCTCCTGCTAAGCCCTGGTCCAAAGGGCAAAAGACTCTCATTACTTCTAATACTTTTTAGCGAGATGAAAAGAGGAGAAAAAAATGGTGGAATATGAGTAACATTAGGGCAAACTTTATTAAACATAATTACAGTCAACGTCGCTTATTGGGAAGGTTCACATCCATAATGGTCACTCTCTGCGGCGGAGCAGTGTAAATTATCTCAAAGGCTTTTTTCCACAGTAATCGCTTTTTAATTTATGCTTTGATGTCATGTGAGTATACTGTCTTAAATCTAAGGGCCTGTGTTTATTCTGTTTATAGAATCTAAATAATCTCTGCCTCTTTTACCAACAGACTTTAACAACATTTTAACAAGAACGGACAAGGACTGCTGCAGACAGATGCATAATGAGGCACATGAAATCATCCCACAGCATCTTTTATTCCCTACTTGGCACATAGTTGCTTGCCAACAAAATACCACGACTAAAAAAAACAACAACCTTGGTGTCATTTTTTTTATTTTTTTTGTGGCTGTTGCCTTAAAGGTCCAGAGAAAGCTAAGAAATACTAAAAAGTTTCAAAACTGTAAAGCGTGCCTAGTTGACTTTTCCTGTCAAACTCAGTTCACAGTTTTATTGTTTAACAGAGTACAGTAGTCCCTCATTTATCGTGGGGGATCTGTACCCTGAAGACCCGCGATAAGTGAAAAACAGCAACGTAGGAATAGTAGTACAAGTACCGGAGTAAGTAGTAGTTTCATCCTTCCATCCATTATCTTTACCCGCTTATTCCATTTTGGGTCACGGGGGTCGCCGGTGCCCATGTCCAGCAATCACAGTGCGAGGGGCGGGGTACACCCTGGACAGGTCTCCAGTCCATCACAGGGACACATGGAGACAAACGAGACAAACAACCATTCACTCGCTCACTCACACCTAGGGACAATTTAGAGTTACCAATCAGCCTAACATGCATGTTTTTGGTCTGTGAGAGGAAACCGGAGCACCCGGAGAAAACCCACGCAGCACAGAGAGAACATGCAAACTCCACCCAGAAAGGCCCCCGGACCGGGATCTGAACCAAGGACCAGCTCGATGAGAGGCAGCAGCTCTACCAGTTGCGCCACCGTGCTGCAGAAAGTATGCCAGAAGTGGGATTCGAACCCACGCCTCCAGGGGAGACTGCGCCCTAAACGCAGCGCCTTAGACCACTCGGCCACCTTGACATGTAAGTAGTAGTTTATTTTAGTATTTATATAGAAAGATATTAAAGCATTTTAAACCATTCCCACACTCTTGCAATATTCTAAACAATGTTTTAAAACTCTAAACACTCTAAAAAAGCACAGAATGTCATGACTTCAGCTCCCTGCCTCCGCTGCTCTTTGCCACCTGCAAGTGTTCTTGGCCACGCCCACTTTCCCGCTCTGCACGCAGATCAGCTGATCACGCAGATCTTGCAGTAAGGGCTGCACAGGAGGAAGTTGTTTCTGCAGCAGTGTGGGCTGCACAAAAGAGCTGCAGGTGCTAAATCATTTAAAATAATTTATTTTAAATAAAAATTCCATGCCGATCGTGCGGCTCATCCATCACTCAGCAAATTGTGGGTCATGTCCAATCTTATTTTGAAAAACCGCAATAGAGCAAATCCGCAATAAACAAACCACAAAGTAGCGAGGGACTACTGCACCGTAATTGCCGTTCTATAGAGCGCACCCGAATATAAGCCGTGCACACTAAAAAGCAAACAAACTACTTTGTACAAATATAAACTGGGGTTGTTCACGTTGTAACGAGTGGCTGCAGAGCTACTGAGAGATGTGCAGCTCTGGTTGTAGATCAAGAATCAACCACCAGGTGGTGTTTTACAGCTAAACATTTAACAGAAATGATTAACAATGAACATAAATTTTACCCATAATCCCTCCCTGAGGCCATGTGACCAACAGCCAACCACAATGAACCAATGAGGTCGTGCCACTGAGTCACGAGGACCCAATGAGAGACGCGTATTGATAAAACCTGTGTAAATAAAGTTTGTAAAAAAAATCTGACAGGTCACAGTCAAACCAATGAAACGGGGAGGGGAGGAGAAAAATGGTGAGGGGGGAACCCCCTCTTCCACTCTGTCTGTGTGTTAAACAGTAAAATAAAGTCACGGGGACCCGCCCCTCAAGGGAGACGTGTAGTGGGCAGCTATGTGAGTGCCCAGGTGAGACGAAGTTAAATGTTTTTGGCAGCAGGAAGCTCGTCAGCCTGTCAAAAATAAAAATAAATAAATAAAAATCCATAAATTAGCTGTAGCATTGTATGAGCCACGGGGTTCAAAGCCTGTGAAGAAAGTAGCAGCTTAAAGACCAGAAAGTACGGTAAGTACATCAGCTGACTGAATGAAAAAGAAGAGGAACAGGAAAAGAGTGATTCTCCGATGTAAAGAAAACTGAATCCATAGGAGAGCTGGTGCAATAAAAAACTACCAGTTTTAACATCTAAATGTTATATTTCAACATTTTAAAGATGTCATGGTAATTAAAATCATGACATCAAATGGAGAAAGTGTAAAGCTTAAAACGATGTGCTTCTAATTAATTTTTAAGTCATCGAACAGAGAACAGGTTGTCTGTGTCTCATAAAAGAGCAATAAAGAAACGACCTGATTCACCTTCCTTCTCCATCTACTTTAAATGTTTAGAGATGGGAGGGGGCAGAATTTGATAATGTTCTCGTTATATTGTAGGGACCCACAATGCAGAAATTATAACAGCAATACAACGTGGGAAATACTCATCAACAATGTGTTTTACAGGTGTTGTTTCTGCACAAGGTGAGAAAATACATAACTCCTTATGACAACAAGGAAATAAAATGAGCACTTAAAGAGCATTCTTAAAGACTGACACTTGGAAATTCAAGCCATGAACTTTTTATCTAATTAGTCATTAGTGGATCATAGCAAACATATATCTTGCATAACCTTTCACAAGTTCAATTATGACCGTTTGGTCAATGGAAACACAAGCTTTAACCGTTGGGCCCATGTGTTTCTGTTTTCTACTTTATGCATACACTAACTACAGCTTGCTAAAAATACAGTTTTCCACTCTTGGTTGACATTTAAAAAACATGTTAGCTGTACATAGCAGGTTAATCAGTTTGGTTAGGAAGGCCTTGTTTTGTGTCCCTTGATTCTAATGGCTCCCTCCAGCTAATTAAAAAAATAGAAAAATAAGAATAGAGTAGAACAGGGATGGAAAACCTTTGGGTTCTTAGGGTAACACTGGTTCTTTGAAACCAGTGTAAGGTATGCCAACTGAGGCGTTATGAGGAGTGCCTTAAGGCATGACCAATCATGGAAGGTCCATTACCACAAAGTGTCTTACACATGACCATGCAAGGAGGGCAGTGTGGCAAGACATGCCACTCAGTAAAAAATAAAAAATGTTAATAATAAAAAAAAGAGGGGGGGTTATTTTACCAACCTCACTCAGTATTTCTCTATGAGAGTTATAAACTCTCGGATTGACGCCAAGGCATAACAATGCCTCAACCTAAAACATGAAGATCAACACTAAAAGCCCACTCTACTGGCTGGTGCAGAGCTAAGACCTCACACTAGGAACACAGTAGGCCAGCAATGACAGTCACATAGGCCAAAGACCAAACCTCTATTCAGAAATCCTTAATTCTGTCCAAATAAATATTCTATTCAATTCTATTTAGTTCAGTTCAGTTTATTTCTATAGCTCCAAGTCACAACAGAAGTTGTCTCAGGGTACTACACAAAAACATTTACATAAATTCTAAAAGCCAATTAGTAAAAGTATCCAATTATTGACTGAAATATTTAAATACCAACAGGTAGAGTACAGCAAGTAAAGACAGCAGCAGAGAGAGGACATGTGGTCAGTTTGTCCTCCAGCAGTCTAAGCCTATAGCAGCAGAACTAAAGGATAGCTCAGGAAACCCAAGCCAACACTAACTATAGGATTTATCAAAATGGAAAGACATGCCCAGCCTTAAAAGTAGACGAGGTGTCAGCTTCACAGACAGAAACTGGAAGTTGGAATAATATGTAATGCCTGCACTGGACAAATACGATTCAACACTCATTCTCATCAGCAAACAGTGGAGGATCAAAAGCTAGCGGTTTCAGCGAAGAGCATCTGCAAGGGAACTCATTAACCCTAAGCACTAAAGCAAGGATTAAGGTGCAGCTCCACCTTCTTACTGAATGGAGAAATCAAGATGCATGCACAGACAGAACATGCAACCATGGCTGCGCCCGTGGATAAACAAAAATGATAGAAGCGTTTGGTGCATCAGCGATACACTTGGTGGTGGTGGAGCTTCTATGGAACTTCTAAAGAAACTGATATTAAAACTGGGTTTCTTTTTCAGAAATAGATCTTGTTTAACTCTGAATGCCAGAAAACACCTTGTAACCTCTCCCTCCCTCCCCTCCATTGACTACGGTGACATTATTTACATGCATGCCCCTGCCAGCTCCCTGCAGATGTTGGACGCTGTCTATCTTGATACGCTAAGATCCATAACTGGTTGTAACTTCCATACCATGACTGCACCCTGTACTCCTTGGTCATTATCTACACGTAGGCTCTCGCACTGGTTCATCTTCATCTATAAATCCCTCCTTGGTCTGCTACCTTCTTATATCTCCTCCCACATGTCACGTCGTCAGTGCAGTTACAGCGTGCGCTCTCAGTCCATCATTACCTGCAGCGTTCCCTCAGTGCGGACTGAACTCAGCAGAAAGGCCTGTTCCTACTCGGCTCCTGCACCTGGAACACGTTGCAACAGGAAGTGAAGTTGTCCTCCTTTATTTCTTTAAGGGGTTTCAAACATTTGATGATGTCATTAGAAAAATCAAAGCAAATATGTTCTTGTTTTTAGTATTTCACCCTGACTTATTGTTTTATACACTACTTTTATTTTAACTGTATTTTTACTGTAGTTTATTGTTTTCATTGTTTACTGTTTTGTTGTCTGTACTTTAGATGTTCTGTCTGGAACAGGTCTCTCTTGTAAATGAGTCCTCGCGGCTCAATGAGGCTAGCCTGTAGAAATAAAGGTTGAATGAATGAATGGTTGGTCACACTTGAACATGATAAAATTTCAAGTGAGATTGGAAGTGAACTTGTAGGTTTATGTGTGTTTAAATGTGTACTCTGGAACAGAGTTTTTGAAAGTACAAATTTCAAGATCTCAGCCGAGTTTACTTTGCACCAACCACCCAAGTAAGGAGAAGTCCATGGGCAAGAAATGGAGAGATGAGGTGGAGCTTGTCAGAGGCAAATAGAGAGGAGGAGATCAACACTGACCCCAACAAACAGATCAGTCAAACAGCTAGGAAAGAGGCCAGTTGCTCTCCATCCCTTGTGGATCTCCTTGCAGGTACTTGCAGGACCCTTGCTGTTGTCTATTCACCCTGATGTACCCCGCCCTCTGACCATCTAGAGCTCGGCTCTGCTCAGTTTTAGTCGTGACCAGGCAGGCAGGCAAATGGACATCCCTTAACAGGCAGCATCGGCGGGACTAGGGCTACTAGCCTGTAATTAGCTCGGACAGCTCAGGCTCGGAGAGAGGCAGCCGGGCTATATCATAATGAGCTCAGCTGGGATTAGGAGGACAGGGCAGTGGGGTGAGTGGAGGGGAAAGCAGCAGGAGGAGGGGGTATCAGAATTCTGGCCTCAACCTACAGCAGAATCACAGAGGGCCATTGGGAGGCAACTGGGAAGACAAGCAGAAAGAGGGAAAGAGGAGAGTCCAGAGGCACAGGATAGAGAATGGAAAAGTTGAAAAGAGGTGATAGTGTAGGGGGGGAGTGGTGGTGGGGGAAGACATAGGCTGCTGCTCTAGGCCAGGTTTTATGTATTATCACAGAGGATCATTGTTTGAGGTACAGTTACAAATTGTTCTCTGGATCAAGCAGGACAATAGCTACAGCTACATACTGTAATACAACTAACAGGGCAAATATAAAACCAAGAGTGAAAAGAGACAAAGAGAAGTAAAGAAATTAAATAACAAGCATCCCTTTCAATAAGGACGGTCACACGTTTGACTTCTGTTAAGTGTGCACCAGTTTGGAATGGTCTGTACGATGTAAAAACTACTGCCAGTGGGTCATCACAACATTCTGCGGTATCTTCTGTTGTTCACAATAAACTTTACAAAGTTTTAATTTCCCACTTTATGACAAAACTCTAGATTTACTAAGATGACAACACGTTGTGGGCCGGTGTGGTGCCAAAAATAGATTGGCTGCCAAATGGTGGCCGTAGGAGCGTGCACGGGAGGACTTTAACAAGAATTTAACAAGATTAACACTTAAAAACAATTATTTGTTTGCTCAAAATTATAGTAAAGGTGTGTCTCAGTCTAACTTTTGCTTAATAAATGCACTTTGACAGTCAAATCAGCTGCATTTTCCAAAGCCGATACGCAGACACAGGAATGCACAGAGACGACTCACTGTGCATTTCATCGAAATTTAACAAGATAAGCAACTGAAAAAATTATTTATTTGCTCGACTTTATAGTAAAGGTGTGTCTCAGTTGAATTTTTACTTAATAAATGCACTTTAATGGTAAAATTAGCTGCATTTCACCGGGGCAGCGCAGCAAAATGAAGCTGATTTGATGGTTGCTCCAGGCAGATGAAGGTGGCAGCTATGGCAAGCTGATTGTGTCAATAATAGCCTCTTTTACCTATTACATGACACAACAGCATGCTATGCTACTTGAGTGCCATCTAGCGGCTGAAAATGGTAGTGTTCAATATTTTCAGTCAGAATTAATGAAAACGGTCGTATCTTAGCCAAAAGTTGGTTTATAAATATAGAAATAAAACATAAGTATTATATTAATATTATATTATATAATACTATTTCATGTCGCTGTGTTCACTCATCCTCATCTGCTCACACAGACTCATGTTTGTGCTGCTGTTCGGCGTATTGTTTTTATGCTATTAGTGCTTAGCATATTTTTAGTTAATGTTTTTCTTATCTTAGATCTTATTACTCTTTTTATTTTATATTTTTATTGTGGGATGTAACTGGGACCTTGTGTACAAAATTTCGCTCCATGGTGTGAATGACAAAGAAACTCTGACTGATAAATATGTCGTTTTGGCGTATAAATCGCAGGGCATGCAAATTATGCAAAAAAACGCAACTTATAAGCCGAAAAGTACGGTACGTTTACAGGATTTCAGACCTGTAGTCATTTAATGCTATTTATTTTTATATTTGATCATTTATTGAATTACGTATTTCACAGAACAGTTACCTCTCAGTATGGTTCAAAATATAAGCACGTTTAGCACATCCAAAAAGCCGAAACACCTTTTTATTGCTATAATATCATGTGGAATTTAAGTTTGTATTTCTGGTGAACTCCAAACACCTGAAACTGACGCTTTCACCGAACAAACTTCATGAATAAGAACAACAACAAAAACATTGTTGGAGAGTGGAGACACACACCGTTGCTATAATCTGGGGCACATTTCATCTTTCTGTGTTTTCCCGTGGTGGCGTGCTGTCTCGAAGGCCAGGGGTTTAGTCACATGCCTACGTTACACATACGTGTTGCTGGTGAAGATGCTCAGTCATCCAGGACATGGTAAATCCAAAAAAAGGTTCGACAAAAACAACTGGACTTCTATTCTGTAGCTGAAGACGTTTCGCTTCTCATCCGAGGAGCTTTCTCAGTTCAAAGAAACAAGTGTGGGGTTCAAGTTAAAAGGCTGAGGTGCTCTCTAAGCTTACAGACTGACACAAGCAGGTTGTCCTCACTTCTAACAACAGAGGTCTGTTAGAGTCTTTGTTAGTCCGACTCACAGATGGGCCACTCTGGTCACCTGGATGAAGGTCGTGGTTCAAGTGAAACTGACTGGGTATCGGTCCTAAAGCTGCATTGTGGGTTCTTGAAAGCTGGAATCTGAGACCTCCTCCTCTGTTTAAAGATGGTTTCTCTCTTTTTACATACGTGGCCTCCTTCACCCCCCTCTCAAACCATCTGTGTTCTTAGTCCAAAATGTGAACATTCTGGTCCTCAAAGGAGTGTCCCTTATCCCTGAGGTGTAGGTGAACAGCTGAGTCTTGTCCTGAGGAGCTGGCTCTCCTGTGCTGAGCATCTGTGAAGCTGTTTGGTTTCTCCAGTGTAGAGATCTGGACGCTCCTCGCTGCACTGGACTGCAGACCAATACGTGTTGCACCAAACACACTAACGTTTAATACAAAGTTAGATTTCAGGTACGAAAATCCAGGGTAAGTTGGAGGCGAGGTGTGGGGCGGGGGTTAATGGTGCATCAGTTCTAGTATCTCCCCCAGCTGCAGTGAATTAGTCACGTGGGAACACAGATTTGATATAAAGACATTTAATAATTTATTACACGTCATCACCTTCATGGGGGTGTGGGTGGTTCCAATAAGGAAGCGGGGTGTCCTCCTTGGAACATGTTGACTGGTGCTCTCGTCTGCAGTCTCTACGTTGGGAACGCTGCTTGAGCTCCCCGTGAAGGCCCTGCTCTGATCGGGTAAAACTATGGCTCTGGTTCTCTTTATTTGTTGACAGCAGGACCAGTTTAATCCCTGTATCTTAATTAGATTGGATGGGTTTAACAAGACCACAAGACACCCCCCGTCCCCCCCTCATTTTTACGGATGATGGAAATCCTTCCTGGCCACGTTCAAAACGACAGAAACCCGTTGCAGAGACAGAGAACTTTAATCCATGTACTACTACATATTTGACAGTAGAAGAACATGAACTATTTTATTAAAACTAAAGCTAGAAACACACCAGACTCTTGGTTTGGAACTTACAGGACTTTTCTAAATTCTTCCAGCTATTTTACGAAGAGATAAAAGTGTTTCTGAACTGTGACTTTACTTCCTGCAGGTTCCCCTGTAAACTTTGGACAGCCAGTTTTACAAACGAGTAGAGTCTAATGATCGTGCCTTTGCTCCTGCTGGCTAATAAAGACGTAGCAGACTAGATGGATGCTGTGAAGCTGGGAAGGGCAAACCCACATTTTAACATCCAACACTGTGCTTGTGTGCGTCTGCATGCACTCATGGAAGACAACACTGTTTTAGGCAAATGCTGGTACATTACCCAATGCTGCTGTATATGTTTCAAGATGATTTTGAATGCAGGCCACTTACTTCTCAGTGCAGAGTTTTTTGGTGAGGTTTTTAAAGTAGGCCAGCTCATTCCACACGGCATCACTGTTCTCTTGTCGTAGCTGCCACGACTCTGCACGGTGTACCTTTCCACCTGACCTGCACACATAATCATACAATATATAGAGAATTAAAGACAAAATGCAGCAGAGATAAAACCTGAACAAACCACTGTGCACACACTCTGCACACAGATGTATAACAGGTGAAAAATGTTTGTACTGTATATCGCCTCACTGCCTTTGGCAACTCACATGGGGGTAAAAAGCCCCTTATTCTCACTCTGCTTTTTGTTTTTCAGTCCTTTTTAACAGTATTCAAATGAGCAGCCTTGACTTTGACATTTTTGTGGCAAATCATGTACACTTTTATGCATGTTTGTTTAAAGCTCAGGGCACTGCCTGTGTGGCAGGGCAGCTGAGAATTCCCTGAGTGCCATGCAAATGTAAATAGTGGCAAAAACACACTCGCAAACGAGGTCGTTCAAAAGTCTACACCTCACTTATGAATACTTAATGACATTTTGTGCTCAGTAGCTGCTGCTTCCATGTGACCCCACCCCCTCACATGCACTCACACTGCACCACACACACACGGACTCACACTTTCCTGTTTCTACCTAATCAATGTGACAGATGTGCGAAAATGCAGGGTCACAGGTAGGTCTCCTTTTCCTGTGGTCATTTACTGGCCTCATGGATGCCTTCATGATATGCTAAGTAGGTACTACTAGGTAACCCTGGAGCATGGGACTTAGAAAATGTTTTCATTTATTACTACAAATGCCCCATGAGCAATTTGAAGCAACTCTGTAATGTACGAGTGTGGCCGTTGTTCGTGTGCATGCTTGTTTGTCTTTCCCACAATCAAAAGCCAAGTAACAGCTAATTGTACTTTCCGAGAACAAGAGAAAATGAAACTGGTCCTCTGCTGGAAGAACACAATAAACCTTATCTGTGTTAGCAGCAGCGTTTTCAAAGTAAATGATTGTTTATTCATATCGTTGTTTTAATTCTCGTGATGTGACTTTTGGTATGTTACGTACCAACTTCATGTATTTAAAAATACGTGTAAGAAGCATTCCACAGTCATGGTAAAACTGAATTTGAATGGATTTGTTTACAGTGGGACTAAAATCTGTTGAACATGAAGCCAGGGGAGAGCTATCTTCTTCTAGCCTCCGTGCATGTTCCCCCTGATGGTATTCTAGTTTCCATTATTAAGCAGGAGGAGATAGAAAGAACTTTTCCAAACTGCTGCGGCTAATTGCTCTGAATCTGGGGGAATCTGTTTATGGGCGCAACTTTGATCAGTGTATGGTTGCTTTAATAACCTTTAATTTTATTTGCTCACCCCTATCATCCCTAGTCTGATAAAAAATAAAAAAACCACCCCTCTAATATGAATAAGAAATTGGCTTTTTTCCTCTCTCCTTCACAGTATTTTAAGAAAATATGATACACTAATGGTGAATGGCAGTGAGGTTTCAATGGGACTGATAAACTGCACTCTGCCTGCATGCTGATTAGGCACATGGTTTATTATGTGTAGTATTTGTATCCTGGGTGGGACTGGTTATTACGTATGCTGTTGAAATATATTTTCATATAAGTGTAATGCATGCTACAATACATCATCAGCATCCAACATCTCATTGTCAGATCTTTAAAAAAAACAAAACAAGACGTTTTATTTTAACGGGACTTTGATCAAGATGTCAAGAATCCTCACTCACTTTGGTGTTTCACCGAGGACTCTTCGAAGTGGGTGCAGCCATTAGGCAAACGTGGGTCTAAACCCATAAAACCTCCAAACGTGGTGCGTCATGACACACTGCCAGAAATTAGGGACAAGATCGCCACAGGATGAAGGAGGAGGGTGACAAAAGATTACAGTAATTTAATTATAACAAGTTCATTTAATTTGTCAGTGAGGGTATTTAACAGGTTGACTGTGAAACAGTTGCCATGACATACAATGAAAACATATACAAATATAGATTATCCATTGGGACAAACTGCACGACAGTTAAGCTTCGGTTTATATCGTTCTTACAAAACTTATCTGTTTCATTATATATGGCTGTTTGAAATGATGCTAGAGTCTATATTTCAAATTTAAAACCATTAAGAAGTTGTTTAATCAACAAAGGAGTGACAATTGTTCTTAATTTTTTCAGATTTTTTCTCAAGAGTTTTTCTTAAAACTGATATTGCTCTTAAAATATTTTTAACTAGATCTTGTCAATGGTTCACTTTTCAACTCCACTTTTCACTTCATGTTGTAAACACAAGACGTCGTCAGTAGAAATCCACCAAACCAACTCTGTAAACACTGAAAGAACAAAACCGTCTGGCTTTAGGCACGTCACTGCGACAGTCTTCAGTTAAAGCTGAGCAACTTTTTACAGAAAATTAGGAGAAATGGCTCATCTCAAAATGCTTTGTTAATTATTTATTTTATTTATCAACTCCTTTTTTTATATATTGTCATTTATCTAGGCCGGGCATTAGGTGGACTATCCAATAATGTGATGTGACTGAGATTTTTTTTTACTGCAAATTACAAAATGACAGAAAGCATACTAGAATGAGTCCAGCACCCAGAGGGAGGCAGAGCACCAGTGAACGTTTCACTATTCCAGCCACTATACAGAATGAAACAATGAAGATCCTGCATCAGGAGGTAAGCCATCAATAATTAACTAATGAGTGAAAGTCTCAGGCAGCAGCGAAAACCGTGTGGAAGAGGAGGAACAAGGGGAGCCATCACGGAAAGACAAGCTCTGCACGGCACGTACCAGCAGCAGACTGAGGAAGTGGCTCACATCAACAAATCCACCAGAGGCTAGAGAGGGATGGACTGAAGGACAGCACAGAGGCACTAATCATGGCAGCACAAGAACAACAGAGGCCAGGGTCTACCACACCAGACAAGACCTAAGATGCAGGCAGTGCAAAATGTCCCTGAGACAAGACAGAGCAGCAGGTGTAAGATCCAGGTAGGCAAAGCACACGTGGAACACTATAACCAAGTGGCTGGAATAATGTACAGGAACATCTGTGCTGAGTATGGACTGGAGGTCCCACAGTCAAAGTGGGAGACTCCACCAGCCTTGGTGGATAATGGCAGGGCTAAGATACTGTGGGACTTCCAGACCCAGACTGACAAACAGGTGATGGCTAACCAACTGGACATTGTGGTGGACGATAGGCAACAGGAGAAAGCAGTGGTAGTAGACTGAGCACCCCCAGTAACATCCATAATAACATCAGAAAGGAGGAGGACGATAAGCTTGAGAAATACCTTGGGCTGAAAGAGGAAACAAGTTGTGGAGAGTCAAGGTGGTCACAGGAGCACTCGGTGCCTCCAAAACTGGAAGAATGGCTCCAACAGATGTTGCGTTGTTTACTTTTCATATGCAGGTTAACACAAGCTCAACGAAATGTTCAGGATGAGAAGAACCGATTTGATCCCAAGTGATTGGGAATTTTTAGTCAAAGGTTATGGAAGTTTTTATTACGATGGCTGAGATTTAACTCTGCCCATGAACCATATGTTTGGGTTAGCAGAAAGCTGGATGAGGAGCTGAGTGAGGCTACAGCGTGCAGCCGGCACTCCAAGGACAACGCCAACTCTGTGAGCTCGGCCGAACTGATTTTATATATTATATATATATATTACAGTAAACAAGAGATGAATAAATTAAATATTTAACAAATAATGAATAAATTAACCCAGTTTTATCAAACTATTGCTTTGGTGAAATGGGCATAATTTCTTTATTAGTATAATACCAAATACCTTTAATTAGAAATAATAAATATGACCAAAATGTCATGATAATGAGATTTTTTTTCTCAGAAGACTTTAATGTCACTGTCCATTTCTCATAACGACTCAACGTTAGGTTTGGCACTTCTGGCTGCTGGGGAGGCAGAAAGTTGTCCGTCAGAGAGAGACACATTTTTGGTGACTACATTTCCTTAGAGCAAGAAGAACAAGCTGCAGCAAGAGCACACACCAGGATGAAGAAACCATTTAATCTCTTGGTCTTGAAACAAAAAAGTGGGAACAAAACCTACTTTTGTGTGTCTTTCCAAAAGGCAACAACACAGCAGGGAAGCTACAGGAAGACCCTTAACAAGCTCAAAATGCAACGAGACCCTGCCCTTCCCAGCTGACTTGTTAGGCCTCTAATTTGCTCACACTAATGGGACTTTTTAAATCATTTTCTATTGTTTCTTATTTAAGTTAGCACTACCTCAGGGGGTTTAATGGCTGTGGAGGGAGTGCAGCTCTGAATGCTAAGATCAC
>NC_056513.1:1639395-1643587 GCF_014905685.2 Nematolebias whitei | reverse complement strand
ATATGTATATATATGTATATATATATATATATATGTATGTATATATAAAATCAATATACATGCGTGATTCTGATCTTTATAGAAGAGTTGTTTGCTTCTTGTTTTACATGAAAAATCATTATTTTAAGTAAGTGGGTTCGATGAAATATGATAATATTATCTTGCTTGTTAGCGAGGTTTGATAAAACAGCCTTGAGTAGCAGACCTGCTCTGAAACCATGACCATGAAACATGAATTTTACAAAACCTCAAAATAAAAAAATACACATGCCTGTGAAAATACCTGCATGGGAGATTAAAGAATGGAAAAAAATCCTCTAACTAGAAGTATTTAAAGTTTGGACGATTGTGCTGGCCTTTAGCATTTCTCAAACTACAGCTCAGAGATGTGGCCTTGCTCTTGAATAGTTTCACTCTCTGGTCTCAATCATCTTATTAGAGGGCGTCTAATTAGCTTTCTAATAAATTTTAAGCAAGTGATTAGCAGATAAAGTCAAAGTTTGGTGAAGTTTACACAAGAGAAACAGCTTTTTCTTTTTTACTTTAAATGACTGCCACTCGTGATAAACTAGGTGGACCCAGGAGACGACTTGAGAAGATTCAAGGAAAAATCTTCACTTAATCTAAACTTAAAAGAGCAGCAGCTGATATTTTGTTAGAATTGTTCGCGGTGCTGAAACTGAGTGGTCTCTCTCGTGTTTTGTCACTGTGAAAAGCAAAGTCACACTGGGAGTTATTATTTGTGACGTGAGGACAGACACTTCCCACACACACCGGCTCCAACACACATCCAAACTTTTATGCACGGTCATACCGTCCCCAGCGCACAACGCATGACGCCCAGCTCTGTGAGTGTGTGTTCGTGTGTGCTCGTGTGTGCTTGTGTGTGTTTACTGAGCTATGGCAGTGTTCACCTCAGAGCCTTGGGTTGAGTGAAGATTCTCGGTGCCGTGGGAGCGCCCACAACACAGTCCATCCCTGAAGACCCTTGCCATGACTGCCTGTACCCTCTGATTTAGACAGAGGGCAATCAAGCAAACCCAGTAAACAATACACAGCCAGGGCATTGAAAACCACAACAGCTCTTCAATGTATTCCTCTTTTATCACCAGGGACATGAGTGTTTGTACAATCACTGTGGAAGTAAAGGGAGGAAGTACAGGGAGACTATTAAAACTACGAAGCTATCAAGAATGCTTTTTAATGCTAATGGAAGATGGGAGGACGAGCTATACAGTCCTTTTATAGAGCTCGTGGAGGGAACAACAACATTAGAGGCAGGGTCGAAGGGAAGCATGTACATGTTATGGGTTTAAGTGGGTAAAAAGCTTTGTGAGCTGCACAGTGGTTAGTGCTGTCGCCTCACAACAACAAGGTCTCTGGTTTGAAATCAACGTCCAGTGGGGCGGTTTCATGTCCTCTCTGTGCACGATTTCTCGATCCGGTTATCCGTTTCCCTCCCACAGTCCAGGATCATGCATGATAGGCTAATCTGTCATTCTAAATTGCTCTTAGAAGTGCGTTGACGACTGCGTCTTGTGGCAACCTGTCATGGGTGTGCCTCACCCCCGCCCGATGACGGCTGGAGGTAAACCAAGTCCCCGTGACCCTGAACTCTATGAAGTGGCTGCAGAACAAAGTAAAGCGTTTTATCTTTATGTTATTAAGTGTTTTAAATGAACGGAAGGGGCTGCTCAGAACTATGCTGGGGTCATAAAAACTGGTCAAGGGTAAAAAAGAAATAAATCAGTTTGCCTTTTTGTTCTTCTATTTTACACATTTTATCTGTTAAAATAACCAAAGTGCAGCGACAATAATCTACTATTTTCTGTAACCGGACTTAGAAGAGGTTTTAGTAGTGACTAAACAGGATCAGAAAGAGTTTTTTTATGTTAGCACATAGCAAATGATCAGGCTGCTGAAAGCTTCTTATCATCATTATTCATGAGCGCACCAGTCAAGGTAATGAAAGCTTTGCACAAAAGATGCACGCTCTGTTTTCCCTCCACAGCGTATTATTTAACCGGTACACAGTTTATTGGGTTTGGCTACAAAAAGAGTCACAAACTGTAGAAAAAACGTTCATTCACTCTGTAACTGTGATTTAAGCTTCTTGTGACGTGATAAAGAATCCTGCTCTCTCTTTAAAGAGAATGTCCACATTTTTAAACAGAATTCTGAGTGAAGGTGTCAAACAATGAATATCTTACCTGTAGTAGACAGTCCTTTAAGTAACGTCAGTTTGGTGTAAGAGAGTTCATTTTTGACCGGACAGATGAGCTAACTGTTCAGCAGATTGCTGTTGTTCTCAAACAACTATCCATCCATCCATTTTCTTTACCCGTTTATTCCATTTTGGGTCACGGGGGTCGCTGGTGCCCATGTCCAGCAATCACTGTGCGAGGGGCGGGGTACACCCTGGACGGGTCGCAAGTCCATCACAGGGCTCAAACAACTAATCTGAGAAATATTATAGCAAACAAGTTTGAACAAAAAAAAAATTACCATCAGTTTCACACACATATTCTGGAAGAAGTCTGAGACTATTCCTGCAGGGAACACTCAGGGGCAGCTGGTCTGCTGACCTCAGAGAAGGAGAAGGGTTGTCGGCAGGGTGTGATCTGAGCCGGATCCTGCCGGAACTGGATCCGGGAACGCTCTTATTTTGACAGGGTGCGTTCCGGTAACTGTTTGCTTGGATCCGGTAACTCTCAGGTTGATTAATAATAAAGTTATTAACAAATATGACTACTTTGAACGAATAAAACTTACATTTGATATGTAAACTGAAAATAATTACATAAACACAAATTTTAAACACAACAGCCACTTACGACTTCTTAATATCGCATACGAGCTGCCCCATCAAGTAGCATTTCCGCCTCTACCCTGAAAAAAATCCCCGCCCCTAAAAGAGTGTGTGTGGGGGGGGCACGGCAAGATCATGAAAAGCGTTAAAAACAAAAATAACTTTTAAGTGAATCATGAAATGTACGTGCAGCCCCTGCAGTGAGGCTAAAACAGAGGAAATGTGCTCTTATTTTATTTTTTCCAGTTACAAGACATGCGTCAGTATTTTGTACCCTCTGGAGTTGAGCAACAGATACTGACCTGTATATAAAGTTGCAGTAATCCAGCCGAGTGGTGATGAAGGACTGGATCACTTCATCAAAGTGCTTTCTAGAACACATTAGCTTGACTTTAGCCAGCTGCCTTAAACGAAAAAAGATTTAACCGTTGCTCTGATTATCACATTTAATACTGATTATCAAATTTAAGATCCTCTTTGACCCTCAGGTTTGTGATGACTGGCTTGGTATTTTGAGCCAAGGAATGTAGATTTACACAGGGAGTGTCAGTGGAGCTGCCAAAAAAAACCTAATATCACTTTTCATCTCATTCAAATGTAAGAAATTTAGAGCCATCCAGGCCTTTAAGTCCTCAAGATATTCAAATGTTTCTAACAAAAATTGGTCCTTTTTCTTAAAGGGAACATAAATCTGACTGTATACAAATAACAAGCAGTTTTGTGCTTACTAAAACTGAACCCCCAGCAGAAATATTTTAAAACAAAAGAGGAGGGGCCCTTGAACTAAACCCTGTGGGACCCCTCTTGAGAGAAGCAGAGAAAGACATATAATCACTGAGGCTAACACAGAAAGGTTGCTCACTCTGACAACATCTCAACCACTCCAATGCCGTGCTCAATGCCCACCCACTGTTCCAAATGAGAGCGTAAAATCCGACGGTCCACTGTGTCAAAGGCAGCAGTTCAATTAAAAAGCATGAGATCAACGCAGTCGCCAGCATCAGTAACTAAAACAAATTCATAAAAACTTTCAAAAGACTTAATTCTGTGTTGTGTATGGATTAGATGGACCAGACTGTAAAACCTCTAAACGGTTTTTCTCTTTCAAGAAGGCCACCAATTACAGCCCCAACATTGGGGCAGCTGTGGCTGAGTGGTCAGAGCAGTCACGCTGAGAGTTGGGGGTTTGAATCCACCAACAGTCAGATGCTGAAGTGTCCCTGAGAAAGACACCGAACCCCTCATTGCCTCTGATGTGTGTTTCATCGGTGTATGAATGTGATAAAGCTCTGATTAATCTCTACAAATTCAGGTTAATTTTGAAGAGATGTAGGAAAGTGTTGTATGAATGTGTGTAGTAGAGTGCTGTATGAATCTGTTTGT
>NC_056513.1:1639205-1639385 GCF_014905685.2 Nematolebias whitei | reverse complement strand
TGTATGAATGTGTGTGTAGTAGAGTACTGTATGAATGTGTGTAGTAGTAGAGTGTTGTATGAATGTGAGTGTTGTAGAGTGCTGTATGAATGTGTGTAGTAAAGTGTTGTATGAATGTGTAGTAGAGTTTGTATGAATGTGTGTAGTAGACTGTTGTATGAATGTGTGTAGTAGAGTGAT
>NC_056513.1:1638752-1639105 GCF_014905685.2 Nematolebias whitei | reverse complement strand
TGAATGTGTGTAGTAGACTGTTGTATGAATGTGTGTAGTAGAGTGATGTATGAATCTGTTTGTGTAGTAGAGTGCTATATGAATGTGTGTGTAGTAGAGTGTTGTGAATGTGTGTAGTAGAGTGCTGTATGAATGTGTGTAGTAGAGTGCTGTATGAATGTGTGTGTAGTAGAGTGCTGTATGAATGTGTGTTGTAGAGTGCTGTATGAATGGGTGTGTAGTAGAGTGTTGTGTGAATGTGTGTAGAAGAGTGATTTATGAATGTGTGCGGTAGAGGGCTGTATGAATGTGTGTAGTAGAGTGATTTATGAATGTGTGTAGTAGAGTGCTGTATGAATGTGTGTAGTAGAGTG
>NC_056513.1:1636546-1638742 GCF_014905685.2 Nematolebias whitei | reverse complement strand
TATGAATGTGTGTAGTAGAGTGCTGTATGAATGTGTGTAGTAGAGTGTTGTATGAATGTGTGTAGTAGAGTGCTAAATAGAATATTCAAATAAAATAGGAACATTTTAACGTCTAGTCGCAGCCACAAACCAAAATGCATATTGTCCTGTGACTTATTTTTCAAGTTATCCAGCTCACAAAGTTTACTTGTATGGCGGCGGCCATCTTGGATTTTGTTGTGTCAACCTAATTTTCTTAAGGCTTCTTTCTTACACCCAGATGCAACTTTACACCAACATGGGCTCACAACATTCATGGAGCATATTTCCAATTCCCACAGTTCGCTCCGCGATGGGGGACAAAAAATCTTTTAAACTTTTTCAAAAAGTCTGATGTTGGTCACAAACACAAACAATTTTCAAACTAATATTTTTTTCTCCATCTTTCAGCCCAACCCAAGAGACAAAGGAGATTTTTCATTAGTTTAGATCTTGTTGCCTTGAGGGAGAGAAAGCAATGAGATATTTGACCAAACACAGAAAGCCAATAAGGGGCTATCGATTAGGAGGGATGAGCATCATATTGGACACACAGGTGGCAAAAAGAAATTAAAAAGCTGCAACAAAGAAATGGAAACAATCAAAACTAGAGCATCATAAATCTGATTGCAGGAGGAGAGTGTGGGCAGCCTGAAAAGGAAGTCACATCTGTAAACTTTTGAAAACAATGATAAAAACAAAGCTGGACTGTGCTACGTACGAGCTAACCCAAGTCACTTACTGGTGATCTGACATTTTTCTACAATCAAGAGATTTATATTTCTGGTTTCAGGGCTTCATTGTAATCGTGTTGGACATGCAGGAATCTCATTCCAGGTGGAGTAAGTCCAACTTGAGGCTTGCTTTGATTGTTCTACACCTGAACAGAGTTCATGTTTAGAGACATTCACCAGAATATGTGTCAGTTTATCTCCACAAACACTTTAAGTCCCTACATTTTATTTATCTATTGTAGTGAACCAGATGACCTCAAATCTACCAGATGGACAGAGACTGTTATTTTCATTGATCTGAATAAGTCTGTGCCATCTGATGAACTTTCTTTCTTGAATTAATCAAGCAGAAAAGACAATTCTTTATAATCATTACTGTCTTACAAATGTTTTGATAATCAATTGTGTTAGTTTCACTCAATTCTTACAGGTTGAAAAGAACTACTCATTTTTATTTTACATAAACAGTAAGTAATGATTTTTATCCCTCATTCAGAGAAGAAATCACCTGAATAAGCATTCCTTGATTTTCTGTCTGAAATGAGCAAGCTGTCGTAAGTGTGTGAAAGGTTGGTTTTCGGTCAACTAAAATGTTTACCGAGAAAAATGTCATGTTTAAACTTTTTCAGAAGATTACCAAGAGTAGACTCCAAAAAGTCTGCTGCTTCTGCAATAATCTTTTCTGTATGTTAAACAAGTTTCATTCTCTGACCTCGACTGTTGATAAACACCTTACGTCAAAACCACTCCTCTTTCTGGTCCTTCCACGAATCAGAAAGCTCTAAATTGAACAGGAAGTAAACTCATTTAAAAATGTGACAACTTCCCAGTTCAAGTCAGATTTCGAGAGATTTCCAGAATTCCAACAGAATGAGAGTTCTGGGAGATGTTGGAATAAGAGCTGATTGAGAGTGCAGCCGGTTCTGAAAGCTTCAGAGCAATGAAGAGTCCAAGAGTTATGAAGAGTTTGGAGTTATGAAGAACCAGGGACGTTTGGGATTATAATTCTGTTTTGAGCTAACCACGCACGACTCTCCGAGGATTTTTAGCTGTTCTTAACGGAGGCGCTGAAACAGTCTGAAGGATGCTTACTGAGCTGATCCATCGTCAAACCAGGTAAAGACTTCTTCGACCAAGTGTACCGTGGGCAAAGCTGAGATACCTGATGGGAGCGTGCAACTTCTGGTCAAACAGATTAAATTCCCTCACACAGTTCTCTGTAAGATAATCTCCTTTCATCTTAAACTCTTCTCTCTCAGAAATCAGTACAGATATTTTTAGAAATGTCTGAAGCAAAGTCCTCAAATCACCGCCGAGTGATTTGAAGTTCATTTTCTGTGAAACTGTCTGTTATTATTTTCATATTTTGCCAAATTAATGTAAATGTTTGATGTTAAACTTTGATTTTGAAAATAAATGATTCCATTCATTTGATGGGTCAAAG
>NC_056513.1:1636215-1636446 GCF_014905685.2 Nematolebias whitei | reverse complement strand
ATATATATATATATACATATATATATATATGTATATATATATATATGTGTGTGTGTGTGTGTGCATTTTTCAATATATACAGTATACATGGTAACTTTTCCCATAACAAAAATGAGTTTATAAGTTCTGCATGCTGTAGGCCAGTCCACACCTGGAGTCATCGGTGCAGTTCAATTAATATAATTAATAATAATAATAATAATAATAATAATAATAATAATAATAATAATA
>NC_056513.1:1635350-1636205 GCF_014905685.2 Nematolebias whitei | reverse complement strand
TAATAATAATAATAATAATAATAATAATAATAATAATAATAATAATAATTACACAACACACATCTGACTCGAGTGTTGACGTTTGTGAGGAGGGAGTTGAGTCGGTGTCTGACTGCTCTTACAAATCTGAATATTCATCAGACAGGCCAAGTCTGTGGAGTTATCTTCACAGAGCAGAGCGTTCAGTTGATCAAATCTGTGGTGAATGGACGACGTTAAACAGGAGGTGTCAGAAGAGAATACGAACAGCAACAGATCAGTTCTGAGCTTGATCCAAGTCACACGTTAGTGATTCAGTTTGAGTCCAAGCACTTCATAGAAAGATTTGTTGTGATGAAAGTGCTTGTGGTCGTTCTGCCACAGGAGCAGCACAAGTAACGTTTCATCAGCCGTCTTGTTTGAGGACGTGCTGAACCCACAGAACATGTCACCTTCTCTCTGACTCGTTGTCACGTGATGGAAACTAAAACTTCTAAACTGCTTTCTTCATGATTTGGGAGGATTTGGTCAAGAAATGCCCCTCAGGAATCTCTGACCATTAGATTCCTGAGGGCACCCCCCATCAGTTCTACTCTTTTTATCTCCTTCTCCTTTCTGTCCCTTTCTCCTCCTCCCTCCTCTCCTCTTTCTGTCCCTTTCTCCTCCTCCCTCCTCTCCTCTTTCTGTCCCTTTCTCTCCTTCTTTTCCTCCTCTTTCTGTCCCTTTCTCCTCCTCCCTCCTCTCCTCTTTCTGTCCCTTTCTCTCCTTCTTTTCCTCCTCTTTCTGTCCCTTTCTCCTCCTCCCTCCTCTCCTCTTTCTGTCCCTTTCTCTCCTTCTTTTCCTCCTCTTTCTGTCCCTTTCTCCTCCTCCCTCCTC
>NC_056513.1:1630488-1635250 GCF_014905685.2 Nematolebias whitei | reverse complement strand
TCTCCTCCTCCCTCCTTACATTTCATATTCAGTTTGCTCCCAGGAGCTCGCAGGTCAGTGCCAGACGGAAATTCGCTGAGGCTGCAGAAGCCCCCTTGGAGGCCACATGGAGGTGGGACAGGAGGGAAACAATCAAGCCCAGTCCTCCCTCGCTATCCCTCCCTCCACCCCCTCATGTTTGCTCCCTCTATTTTTTCCTTCTCTTCCTCTCTTAGTTATTCCTCACTCCCCCCGTCTCCTCCGTCTCCAGCCTGCCAGGCTACACAGGTCCTCAGGGTGACTTGCGTTTTGGCTGAGGTCCCTCACCTCCTTCACCCGCAGCTTCTCTCAACTCTTCCTCTCTAGCGCCTCCTCCCCCCTTCCTCTCTTTCCTTTTCCAGCCTTCCCCCCAGGGAGAGACGGTGAGGCCGTCCAGTGCTGAGCCTGTCCATCAGCTGAGGTGTTTACTTGCAGCGTGACAGGCCGACACATCTGGAGCACATATTCAGCAGCGTTCACACTCCTGGCCCCGCGTATCCCAAGCTGCCACCAGACGCATTCCTCCGGCTGCTTTCAGGGCCTGTTGTCACGATTATGACGATCCCACCTCAAACTTAACATGCACGCACTCCAAGTGCACACAACGATCTGTTCTCATCCATTTCCCTGTTTCATTCACTCCTGGGGGTTTCCAGCTGCATGACAGGAGTAAACTGAGCGGGGGCAGGCTGGTGGGACTCGTGTTGATGGGGCGAATTAGTGATGGAACAAGAGTCAAACTTCTCTCATCCCCTTTTTTGTCTCCTTCTCTCTTTTCCCTCCTCGCTCGGTGTCACCGTCTCCTTTCAGGGAGCTCAAACTTACGACAGCAGCTCCTCGGCTTCTTTTTGGAAATCCACAACTGCTGATCTGATGCCACCTTTATTTTCAGCCTGTGTCTTTTCCCCCTCCCCTTTCAAACTCATCCTCCCACCCTGCATCACCCCCACCCTGCAGCACCCCCACCCACCCACTCCGTCTGTTTTCCCAACATTCTTGTGCTGCTGTGTGACTGTGATGGCTTGTCATCTAATAGGAATGTCCTGCTCTCCCACCACATCCCCTCGATTTGGCGTGAAGCATTTGCTCCTGGTTTCCGATTCTGCACATGTGTATACACATTCAACCCCCCCACTCCCACTCCCACTCCCACCCAACACACACACACACACATTCAGACACACACTTAAAATGCAAGGTTTACAAATAAAAAAATAAAAGTGTTCATGCAGATGGTGTCCGTTGGGCTGCATACCTACCCCTGGCGTGTGGCCACAACAAGCACCGCCACTCTCAGATAGTCCCCAGCTTGTTTTCCAACGACACAAAGTGTGCAAGAAGTTATTTTATCTAATGCAGCCTGTGGTGAAAAAGAGCCGTTTACCCTCCGAGATAAACTTGTGGAATTCTCTAGATAACGCTATCAGATGTGATGTGAGAGATGTGTTCAAAGTAACTCCTTCATGTACATTCAGTGAAGCCAATGTTACATCACAAAAACACAACACAAGGTAGGGCTGTGTGAAATTACCAGTGAGCAGGATTTTCAAGTTCAACCTTTGTCCAAAACATTAAAAAAATCAACTGAGAGCTCCAGTTCCACGTCCATCACGACAAATGGAAGAGATTGTATAATGTGAAACATCTGCAACATTAGAGGGACACACAATGACCCCGCCCCCTTATTCAGCCATGGCTTTTATTCTACTGTGTACATATGGTCCGGACTTATCAGAGGCTTAGCAGTACACAGGAACACGCCGCACCCGGTGACCCACGGGAGCTGGTTCAGTGCAAGAAAAAATAAAACGAGAATATTGTGCAGACTTTTTACATTTAGGTGAGAGCACGAGGGACGCAGCCTCCTCATCGTCATCATCCGCTGGAAGAACGCTGGCTTGCCCTCCATCTGTGTGTGTGTGTGTGTGTGTGTGTGTGTGTGTGTGTGTGTGTGTGTGTGTGTGTGTGTGTGTGTGTGTGTGTAGAAGATATCAGCAGACTCTCATGTTTATTCAGCTCAACGCCTGGATGACCAGGACTTATCCACTGTTCTGATTACCCTGCCTGGCCTGCCACCATTAATCCTTTAGAGACCTCAGACGCCTTAAACAGCCCAATGTTTCACTGTACATATGTTGAAAGACACACATGCACGCACGCACACACGCACGCACACACACACACACACAGGACTATTTTTATCCCTTTTGTTGAAGACATGTCCTCTTTTAAGGCCGTTAGGTGTGCAAGTGTATATATTTGTAAGTTAGCATTCATTAAGACGTATAAAAACATCACTGCCATCTTTGAGGTCGTACGTCTCTAATCATCATCATCATCATCAGCTGTGGTTGTTTTGAAGGTCTTTATAAATAAAGTAATAAAAGTCGTATCTTTGATCCGTGCAGAAAGGTAAAACGTGGTTTTAGAGGTATTTAAACCAAAGAATGCCTCGTGAGCCGATTCACCGCTGTCTTGTTTTTCACTTCTTATTTTTAAAGTGAGAATTTTTTCTGAGCTGAACACGAGCACATCTGCTGTTGTACGTGTATGTGAGCGTGCATGCACGTGCACTCAGGAATACTGTGCCAATACATAATGGTGACTATGACTGCGTTTCCTGTCCTGTTTTTGCCCAAAACAAATTATGCAGATTAGAAAAGTAGAAACATGTTGGGCTGATAAGTAGCTCGCTTGTCGTTCCGTTGACGATGGAAGAAGTGACCCCCCCCCCCCATTTTACCACAGTTTTCCTGCTGTCACAGCCACTCGAAGGCAACGTTGCTGTGTGCGTCTGTGTGCGGGCACCTGAGGTTCCAGCTGTGATTTATGTTCTTATTGTTTAGTGTTAGCTGTTAGTGAGGGTGTCCCGACTCACCCACCTGAAAGCCTCTTTACCAACTCAAGCTTATGTTGTAGGGTATGCGTGCATGTGTCCACGTTTCAAAAATGCTCCTGCCCACGCTAAAGTAGCAGGAGATGGGGACGAAAAGACTGAAACAGGTCCAGCTGGAACAAGAACGTGATTATCTCATCTCTGGAGACGGAGGCACGCCGAGCTAAAGTTGAAATGTGTCAGAAGATTTTTTTATTGTGACTCCGAGATGAATCAGCTGTTCGTACGCACTGTTGCCTTTAACTTTGGTCTCCCTCCTTTCTCCTTTTCTTTTATTTTGTAAAGAAACATTTGAACACCTGAGGACCCCCCCCCCCCCACACACACACACACACACGCTCTGACTCTTATCTCCCCCCCCAGTTTTTCTCTCACTCCTGTCCCCGTCTTCTTCTCTTTCCCATAACAAATAATGGAGAATTTCCCTTGTTTCTCTCGTGGGGATGTTTCATGACTGCCCCGTCCCGTGCCCAGAAGGACTTCTCCGCCTTGAACTGTTCAACAGCTGTGGTGTGGACGCTCTTCCAAAACAGACCCACTGTTCACAAACACCCGCTGGGCTCAGGGTGGGACTCTGTGTCCACCTCCACAGCTCCAGAGACCAGCTTCTCTAACACGTGACCCACAGCGGGTCCTGATCCTTCCAGAGAGAAGCAGGCCTGACTCTGGGGCCCTACTTTCACTTATGTTACACTTTAAAAAAATATTTATACAGCAGAGGGAAGAAGAAGCAGAACTCCACTTTATTACAACTTTTTACTGCAAGATAATCACTTTTTGGCAAATTCCACAATGGTCTTCCAACCGTTAGTTGCTAAGTTCTGGATTTGCTTTCATTGTAAAGTAGCATGTGTTATGACCTGATGTAGGTTGTGCACGTGTAAACGGTTACAACATGTAGGGTTCACCATCTGTGCTCGATTAGACAGAAACATGAACACCTTCTCAGGCTGATTTGGGGAAGTAAACTACCTAAAACCAGAGTTTAATGCTCATTTTTCTGCTCCGGAAAAATGCAGAAACACCCGATAAATCATTAAAAAAACTAGTTCTTTGTTTATATTTTTAAAAAAGTCTGAATATTGTAGAATGTTAGCAGTCACCAGTGACCCAAGTGACAAAAGCCCTTTTGATTCTCACATTACAAAAATATGACCTGAGGTGGATTTATAAACTCTGAGCTGATTTATTGGTCCGAACTCTTGACAGTCTCAAGTTTAACGTGTTGATGAGCTGTTTCTGAAAACTCAAGTTTTGCCTAAAGAGCTCCATTTGTCTCATTCTGGCTATGTTTATGAATTAATCCCTGAGGGACACCTTTGAAAGGAAGACAGGCGGTTTTGGACCAGCTTTAAAATAATAACTAATTTTCATCGTTGTGGTTTTCAACCTGAACTTTCAGGGTGCCATTTTGAATATTTTCTGTCAGAAGGAGAGCTTCTGGGAAGGTGCCAAATTAAAGCTCTAGCTCTCCAGAAAGTTCTGAAACTAAACAGGAGAATTCAACATGCCCACGACAACTTTGTAACTATTTTGAGAGAAATTATTGCACTTTTATTTCAACATTTAAGCAACAAGGCCACAAGACTCAATAAGTCAGATGGGTAGAGAAGAGCCCCGCAAAACTTTCAAGACATGTTGGAAACTTCCTCCTGAATACCGTTCAACATTCACAGTGAGTTACAGCCCATATAGTTTGAGTACATGGATGGATGGATGGATGGATGGATGGATAAATGGATGGATAAATGGATAAATGGATGGATGCATACATGAATAAATGTATGTATGGATGGCTGGATGTGGATGGCTGTATAAATGGATGGATGGATGAGTGCATGATGGATG
>NC_056513.1:1625263-1630388 GCF_014905685.2 Nematolebias whitei | reverse complement strand
GTGTGTGTGTGTGTGTGTGTGTGTGTGTGTGTGTGTGTGTGTGTGTGACTTCTTTCAAGTGTTTCTTGGAAGAAGCGAGGAAGACTTGGCAGCAGTGACACTGGAAGTCCCCAGCATTTGGCCCCAGCTCCGTGTGTGTGTGTGCGTGAGTGTTTATGAGTGTGTTCGTTCACATAGGAAATGGACCATATAAATGTGCTTGAGCAAATGGACTGGAGGGGATGGGATCAGTGTGTGGGAGGTATTTCTTCCATATACCAAGCCTCAAATTATTAGGGAGCAGACAATACTTGACCACAAGAACTTGGACTGTTCCGACCTCACATCTGTATCATCTGCATAAATAAATAATAAATAATAATAAAGTGCTATGTGTTGTCATCATTGTGCGTTCCCACACAAAGATGAAACCAGTTCTCTGCATTTAACCCATCACACCTGGGATACAACCAGGTGGAGCAGTGGGCAGCTATGTAAGCGCCTGGGGAGCAATTTGGGATTGGGTGTCTTGCTCAGAGACACCACGAGATGTGCAATGACCGGGGATCGAACCCACAGCGAGTCATCCTCCTCCATCTCATCTGTCATCTGTATTCTTCACTCCAACTAGCTCCATGTCCTCTCTAACTGCATCCCCATTTCTCTTTTTGGTCTTTGTCTTATTCCTGGCAACTGCATTTCTAACATCCTTCTACCAATAAACTCACTCGTGTCTTCTCTGGACATGTCCAAACCACTGTCCACCTTTGTAACCTCTGCTCCTTGTAGCCTCACTGTTCCACCTCCTCCCTCTCATTCACACACATGGACTCTGTCTTACTACAGCTGACTTTCATTCCTCTTCTTTCAAGTGCATACCTCCACCTCTCCAAGTTCTCTTCCACCTGTTCCCTGTTCTCACCACAGATCATAACGTCATCTGCAAACATCATAGTCCACGAGGATTCCTGCCTGACCTCATCTGTTAGTCGGTCCATCACCAGAGCAAACAAGAAGGGGCCCAGAGCTGATCCTTGATGCACTCCCACCTCCACATTCTGCCACTTCAGATTTTCTCATACAACATCTCGGTTCCTCCCTCGGCACAAAGTCATTTGCTTTTCTAAATCCACAATCAAAGACATAATTAGTATTTTCTGGCCCTTTTTGTGTTCCTCCATCAGCATCATCAAAGCAATGAAAGGATCTGTTACGCTCTTTATTAGCTTGAAACCATACACGTCTTTTCTAACCCTGTCTTCTACAGCTCTCTCCCAGATCTTCACCATGTGCTTCATCACTTTACTTCCTATGTTTTGCTACAACTCTGTACATTAACAATTTCCTGCGGGATCAATAAAGTTCTATCTTATCTTGTCTTATCACCCTTGTTTTTAAAAACTGGCACCAGCACACGTCTTTATTCCTCTGACACTTTCTCACACTCAAAAGTGTCATTGAATGATCAACATTACCTTTTCTATTATTAACAAGTCTAACCTGCCACACATCTTTTCCAGGCTTCTGTCTCGACAGTAGATTCAAGTTATTCTTTCCTTTCCTCAGTATCCAGCCTCTTGTAAACCTCATCATATGTCTTTTGTTTTGTCTTTACCACTCTCTTTTGGCTCTTTGTTGCTTCTCCTTATATTCCTGCCGTTCCCTTCTCTCCATTGATTCCCTACCCCTCCTTTAACTGTCCACCTTCTTCTTGGGTATTTTATCTCTCTGGATAACTCCCTGCTCTTCACTATTCCACCACCAAGTTTTTTATCGTCTTTCCTCTGTCTAGCTGACGCGGTACTTTCCAACCTGTCTCTTTAATCACTGCTGGTGCAGTTCGGTGACGATGATCAGCGTCGAATTAAAAAGTCTTATTGTCACATCGGGTCTTTAATGGGGGTGCAGAGGCTGGAAAAGGAGAGTCTGTGGTCAGAAGGTCGCCAGTTTGAACCCCTGGATCGACAACATCAAAATGTGAGTGGTGAAAGGTGAAGCACCCACACCTGTCTCCACCCTCATTTTCCCCACTCTGAGCCCTTGAGCAAGGCTCTTAACCCCCACCATCTGCTCCCCGGGCGCTCTAGATGCAGCTCTCTGCTCCACACAGAGGCTGTGGTAGCTCGTGGTCGTGTCAGGAAGGACCAGATCTTCGTGCGAGTTCATTCGCTGTGGCGACCCCTGAAGAAGGAGCAGCATTAAAGTATTTATTGTTTCTGCTCTATTGTTTTTCTTTTACAATCTCAGATATATTTTACTTTTAATTGTTGCCATGGAAACGTTACTGAAAGGCTCTTTAATTTTCTCATTAAATCCTTAATTTCTTATTTATGATGTACACCGAGGCTGGCCCATGATCGAGGGGGCTGCAGTTTGTGTTTTAACAAACATATTGCTGTTAGGGCAGCTGTAGTGCTGCTGGGTGATCAGCTGAGACAATGAGGTCCAAACTTCACGTTCCTTGAGTAGCACACTTTCCGAGGCCAGTAGGAGGTACGGTCGTGTACTGAAGTGGTTTATTTAGTTAGGAGACACCTGGCTGCAGGAGAGAAGCTTGAAATACTATAAGCCTGCTGCTTCTGACCTCCCTGCCCCTCCTCCTATCCTCTCCCTCTGTAGTCCTCTCCTCAGTGGACTGATCTTGCTCTCGTTCCCCCTCGTCGGTCCACATTCCATTCTCCAGGATACCTCTCCATCCTGTCCCAGAGGTGTGTGCCTGCCGTTCTGTGTGTGCGAGTGTGTTGAAGGAGGTGGCCCACAGGCCTCGCCTCTGGTCACTTTATTAAAGTGTGTTTTAATTTACTCCTGAGCTCCTGTGAGACACACCATCCTCGCACACGCGCACATGCACACACGCACACACTCAGCAACTCCTTGTGAGACGCGGCTCATTAACTCTGCTCCTGTCATTGTTTAGGAGGGGAGAGGTGGGCTAAATATGTTGACAATAATCTTTTAAATCTTTTTTCATGCAGTATCTTGTTTCAGACAGACACTTGTATCAAAGTTGATGACGCACTGGTGCATTTCTTTATCGTTACATCCTTCATGAGCCATAAACACAAAAACCTGTGGGGTAAAATGACCCTTCACATACTGTACAGCAGCAATCACTCATCAAGGTAATGATTGGTTTTATACCATAATTTAATATATTGTGAATAACATTTTTGCATCAAGTTTAAAAACCAGAATGTTTTTGTCATCAAACAACTAAAGGGGGATTTCCTCTCCTGTTTAATTTTTATTTATCTGACTAAACCTCCCCCTGACCTGCATACATCCAGTCCACTGCATGTCTCTATCTCCAGTCCTTCCATCATTTATGAGTCGTCCCTCCTCTCCATTATTCCCAGAGTTTTCTTTACATCGCAGTATTAAATATGAAGGGGCTTCTGTCTCCCTCAGAGGGAAAGAAGACATGACGGGCTGTCCTGAGGTCCTTGTGTGCGATGCTAGGGCCTCAGGTCTTCAACCTCGGCTCACAAACGAAGCTTGAGGGCAGAGCCAGAGGGGATTTTCTGTATACATTTACAGCCGTGCACTTTGTGTGCACATGACACACTGTCTCTGCCGAGCAGGGACTCTGGTGACTCGAAGCAGGATGACCTGTGCAGAAGCTTCATATATTTGTGTTTCTGTATTTGAACACACCGAGTTGGTTTGTGTTTGCCACTTTGTGAGCTGCTCATGAAAAATGTTTCAGAGTCTGACGGTACCAGCTGGGGCAAGAACGGGCCAGAGGAGCGAGAGAGGGGGGGAGGATGGAGGGAGGGAATTAGGGAGCAAGGGGCACAGCTGTAGGGGATTAATGCCCAGAGTGGAGAAGCTGGAGCCCAGGAATGTTCCCCAGCGCCCCCTCAGGAGGGAGGTGAGGAGGAGGGAGGGAGTGGAAAGAAAGACAAGCCACAGGACTCACATTGGCCTTGTTCTGCACAATCCTGGGCCAAGTCTAGTTTCTTAGCGTTGCCCCGACTCCTACGACTACGCCTCGGCTCTTTACTAGAAGCTGTAACGAGAACAGAGTTTAAAATAGTCACTGCAGCACGGGGCATCTCTTTAGGAAGTCAGATCTGTCCTGTCACACCAACAGTCATGAAGGTTTCTCAGAAGAACACCAATGATCTGTCTTTTTATGGGAACAGTTTGAAACAAACATCTGAGAAAGCTTCAAGAGTTAGAAAGTCCACCAGGCTGCAGGCTTGCTGCAGAGTCTACAACCTGAGCAGTTCAGTAACGTCAGCTGTTCAGGCCCCCAACAATAATTTACAAAGAGCAGCAGAGACCAGCGGCTTCGGATGTTGTCAGTCCATTAAATGGACGTTGTTAATCGTTTTCATCCCCATAGGTAGCGGTCAGACTGTTCCCTCCTACCTACTAGTAAGTTTAATGTTACGTTTTTATGACAACAAAGTCCATGCTCGATAATCCAGGTATACAATCCAACATTTTTCAGTCAGGTCATCTGGACAGTTTCTTTTTTTGTGCTGAAACGTTTCACCTTCGATCCAGAAGGCTTCATCAGTCAAGGAAACACACAACAAAACTGATTCTTCCCCCAACAGCTTACTCCAAAGTGCAGCAAACCAGTTCTGCTTGTGATAAGATGGTCTTTTTGGTACGCCCCCTCCTCCATTGCCGGCCCTCTTCCTTGTTGACAGTCGTGTCAAACTGGTTGAAAACAACAAAGTCCATGCTCAATACTCCAGGTGTACAATCCAACATTTTTCAGTCAGGTCATCTATGTTTTTATGGTTGATAATATGCATCGCAGCTCGCATGTAAAACTGGAAGTGTATTTTAGTTAGCTTTATATAACCCTTTTCCTAATCCTAACCTTACACCTGGCCCAGACCACTGACCCTAAACTTAACCCCCAGACCCGTATAAAATGTAACCCCCAAACCCTTGACTCTTACCTAACCACGTGCTCGTATTATCAGCGATAACAACGTACCTTTAAAACCTACTAGTAGGTAGAGGAGGAGCAGTCTGAACGCTACGTATGGGGACGATAACAACTAATAACAACCATTTAATGGATGATAGCAACTAATAACAACATTTAATGGATGATAACAACTAATAACAGACATTTTATGGATGATAACAACTAATAACAACCATTTAATGGATGATAACAACT
>NC_056513.1:1620384-1625105 GCF_014905685.2 Nematolebias whitei | reverse complement strand
ACCACCATTTAATGGATGATAACAACTAATAACCACCATTTAATGGAGTTCTTCTCGTCCTGAACGTTTCGTTGCATCGTTGACCTTGGGTTGACCTGCATATCACAAACAATTAAAAATCTCTCCTCGTGTCTAACACCAGCCAAGTTTCAGGAGTGATCTTTGTTGGCGGAGAACCACAGAAATATCAAAAACATAAACTTACACAAAGTAAAACGCTTGTTGAAAAAACAGCATCCTTTAATGACGTGCCGTTTTTGACATTTACTGTCACATGTGATCAGAATTTATTAAACGATACCTCACATTTGATTTTATACTGATACAACTAAGTTTTGACAAAGAGACAGTTACATTTACGATGTTTTACACGTACAGCTCGTTACTGTTTACACTGGTGTGCCTGAACATTTTCATGAACTAGTAAGCCCCGCCCCTTCACTTTCATTTTAGAGATGGGGACACTCTTCCCCCTGATGGGAAGGATTTGGGGGGTGTTATGTATTTATGTACACTGGTGAAGAAGAGGTCACAGAGGCATTTTACCTTTTCTGTGTTATTTATTGTCTCAATCTCCCTCGGCCACCCCCACCCCACATACCTCCTCCCCAGGCGCTCTCACAAGTTCTCAGGCCTTTACTCCACTGCCTTCCTCCCTGACATCTTTCTGCATCAGGTTCTTTGTCTTGCGGGTGTCATGATTCATGGACAAACAGGAAGTGTGTGCATGTCCCAGCCGGGACATTAGCGGACGTCTTTACGTGCTCTCGTCGCCTCTGCTGTGTGCTCTTCACACATCGAGAGGTTTCACCTTGTACAAATACAACACAGCAAGGATTAAAACTAAAATCCTGTGTCTGCTCTCACTTCTAACTGTTTTCCTTTCACTCCCAGTTTGGGCCATCATTGTGTAGCAGCTGAAGTGGTTTCCTCCTCCACAGTTGTGCCCTCTAATGCTTCTCCTCACAGCGGTGCCTTTCTTTGTTTTATTGGCGTTTATGCTTCCTGTCACTCCATGCAGCACGTGTTGACAGGGGTCCGGGCCAACCCGCTCATTTCCCTCGGACGTGTTCAGCTGGGCTGCGCTGATCGCTGTCGACTCTCGAGGTGACGGCGGTGCTGGGACGCCTATCTTTGTGACAATAAACCTGTCCACCAGTCCGTCTGCTCGTTCACCCGTGTCTCTCTTCCTCCCTATTTGGAAACCACTCCACACGGTTCGGACGATTACCCCACGCACGCTCGCCTCCTTCGCTCTACCTTAACTCTTCTTCCACCCACTTAAGTTGTGATGGGCTAAAAGGGGTGCTTCAGCCACCGCCTGGACTCAGCACTGTTATTAGATGTTCACAGTTTTGTTGACAGCCCATAAAAGAGCTGCACCCTCCAACTGTGTGTGTCTGTGTTGAAGTGGACTAAAAACCGTACTCCAACTCGCAACACTTTAACAACACCACTGCAAGTCTGACTCGAATCGTCTAAGGCCATTTTGAATCTGTCACGTCTGATTTCTGCTACGTCTAGAAGGTTTTACTCGACTGAAGGAGAAAGGGAAACCGTTGTGAGCAACTTCTGTCTCTTGTCTCACCTCAAAGTACCTTCTCAGAGACTCTCGCCCATCTGCTGCAGGGTGGTGCGCAACAACAAGTCAGAAAGCTGAGAAGGAGCTCTGGCTTCCAAAGATGCAGGTCTCAACACATCATCTCTTCATGGCTGACGCTAACGCAGTCAATCGGGCCTCCTCGGGTGAAACACACCAACATATATGTACATATATGTATATATATATATACCGGTGTGTGTACAGTATAAGCATTAGAACATCCTCAGTATTATGCATACTCCTAACGTCATTAGCCTCCAGATGGACTTCAAACATCAGGTGATGTCGGAGCAGCTTGGAAACTAATTGCACTGTTTCTTGACATAACTTCTCAGCAATTATTCCTAATTGCCAGGGAAAGTTTTAACATCTGCCTTTATTCAGTTTTAGCCTTTATTGGCGTTAGTCACCCTCTCTGTGCTGCTGCCATCTCCTTTTTAATTCAATGTGTACATACAAAACCAAACAAGAAAGAAAAGCTGTTAAAATGCTGAGTTCACGTGTTGAGTACATGAACCTAAAGGAGAGACTTTTTATAAATGTAATGTCATAACCATATCAAAGATGATGAATTCCCCTGCATGGAGGTAAACAGCAATGCAGCTTCATCGAGGAGCAGCAGAGCTTGCATGTTCTCCTGTTGGGTCTACAGGTGCTATGCATGTCCTTAATGGGTTCCCCACTTTATCTTGACATTTTAAACTGGTCTGGACTCTAGATCACTCTTGCAGTGTAAAGAATTTAACATTTTACTTACAAACGTCAAATCTTTGATGTGTAAAGTACAAGATGATCTCATATGAACCGGCTCTGTGTGCACCCTTTGGTTTTAAACTGTAGATGACACAAACTATGTTGGCAGATAAACTGGTTTGAACTGGGATCAGTAATTACTATGAAGTTGACAGTAAAAGTGATTAAATCTATTTTTATTTTCTTTTGACATGCTCGTGTATGTCTGAGGCCATTTATGTGCCATTGATACGTGTCATTTCATGTTACGTCTTCATCAGAGCTCTTTTAAAGAGTTTGTGCTGCAGGAGGTCACTGTGACCTGTTCCTGCAGCCAATTATGAACAAGTGTACTAGTAAGAAAATGTGGCCAAAGATGAGTCAGAGTAACTTGACTGATTTACAAATCCAAGTGAAAGGCCTAGCATTTTTCATTTACTTATTTGTTTTAAGAAATGCACATACTGGCCTGGTGCCGTTCATGCTGAAGTTTAAAACTTATTATGAGCGGAGACACTTTAGCTGTGATTGGTGAAGCTTCACACTGTCATTATGGTGTGTCAGTCTCGTGAGAGCGTTCAGAATGTGTGCTGACAATGACTCTTGGCTACTACCACTCTGAATTTTAGTTCAATATCTGTGAGATCAGCTGAGTTATAACTATTTTTGGTTTGGCTATGGTTGATTAACTGCAGGGGTCGTATTTAATTGGGTTGGCTCCAAAAGGTAACCAGCTGTAGACGTATATCCAATACATGTCTCTCAAAAAAACCAGACTGACTGTTACTTTAAAAGAAAATGGTCTTTGGAGAAAGGTTAAAAGAGATCGAAGGACAGACTCCAGTAGCCTGTACTGGTATATAGTACAATCAGGGGTTAACGGTACAGAAAGAAGAACAAAAGAACTAAAGAAGACAAACAAAAAAGAAAGGAGAGAAGTTGGAGGTAGGGTGGACTGATGTTAGGTGTCTGGCTGTAACAGCCCGGGTCTCTCCCCTGACACTTACACAACTTATCATTCCTTCACATTCCTGTGCACGGACACTCCCCTGCCCACCGACACATCGCTCTCTGTGCACGTGTGTGTGCACATGTGTGTGTGCTGTTTGGAGTGAAAGGGTACATTGGTCTTCTTCTCCCAGGACATCTGGCTTCAGAAAGGTTGTGCTTGACATGTTTATGTATGTTACTTGTGTCAGACATTAAGAAAGAACAAAAGAAAGAAAGAACAAAGGCAAAAAGAAGAGAAGAAGAATACGTAAAAGAAACTGTATGCTGGAGTGTGTGTGTCACAGATACTGCTTGCCTTCACCACCTTGGTGGGGGCTTCAGGTTGTGGCAAAAGGAGTACAGAAAACATCTCAGGGATTTCCTGCCATTCAAAACAGCCCCTGGGTCCCCTGTCCTCGCTAACATCACACACTGTCCACCTCCTCAGAAAGTCTTGAAGTGAAAGGTGTGGCTACAGACGCTTTTTTAATTTGTTGAGGCATCCTATCTGCGTGTGCGTGGCAGGCCAGAGGAAACTCTTTGCAAACCCCCCACTGATTACAGCTGAAAGGATGTGTTATTACAGCAGCTCTGTAGACAATGATGTGCTTCGACAAAGGTGGAAAATCAGCCAACTTGTTTGTGTGCGTGTGTCAGAGTACTCACATGTCATCTTACCATGTTATTTGGAATATTGGCAATTAAAAACTATTGAAATCTGTTAGTGGTGCATCAGTATCAAGCCCAGTAACACTCTGAACAACTTGTACTCGTATTCATAAAAATGTTCTGATACTTCGAACCAATACCACTGTTATGCTTGGTGACATAATTTCTTCCTTCACTTTGCAACAAAAATTGTAATATTTCCGTAGTATAGAGTCGGCAAAGAATGTAGTAGAGGGGACTGAAGAGAGGAGACAGATATATAAGGAGATGCAGCATAGAGCAAAGAGGGAGGTGGCAAAGGCAAAGCAGAAGGTGCATGATGAGTTGTACGATGGATGGATGGATGGATGGATGGATGATGGATGGATGCATGGATGGATGGATGGATGGATGGATGATGGATGGATGCATGGATGTACGTAAAAGTTTCAGTAGTGATTTGTGACAAAAGTGTGTCAGCAAAGGTCAAAGGAAAAGTTTAAAGACAGTGGTGAGAGCAGCTATGTTGTATGGTCTGGAGACAGAGACATGGTCAAAAAGACAGGAGACAGAACTGGAAGTGTCAGAAATGAAGATGTTGAGGTTCTCCTTAGGAGAGACAAGGATGGAGAAGATCAGGAATGAGACGATCAGAGGTACAGCACAGGTTGAACAACTGGGAGATAAAGTTAGAGAGGACACACTGAGATGGTTTGGACATGTCCAGAGGAGGGACAGTGGTTTGGAC
>NC_056513.1:1609773-1620374 GCF_014905685.2 Nematolebias whitei | reverse complement strand
AGAGGAGGGACAGTGGTTTGGACATGTCCAGAGGAGGGACAGTGGTTATATTGGTAGAAGGATGTTAGAAATGCAGCTGCAGGAAAAAGACAAAGAGGAGACATATGGATGCAGTTAGAGAGGGCATGGAGGTAGTTGGAGTGAGGACAGAGGACACAGAGGACAGAGTGAGATGGAGGACAATGACTCCCTGTCGAAACCCTGAAGAGGGAAAAGAAGAAGAAGAAAATATTTTAGGATAAACACAAGTGATAGTAAAACAGACTGTTTGCTGTTCTTAATAAAATAAATGTGTTGCTAAAGCCATTGTGTGATATTTAAATACTAACTCATGAACTACTTCATACTTGGTATTGTCAAGTACCCAAACTGAAGTACTCATACTGGTACTTGTACTTCAATAAATAATGTTATTAACTTACTTTTTACATATGACTGTTTGTGTACAGTGCCCTGACATGACTTCTGTTTTGACTTGGAGCTTTATAATAAACTGAACTGAATTGGATTCAGTCTGAAAAAAAAAAATGTCTTGGGATAACCCTGCAATCTGTTAATTAGTGAAATAGTTTTTTTTGTTGTTGTTGTGACAATGTGGGGGTGGCACGGTGGCTCAGTTGGCAGAGCTGTTGCCTCTCAGTGAGATGGTCGCCAGTTCAAATCCCAACCCGGGACCTTTCTGGGTGGAGTTTTCATGTTCTCTCCGTGCTGCGTGGGTTTTCTCCAGGTGCTCCAGTTTCCTCCCACACACCAAAAACATGTATGTTAGACTGATGGGTGACTCTGAACTGTCTCTAGATGAAAACGTGTCGAACAACAACAAAGTTCACGGTTAATTTAGAAAATCCTCAGTTTAGTTTGTCGTGGCTGTGTTGTAATGTGGTCCTGACTCTTTGTTGGGTTTGTTTCTCACATCTGTCTGATTTATCTGGTTTGTATCTTCCCTTGATAGAAATCTTGCAAATTACTGCCACATCTCATCTGCCAGTTTACAGGCCTGAAAAATACGGTTTATACAAAGAAGCATCATTTGACATGGCCTGTTATTATCTAATGGTACCTGAAGCCTTTCGACTCACTGTCGCTCTGAGACCTTTCCAGTACGCTGGCACACAAGCCCGTGGCACCACTCGTGCCCTCCTCTGTGATTTGTCCCACTGAGCAGACGTTGCTTTGAATGGGGGTCCCTGCGTGTCACTGGTGGGCTGCTTCAACCTGTGGGTCCTGCAGTCACTGGAGCTGGGGGGCAGTAAAGCTTTAATGGGACTGCAGAACGGGAGTGTAGGAGCTTCTTCACAGCCATCTCTTTGAAAAGCAAAAGTGTGTGTGTGTGTGTGTGCGTGTGCGTGCAGTTGCAGCTTCAGGGCGTGCATGTTATTTTACGAGCGTCTTCTCCCAGCTCGGCCCCCTAAAGCTTAGCTTTTAGACCTTGATTAATAGAAGCTTGAGAACGCCATCAGAGAAATGCAACTTTGCACACCTATTAAACGTTTGCTGCGCTCGGCAGAACTGCGTGCAAAATACTCCTAATGTGATCAGGTTGTGTAAAACAGCAGTCGTTTGTGCTCATAAGGTGCTGTAACTTGAATTAATACTATTTTTGTCTTATTCTGCGTTGAGTCCAGCAGAACAGATAAACGTGAGGATGTTGCAAACTGCCTGGAAGCTGCAACGAAGCAGTGACACTTGGAAAATATATATTTTCTTCATCACTCGGCCCTGCTGAACATACTGGTCCCCGTCTGTTTCTGTAAATGGATTTCAACTTGAAAATGTTTATGCACTGCATATTTTTGTATGTATATGTGAGTAAGAGTGTGTGTGAGTGTATTTTGAGCGTGCTTGCCCTCCCCTGTCTCTACGCCTGGATGCTAACCGCTAGTGAAGGCTAGCCAATTATTCCCAATCAAGCTACCCGCTCTGAAACTGGCGTCAGAGGAAGCTCCCACTGGAGCTTATACTAGTCATTATGGGGCACATCCTGACATTAACTTTCTTCTTTCCCTCCGTCACGACTTTCTTTTTATTTTCTATTGTTTTTTTGAGGCTCTGACGCAGGTGAGTTGACAAACGCTCAAACTAAAAGCACGTGGGCGCTAATTCATACCCTTTAAATAAAACATAAAGTAAACCAGTGGAATGTTCTTCTGTCATCTGTATCTTTGACTTGTGTGTGAGCTTGTGTACTATCAGGCCAGGGAGGCAGGAGAAATGCCCCCCCATACGTCCCCTCCCCCCCGGAGACTCAGAGATTGCTCTGAAATCAACTCAGGTAATTGACCCAGAGAGATCACCCTCCCTCCGCCTCCACCCTCTGTTCCTCTCTTTCCGTTCCCTCAAACTCTCCGTAAATCTTGGCTCCGGACCTGACCTGCCGTCCACCTCTGACACAAAGAACTTGGTGTTTGATGTGAACTCTTCATGTTGTCTGCTGTTCAGGTTGGTGAAGGAGAGACAGGCGAGGTGTGGTGCCTGTAGGTGATCGCCATCATTCTGCTCCTGTCTTGTTGTGACAGGATCCACATTAAATGGAGGGAGTCACTGATGGAGCAGTGACAGCACTCCACCCACCCTGTGTGTGTGTGTGTGTGTGTGTGTGTGTGTGCTTACAAGCCACTTTTCAAGCGTCCATATGCATTTCCAGTTTCTCGCTGGGACCTGACACTGAGTGGCACCTGGTGGAGCCTCAGTGTTCGTCCAGCGCCGGCCTCGTTGTGTTAATGACAGTTGGAACTGCGCGCAGGAAAATTCACTTCAGCTTCATTTCCATACAGAGTACGTATGTGTCAAAGAGCTGTGTGTGAGTGCAAAGTTGCACACCTGAGATCATCTTATCAATCATCACAGTCATTGCTTTATTTTGACACCCCCCAACACACACACACACACACACACACACACACACACACACACACACACACACACACAAGAAAGTTGAGACCAGTCAAAACAGATGATAAGAAGGAATTTAAATTTGTGTATTTGTTTTAAATGTTCTTGTTCTGAAGTTCCAGCCCATCAGGTGTGTTCTTTAGACCTTTGGGGTGTAAGTTACATCAGCACCTTTCACTGTTTGACCTCATGGAGGTACAACCCCTCCCCTCCACCATAGTCCCATCCTGTGCTCCTGTGAAGATGCAGATCCCTTTGGGCCCTGAAGTGTCTTCACAAGATGGAGATTGAATCAAACATCATCAATCAGGACATTTCCCCCCTCAGCTCCTTTAACCCCCCCCCCCCACACACACACACACACACACACACACACTCCTTACACCACTTCCTTCTCCACCCAGTGTTTGGTGCATCTAAACAACCTGCCAGGTTTTTAGCAGCACGACTGGAAAACACGTGAAACTGGAGTCGTTCTTAATGAGAGCTCGTCCAAACGTACACTGGACACTTTTCTTCTACATCACCAGGAATTCTGTCGACGCCGTTATCTCCTCAGCTACGTTCTGCTCACACACACACACACACACACACTATCCTCCTTTTCTGTGGCTCTGTGCTGTAAAATGAGTTTGCCCCAACTCCATTAAAACCCGCACCATCTCGTCCCCTGACGCAGCTGCCCTATTTGCATGTGCTCGTGCACCGCTCTCTGCGATGAAGGATTTCCTCTCTTCCTCCTCTCCTCCTTCCTGCTGTCCCACCGGAGCGTACAATAAGTGGGCAGATGACATTCACAGAGAGAGACTGCAATAAAGTGACTCTCCTTCTGGTTTCCTCTGCCCCCCCGTGCCACTGCATCAGAGGCAGAGGGTGAGATATTGCAAATGACACGACCAAATCAGCCGTAAATGGGAGCTAATTTGATTGACATGTGGGCTGCTGTCGCTGAGGCAGGCGAGGACGGGCCCAGCCACGGTGCATAAAATGCCAGTTTTCAAGTAAATCACTTTTTGTCCATTGGGGCTTCCTTCCTCGTTTCCCTCTTGTCCCCCCTCCCACACACACACACTCCTGCCACCAACTGACTCGCCAGATTCTAATTGCGTGTGTCCTTCCTCTCAGTGCAATTTTCCCATTACCGCCACACGAGCAGCCTCCTGTGCACACACAGTAAGTGGTGGAAAGAAGTGCGGTGTATTATCTGGGCTCAATAAACAAAATAATTGTACGAGCAGCCGTGCACCTCACAGGCAGACGCAGTCTCCAGCCTTTGGTTTGATTTTATGCAAATGGTTAATAATTGTAACCAGACTGTAACATCTACTTTCTTCTTGTCTTTTGCATGTGGTCCTGCTGCTCTCTCGCCTCCAAAGGTAAGTTCAGCTCTCACAGGAAACACCACAAACTCATCACTTGTGGCTGTGGATACAGTTCAGTGATGACAGTTTTTACGTTTGCTCACACATCCTGTGCACGTCTTCAGTCTCCATCAGTCCCGAGCATCGTGCGCTTTGTCTCCGTCTTCTTTCTCTAAAGATCCTGTAAACGTGTGCGTTGTTCTGTTTGCACCAACAGCAAAACCAAGGGCAAACATAACTCAGATCATATTATTGATATCTCATTATAGTTTATTACAGTAGTTCTTCGTTTGTTGTGGGGGCTCCCTGAAGCCCCACGATAAGTGAAAAACCATGCAGTAGGAATAGTAGTACAAGTAGTAAGTAGTAGTTTATTTTAGTATTTACACACATATACATATATATATATATATATAAATAAAAGGCATTTTAAACCCTTCACACACGTTTGCAATATTCTAAACAATGTTTCTAAACTCTTAACTCTCTAAAAGAGACAGAATGTCATGAGTTCAGCTCTGTGCCTCGGCTGCACTCTCAGCCACGCCCACTTCTCGATCTGCACGATATCAGCTGATTTCAGTGCAGAGTGGAGATCAGCTGATCAGCTGCAGGAGGAAGCTTCTCCTGCAGCTGTGGGCTGCACTCAGGTGCTAAGAGTAATTTATTTAAAATAAAAAAATCCATGCCGATCATGCGTCTCATCCATCACTCAGCCAGTTGTGTGTCGTGTCCAATCTTACTTTGAAAAACCGCGATAGAGCGAGTCCGTGACAAATGAATCGCAAAGTAACGAGGGACTACTGTACTCCTTATGAATCACACGTGTGTGATGGTAGAAAAACATAAACACATAATTAATTTTTTTATCCGTTCTCTCGTCTGTGTTTGGGATGCAGAGTGGACATATGCTCATATGGATGTTTTAGGATTTGGTGACTTAGAAATAAAGAATAATTGTTGCAGCAGATTGTGAGAGGATCCCCAGAAAGAAAACTTTGTAGAAATATACTTAAGAGAAAAACAAGAAAATCTGACCTCATTTCTGCCACTTGAAAGTGTCTCAAAAACTCATTTGCTGCTTATTTACACCAGTTTTATGTCTGCTGGTGAAGATTCTCAGTCACTCAGGACATGAAGAATTCAAAAAGTGTTCAATACAAAAACAACTGGACTTTATTTGTAACAGAAGACATTTTGTTTCTCATCCGAGGAACTCTCTCAATTCTGAGAAAGCATAAGGAAGTATAACTGTAATATTCACCTTGTGGATAAAAAGCCTTTCCTTCCTTTAACTTTTATATCTTCATTATCTTGAATTTCCTAAGATTTATGTATATATATATATATATATATATATATGCAATCTGATACAGAAACTGATGCAAACGCAACTTTAAAACCAAAATATTTAGATATTTTACAGCAGATCAAGTAAATATATTCTTATGGATTTTTTCCCCAGGTGGTTACTCTGGATGAGTCCAACAAAGATGTTCTGTTTTATAGCATAGCGCACAGATGACTGCTGGTAAGAAACAGAAAACTTGCTCTTTAGTGTAAATAATCGCAATTATTTATGAGTAGCTAAGTAAGGCTAAATTAAACTGTAGTGTAAAAGTGCACAAAAATGTAACCACATTATTTAAACTACTTCTGCATTTAAAACCTGTTTCCTCCTCAGCCCCCCTCATATGTGGAGTTCCCCAAGGATCCATTGTTGGACTCATTTTATTTTCCACATATGCTCAGTTTAGGCTCCATTTTTAGATCATCCAACATCTTCTTTCATTCTCATGCAGGCAACACTCAGATCTATCTTCAGTTTAGCACAATTCCTCTTTTATTTATTTATTTTTAACCTAACCCACTGTTTGACTGTCTCACTGAGGTAAAAGCTTGGATGGCCTTAAACTTTCTATATTTTAATGAGGACAAAACGGAAGTTATTATTTTTGGACCCGGTGGAAATCGCAGTTCTTCTCCTACAGATCTGGGTAGCTTGGAGCTGTTCATTAAAGCTCACGTTCAGAATTTGGGGGTGATATATGATTCAAATTTTAACCTTGAAAAACATATTAGTTCTGTAGTAAAAACATACTTTTTTTAATTATGGCTTTTATAAAATATAACATTGTTTTTGTTCTTAAATTATTTTGGACAAACGATTCACACTTTTATTACCTGCCAACTAAATTACACAATCACACCTGCAGCTGGTCCGAAATGCTGCAGCTCATCCTTCAACACAAACAAAGCATATCTCCCTGGTGCCGGCGTCCTTTCATTGTTTTAGAATTAATTTAAAGGTTTTATTGATGACCCTGAACGGATCTAATGTTCATTTGTCATCAGTCCAGGCTGGTCCACAGCAAAGATCAGGCCTTTTCAACTGTAGCTCCTAAACTGTGGAAACTTCTGCTCCAGGTTTCTTGGTGTTTACAAGGATTTTATTAAAACACATTTGTTTGCATTTAATTTTAATACAGCATGAGAGTTGGGATTTTTTAATGGTTTTATTTAGTTTGTATTGTTACTATTAGTATTGTGCACAGACTTTGGCTGAAGACAATTGTTTGTAAATGTGCTATAAACATAAATTTGATTTAATTTGATAGTTTTTATCTTGTCAGTCTGTCCAGAGTTAAACTTGTTTTGCTGCAAACAAGGGCTGTTAATAAAAGTTATCTAGAACATGTAAGATATTCATAGTTCGGAACCTTTCCACTGTACCCCATTTTAAAAGCTCTGATCCTTGAACACGCTGCTCGTCTCTTTAAGCGTTGTAGATTCTCTTTTTACGTATTTCAGCCAGAACAAGCTTCATATTTTGGAAACGTAAAGCTTTCTGTTCACTTTGTTGTGAATTAAAAACAATATTGGACTAAAATGTGTCATTTTCATACAAACTGTCAAAAATAATGTCTACTTAAAAACACCTTGCTGTGGTAATCTTAAGATGTTCTTGTAAACAGTCATTGCTCTCAGAATCTATATTTCATGTCGATGCACAGTTTATTTAATATCACAGCATGCTATGGTACTGTCCAACTGCAGAATTACAGAAAGGGTTTGCTTGGCTGCTCTGCAGAGTAAAGTTGGACAACATGAATGTACCTTCACATGCACACCATCAAATATATACAGCCGTGTTTTATCTGTGTAAAATCTCTCCTCAGTCTATTTGGTGCACGGAAAAAGATAAATCCAGGATGTGAACAAGCATGGAAAGAAGATTGTCCATTAGTCAGCTGCTGTGATAGTGTAAAGAAGCCACCCTTGGCCCCTAATAGCTTCTCTGCAATAATTGCTCCACTACCTCCCCAGTTCCCATTCACTACTGGATGACATACTTTGCTCTAACCGTTGTAGTGCATGTCCACATCTTGGTTCTAGTCGAACCGTCTTAGAGGATCTGTGTGCACGTTGCTTTAACAAAGAGTCTCCAGGTAAAGATGGGATTCTGAAAAGAAAGTTTTTTTATCCTTTAGTCTCTTCCTGTTTTTCAGCCACACTTTCCTCTTCTCTCTCGGCTACATTGATGTAGACAGTAAGCTGTATTCATACACGTGAATCAGAGGCTCTAAACGTGTGATGGTGCACGTGCACGTCTCTGATAGCGCAGAAGGACATCTAATGGTCTGTATAAGACAAATGTTTTAGGGACCACTCACGTTTCTTGAGGAAGTTCTGACCCCTTTGCCACCATCACACACTGAAGAGCATTCATCCCCTCAGTTGATGTCACTGTGAGGCTCTTACATGATGTGAAGGGAGGAGAGAGCCAGAGAGATGAATAAAGAGTCTGACGGGCTCTTCAGCTCAGCACAGATGAATATAAACCATTATCAAACACAGTCAGTCTCTACAATCAGAGTGATTTGTCACATACATACACCCTCCCCTGCCACAACCTTACAGTCTCCAGTCTCCCTCAGGTTTCCTCTTCTACACAGAATGTAGTCGACCTGCGTACTCCTTCCTCCACTCTTATAGGTCACTCTATGCTCCTCCCTCTTTTGGAAACAGGTGTTGACTACAGCCATTTCCATTCTCTTTGTGAAATCCACCACCATCTGTCCTTCCTGGTTTCTTTCCTTGACACCAAACCTACCCATCACTTCCTAACCCTCTGTTTCCTTCACCAACATGTCCATTCAGGTCTGCTCCATCACCACTCTCTCCTCCCTGGGAATACTCTCCATCACTTCATCCAGATATTTCTCCTCCACATCACATCCAACCTGTGGAGCATAACCACTGACAACATTTAGCATCAGACCTTCTACTTCTACCTTCAGACACATCACCCTATCTGACACTCGTTTCACCTCTACTACATTCTTTACCAACTCCTCCTTCAGGACCACCCCTACTCCATTTCTCTTTCTATCCACACCATGGTAAAACAGTTTGAACCCTGCTCCAATGCTGCGAGCCTTGCTGCCCTTCCACTTGGTCTCTTGGACACATTAAAACATCTACCTTCCTTCTCAGCATCATGTCAGCCAGTTCTCTACCTTTTCCCGTCATTGTCCCCACATTTAGAGTTGCAACCGTCAGTCCTACATTCTTCACTTTCCTCTTCTCCTCTGTCTCCTGACACGTTTCCCTCCTCATGGTCTTCAACTAACACTAGCACAATTTCTGCCGGCACCCTGTTTGTCAACTGCACCGGTAGCGGTCTTTGTTAATCCGGGTCTCGACTGATCTGGTATGGTTTCACTTAGATGAACTCACGTTATAGTTTTGGCCATGAAGTGTTTTACGTTGGATGCCCTTCCTGACTGAACCCTCACCATTGACCCGGGCTTGGGACCAGAACCAGAGATCCACTGGCTCAGTGGCTGTTTTTATTTTTTCTAAAGCAACAAAATTCTTCCAAAAACACCAAATTGCCTAAACCTTGATATTAAGCAGTAATAATATGTAAATTAATTATTAAAATACAAACTGATTTTTGTTTTAGCTTTAGTAAAATGTATTCCTAAACAATTGAAGCTATTTATAAAGTTTACCGTTTTCTCCCAGTCATGAGTTATTTCCGCACACGATCAAAGTTTGATGTCATCAAGCCAGAATGAGACAGATGCACTAAAACAAGTTAAAACAGCTTCAGTTGTTTGGGTGTCCTGCGTGCACGGTCCTCTTCTGGCCCGTCTTTGTTTCTGCTCACAACCTCAGACCCAAATCAAAGATTGTGAATCGTTCACGTTCAAACAGTTCCTCAGTCTAAATCTTTAAAACTTTCATGTGAACAAACATGGACAGGTCCTGACTGTAGCTGGGAATTACTGCATGTGTGTGTTTTCATGCGCACGTATATTTTACATTGTGTCTTTGTTGAACTTCATCTGGATCAGCCTCAGTTTGATCGGCTTCCATCTGTCCTCCGTGACCCCCCCTTGTGTAGCTGGGCTTGTTTTCTTCTCATCCGCTCCTTAATAGAAAGTGACCCAGTCGTTTCGCTTGTGCACGCTCACACACGAGCGATGCCTGTCAGCAGTGAGCATGTGGTTTTTGCTTGTCTCGTGCAACGGCGGCCCAGGGTAGGAAACGCAGTTTGGATTCAGTTTGTTCCGATGTCCGTGCTTCTGCTGGATCACAACCCGTTTGGACCGCAGACCTGGAGAAGAGTGGAAACACCAGTGGTTTAGGGTCAGCTGCAGGACAGGCTTTAGTTCTTGCTGCAGGGACGAGTTCTCTCTCGTCCTTTCATAATTATTTATTTTGTGTTTATGCAGCTTTAAAATACACATTTATTGTCACAGACATGTGAAGAGATTATGTCATGAGGTTTTAATCTTGTTTAGTCTTCCCTCTAAAGCAGAAGCACTGCTCTAAAGCATGCAGGGGGTTCTGAACCACATTTCTTACTAGATTTCCTTAGAGTTCCTCCTGGCTGCCAAACACTGAAGTCAGGCCAAGTGGAACACCTAAATAACAACAGTAAATAAATAAATAAACATATTTGATGCTCTCTTTTAATTGTGGAGAAAAGAAAGATGTTTTTAAACTACAGAATCAGTGTGGTCTAGTTTTTCTCTACGGGCAGTCCCAAGCTGTAAAAAACTCCACATATTCGAAGAAGAGTGCGTCTCTGCAGCGTCCAGTCCTGCGTGAGCGATGGAAAGACAGAACAACCAGGTCTTCTCTTGTTTGGAGCGTTTTAAGTTTGTACTATTTTGTTATAAAACTTGGTTTGGAATGATTTGGCTGCCTGTGGTTTTTAGCAAAGTGTTATATTTATATTTTTAAAAATTATATTGACTATATTCAATTTATGTTAGAAATTCTCATTTTGAAGTTTTTATTTCAGATTTCTTACACTTTCAGCAGAATTATATA
>NC_056513.1:1596456-1609673 GCF_014905685.2 Nematolebias whitei | reverse complement strand
TATATATATATATATATACATATATATATCCCCACTGATTAGAATAGTTTAATAAAATACTAAAGGATACTGTTATTTTCAATTATAGTGTGAACTTGGGTTAAAAATGGTTTTATCCTACATTTCTTTTAGTGCTACTATCCACCTTATTTAAACTTTAGTCAAAAATCAACACATTTTCTCAGTCTTAACAAAGACTTGTCTTTGATTTTATAAACTTTACAGTGTTGGTAACTTCTTGTTGATTACAGTTTTAGTTAACTGCTGAAAATATGACGAGGTAAGAAAAAGAAATACATTTAGACTTCCCCCTCTCTCACCTACAACAACCCAGTTGGCTAAATCAGCTGCTGGGAGCAGCTGTGGCTGAGTGGTTGGAGCAGTCGTCCTCCAATGGGAGAGTTGGGGGTTTGACTCCACCAGCAGTCACCTGCTGCAGTGTCTCTGGGCAACACACTGAACCCCTCGTTGCCTCCAATGTGTGTCCCATCCGTGTATGAATGTGATCTAAAGCTCTGATTAATCTTTGTAGATCTGTAGTATAGAGCTGTTTGAAAGGGTAAATGAGGACACGGGTTGTTGTAAAGAGCTCCGAGTGTCTTGATCAGATAGAAAGGCTCTATACAAGTTCACTCCATTTATATTAAGCTCTGAGGGACTCTTTTTGACATATATTGGTTCAACTTGTGCCTCTAGTAATTGGTTCTCCACAGTTCAATGGGAAGTTGATCTGCATGATCATAGCAGTCATCTCTGTTAATATGTATTGATTGTACCTCAGTGATGTTAAAGTACAGGACGTCCCTAGATGTTTTGGTGTTTGGTACCTGGGACTATCAGAGGTGGCTCAGCATCACGTATGTGTTCTTACACACAACAACCGAGACTCTGCATGACATGAGCTGCATGCACCTCCACGGTGGTTAGAGGGACACGCCACACACACTGAAAGTGTAGGTGGAGCGCTTGTTGAATGATGACTGTTGTTTAGGACATGTTTCTTTAACTGACATGTTCGGTTAGTGTTGTCTAAAGCTACATTCACACTGCAGACAAATGCTGACCAGATTAGAGTTATTGGCCCATATGTGACCAATATCAGATTTATTTAATAAAAGTCTGATTAGGACTAATGACTAATCTGATTTTTTTTTCTGACCCAGGTCTTTTTCTTATGTAGGACTGCATCTGATACGAGACCAGTGTTTTTCAAAGCGACCTCAGTCTGAACGGTCTTGATTTTTATGTCAATGGATCGATTCAAGTACTGAAGATATTGGTACCAACAGTGTGCAACCTCTTGGACCTCTGCAAGTCTTTGGCCACAGAACTGAAGCCCAGTTGTGTCATCGTTTTTCTTTTAATTTGGCATGGCCTGGATGACAACAGCATGTGATGACAACAATAGTGTCAGTCCGTATTGATAATAATTTGATGGGATCAATACTTGAGTTTGTTGTTACTTCACTGCTTCTGTTCCAGAAATAAAATGCCGTGCCAGAGTAGCTGGCAAGACTTAAGATCATACGTAACACTGGGCCAAACCATCATGTCAGATAATAATTGAGTTAAATCTGATCACACATTTTCAGAACTGATGCCAACACGTGCTCCAGAAGTGGAACTGAGCACCAAGACCTGCGATGAGAGCGGAGTCGAACTGGAAGAAAAACAAGAAATATTCATCCATCCATGTTCTTTACCAGCTTCTCTGCTGGGTTGAGGAAGAGCTGGTAACTATGTCCAGCATCACTGTGCAAGAGGCGGGGGGCACCCCAGACAGGTCTCCAGTCCATCACAGGGACACCTGCACAGGTCTCCAGTCCATCACAGGGACACCTGGACAGGTCTCCAATCCATCACAGGGGCACCCCAGACAGATCTCCAGTCCATCACAGGGACACCTGGACAGGTCTCCAGTCCATCACAGGGACACCTGGACAGGTCTCCAGTCCATCACAGGGACACCTGGACAGGTCTCCAGTCCATCACAGGGACACATGGACAGGTCTCCATATGAACCTTTTCTGTTGCATTACTTAATGTTCTTAAGAATAAAAGGGACTACATGAAGTCTTTGTCAGTCAAGTTGTCTTTACAGTGAAACTGAACAAAAATAAGAGTCAGGCTGCCCATGAAGTGTCTGATGTGATAAGACAGCAGCACCAGGGACACCCCCTTCATTCTAGTAGCCCCAGCATCATTACCTGCAACACTGCTGCACTCCACCTTATCTGCTGTGGCAACTGATAAAACGGGAGCCACTCTGGAGCAGCTGTCCCCGGAGGCGTGTGCAGCGCGCCTGCAGGATGTGTGGCGGACCAGACGCATCGGGCGGCTGCTTTTAGACCAAATGTTTGGTGAGGTTACATTCTCAGGAATGAAATGCTACGTTCCCCAAAGATCAAGTCAGGAGAGGGCAGTCAAGTCCTTTCCTTTGTTGTTTTGTAACTTGGATATGCACACGAGCACACACGTGCACACACGCACACGCACACACACACACACACACACACACACACACACACACCCCGCTGCACTGGAAATGTTCTACTTTTAATTTGTGAGCTCAGCCCATTCAGTCGTGCAGGCTCATGATGGTTAACATTACTGTTCAGGTGGGAACTATGGGTGAACGTTAAAGCGTCTTTTTGTGCACGTGTGCGTGCGGCACAAGTTGTAGCTCCATTCGTTTTAGTGGCTTTGTTTCAACTTGCTACGTTAACGTTCTTCAGTGGTCCCTTTCACATTAACGCTTTGAACCTCAAACCCTTACACACACGTTATCTGCTGCTGAATCACCAGAACCCGATAAAGTTGATGATCATTTTGATGTAAGAGCCCGTTTTACTCCGTAGTTCAAGTCTCGATTCTTCTGGTCGTCTGGGGGCGGCTGTGGCTCAGCGGTTGGAGCAGTCGTCCTCCACTGGGAGAGTCCAGTTCAAGAACCAAAGAGAGAATTCAAGGTTCTTTATTGTCATTCACATCACGTGTGGTAGATGAGGTGGAATGAAACTATGCACACAAGGTCCCAGTTACACCCAAAAATATAAAGTATAAAAAGAGACAGTATATAAGGATCTAAGATACATTATATGCTAAACAATAATAATATAATATAATATGGTGTATTAAACAGCAGCCTGAACATCAGTCTGTTGTGAGCAGATAGATATTAATACAGCAGCTTGTGGGTAAGAAATCAGAAGATGGATAATCAACAGCATGGATAATCAGCAGCATGGGTAATCAGCAGCATGGATAATGAGCAGCATGGATAATCAGCAGCATGGGTAAAGTGTCAAATCTCTAATTAAAGTGTCATCCCAGTGATTCTCCTGGTTAGAGATTCATGAGTCTAACAGCCTCAGGGTAGAAGCTGTTCCTCAGTCTAGTGGTTCTACACTTAATGCTCCTCAACCTCCTTCCTGAGGGGAGTGGGGCAAAAAGTGTGTGTGCTGGGTGAGTGAGGTCCTTCATGATGCAGGTGGTCCTCTTCCTGCATCTGGAGGTGTAGATGTCTGTGATGGTGGGGAGACTGACTCCAACATCTTCTGTGCAGCCTTCACCACTCTCTGCAAAGCTTTTCTTTCTGCAGCTGTGCAGCCTCCATGCCACACGTTGATGCTGGAGCACAGGATGCTCTCCACTGCACACCTGTAGAAGGAGATGAGGACTGAGCTTCCAGACCAGCTCGTCTCAGCCGTCTGAGGAAGCGTGTGTGTAGTAGAGTATTTGAAGTGTTGCATGAACGTGTGGAGGTAAATGAGAGCACAGGTTGTGTTGTAAAGAGCTTTGAGTGTCTTGATTAGATAGAAAGGTGATATATAAAAACAGTCTATTTACCATTTATATGCAGTTATTTGTTTTGCACTTGGTAAAGTGAATAAAACGGGTTAAAATGGAAAAAAAAATCTTTATGATGAAAATGTATTTTCTGCTTTCACTGAACATATATAGTAATCTTTGTTTTACTTATTCATAAATTAATCATTGTCCTTTTTCTACACTTCCCTCTCTTTGTCTTTGCATTGTTCAGTATAAAGGATGTATATAAATGTTTTAATGCCTTTTTAACGTTCATTTTGTTTTGGACATGAAAGGTAGTGTAGAGCAACGTAACTAAACCATGTGCAGTTGCCTAATGATGTTTTCCTTTGGCAGCAGAGCAGTAAATGACTATTGCTGCATTTTAAATTCCCTTTCCTATTAATTACGAGTGTTCGTGTCTGTCGGTGTGCGTGTGTCTTTAGGAAATGGTGAAAATAAAATCCTACTCATGTTACAGTTAGGGGCCTGCATCATAAAAAGATAAACCCAAATTCTTAATTGATATAGACTTCTAATAAACTTGAACATGCAAACTCCACCCAGAAAGGCCCCCGGATCGAGATTTGAACCGGCAACCTTCTCGCTGAGAGGCAGCCGCTCTACCAGTTGCATCGTCTTGATTGTCCCTTTGAGGAGATCTGTTTCCTACTTAGTGCGGTTACGTTACCTGCATTCATTAAATATATATAAATAGTTTTAAACCATTGAAAGTGATGAATTTCAGCAACTGGTTTTGGTTAACTGCATTAATGCAGGAACTCTTTATTTCAGATGTTTCCTGGCAGTGCTGCCATTTTAAAGCTGAAACATGCACTTTGTTTGGATGTTTGTCCTGTCTATGCAACTCACTGGCAGGGTTTAGTTTAGCTTTGATGGCACCTTTGGAAAGGAAGCTCAGAAACAGAGTTATTTTAATCTGCCAATACTTTCCATGCCTTGCTAAGTTTGTCAGGTTCAGTAGTGACGTATATTTAACTCTGATCTGTGCGTAAGGTCTTGCTTTCTTGTATTTTTCAAAAGAGTACATACAGTTAACAACGTTGTACTTTCAAATAATGATTTTGATTTATTTTTGTTCGCTTTGTGTTGGTGTTCATACTTCCTAATATGTAGAGTTGGTGTGGCTCATCCAGAAACTGTTATTGACGATGCCTTAATAAAAACCCTATAAAGCCCGAGTTGATTGGTTACATAAACTGACACTTAAATATAAAATTGTAATGTAAACAATCATCCTACTGTTTTAATGGTGGATTTTTAAGTGTTTGCTTTTACATTTCAAAGTGTGCATAGGAGTGTGTGTGACCATGAACGAGATGGAAGCAATTAGTGGCAGTGAGGGCCCTCAGACACCCACAATGCCTCACTCCGGGCCGAACACAGTGTGTCTCCCTCCCCCTTTCCTTTCTCTTTCTGACTGTTTCCTTCTGTCTGTTTTACTACCTCTGTCTTCCTTTACCTCTTTCTCCTCTGTGCTAAATTACTTTCATATGAGCCCCAACAAAGATGCAAGGTGAACTCCTGCCTACTCTCCTTTCTCGTTTTCTTTTTACTGAGAACCAAAACCCTATTTTAATTCAAATCACACATTTCCAATTTGTGCACACAATCCCTGGAAATACCAGCGCTAATTAGACCAAACCCGAATGTTGTAATTGTCCATGTGCACGTGTGTATGTGTTCAGATGCTCGGTTGAAAACTGTATTCTCTTACTGTAGGAAGGGAGTTGTAGCCATATGTGCACCACTGTACTTGTGTGTATGTATTGTAATAAATATCTTACAAAACACCAAAATGTACAGCCTAATGTCTGTAATGGCAAAATAAATGGATTTAATGCTGCATCCATTAAAATGGATAAAAAAGTAGCATCTGTTGGATCCATTAGGGTCTGGAGTATGTTTAGATGTGTATGCAGTGCTTCCTTGAAGTTGGAGTTGGAGCTCATTGGAGTTTTATTGAAACTTATTTGGTGATTTATGCAGTATTTTATTATCAGACAGACAGGATGGGCTCCAACAGTCTTTAAATGATCTGACATGCTGTTAATGCCTGGAGGGTTGCGCTTGACTTCCAGCTACTATCACACAAAATTCTAGCTCACAATCTCTAAAAATGACTGTTACAGCCATTTTTATGTTTGCTAAGGTCAATTTGTTGTGGCGGCCACTTTAGTTTGTGTTTACTCTAAAAATCAATCAATTGTAGATGTTATAAATAAGTTCAGACTAAAGTGGCAGAATAAATTTAAAGTTCTTAATACTCTTTTGTTGGAAAAGAAGACGACCAGGCCTACTGGAGACTACTGTGGGGTGTGGCCAGGCAGTCTTCCATGAAGAAGTGAATGATGAATAATGGCAACCAGCACTACCTGTCAAGGTTTTTGAACACACGTGCAAAGTTCTCACATGCTAACCATCCTGCAGCAGTTTGTGTCCGGCACCACGCTCCCTTCGACTTGGCCCTTGGCTAGATCCTGCCTTCTCTTTACAAGTCCTGGTGTGGCGAGTAGGCATGGATCCAGATGTTGCTGGCTGCAACGCTGCCTGTGTTGTTTAGGAGTCTGCCTGGACCCTGGATCTCACTAACTTTCTTTACTCCCTTCTATTTGTAAATTCCTGTTGCTCCATTAGGATCACACTGTCTATGGTAAAAGGCTTTTTGACAGTAGTGGAATTGTGAAAGCTCAGAATATTGTGGAAGCAAATAATCTAAATAAATAATCTAATAATAATCTTATTAAATAGATTGCTTAACTTTTCTGATCACCATTGCTCTCGATCTTGTTTTGATGGGACCTGGGCCATGACTAGTTCTTGAAATCATATGAACAGTTCAAAAAAGTTCAGTCTGGTCCTCTGGACATTCAAAAAACAAACCAAAGCAAAAAAAAAAAACAAAAAAAAAAGTAGAAAATTTTCGTCTTCCATCCGAGAGACTTCCTCAGTCTGAGGTGCTGTATTCAGCTCAGTCATATAAATAGCACCTTCTCAGAGTGGATCAACCAGGATTTTTCTACCTGGATTATTGAGCATGCATCAGGACATATGAACAGTTGTTCATATTGTTCACATCATATTCATATATTGTTTATATGAACAGGACTCTGAGGTCTACACTCATCTCCAGGCCAGCGGTCACTCTTTCAGGGATGAAGATGTTCACATCCTGGACAGAGAGGAACGATGGTTTGAGAGAGGAGTAAAGGAGGCCATCTTTGTGAAAATAAATCGTCCATCATTAAACAGGGGTGGAGCCTCCAGGTTCAACTGTCCCCCTCTTACAATGCTGTGATTGCTAGTATCACTCAGCCCCCTGTGAACAGTAAACAGCCATCAGGTGCTAATGATCCATTGTTAGGCTGATGGTCCTTCTTGGCCATGTGAGCAGCTGGTTCTGGATTTCAACAACAAACTGCTTGATCCACCATGAGAAGGTGCTATTTAAGAGACTGAGTTTGTTGCAGCACCTCAGACTGAAGAAGTCCTTTGGATTAAAGACGAAACGTTTCAACAAGAAGAATCCGTCCAGAGGACCTGACTTAACTTGGAATCATTTGGACAGTTGTTCCTTGTTACAAGAGGTCTCCCCTGAGTCCTCTGGTGGCGATGCTTTGTGTCTGCCAACACTCAGACTCTGGAGAGTTCAGTCCACAGGCAGTTTTGCTGTCTAAGGAATTCCACAGACAGTTTTCATTTATGTCTTTGTCTCTTACTTTTCATGCCTCCTTGGTTTAAAGTCAGAATTATTTGTGGCGACGCACAGATAATTTGTGGTTCTTGGAACGTCTGTATTATTCCAGTATGAGGTCTGTCTGTACGTTCATACATCCATCTTTTTGCTTTGGTTTTATGTTCCATACGTTTGTTACATTTATTCAGTTTATTTATCGGTTGATTTTTGTTAGTTTTGCCTACCTGATCTAAATTTATTAATCATTGCACCTTCTTTGTATTGTGATCGACTTCTTCTTTTTTTGCTGTATGGTTGCTGTATGGTTGTTGTATGGTTGTCTGTCTCCTGTCTTTTTGTCCATGTCTCTGTCTCCTGTCTTTTTGTCCATGTCTCTGTCTCCTGTCTTTTTGTCCATGTCTCTGTCTCCAGTCTTTTTGTCCATGTCTCTGTCTCCAGACCAGACAACAGAGCTGGTCTCACCTCTGTCTTGTAAACTTTTCCTTTGACCTTTGCTGACACCCTTTGGCCACAAATCACTCCTGAAACTTTTCTCCATCACTCCATCCTGCCTGGACTCTCTTCTTCACCTCTTCACCACACTCCCCATGTTCCTGGACAGTGGACCCCAAGTCCTTGAAATCCTGCTCCTTTGTGACCTCTGCTCCTTGTAGCCTCACTGTTCCACCTCCTCCCTCTCATTCACACATGGACTCTGTCTTACTACGGCTGACTTTCATTCCTCTTCTTTCAAGAGCATACCTCCACCTCTCCAAGTTCTCTTCCACCTGTTCTCACCACAGATCACAACGTCATCTGCAAACATCATAGTCCACGAGGATTCCTGCCTGACCTCATCTGTTAGTCAGTCCATCACCAGAGCAAACAAGAAGGGGCTCAGAGCAGATCCTTGATGCACTCCCACCTCCACCTTGAAGCTATTTGTCACTTTGTTGTCAGATATCATTTTGTTGTAATAATAAAGACGAGAGGAACTGTCATGGCAGCAAAACACTTACAGGAATACATGAGGGAGCAAACATGAACGGTTTTGGGAAAAGCAAAGCTCAAACAAGGAAGTAACAGAATGACACAGAATAAAAAAACCATTGAGGGAAAACATGAAACAGGAGGATCAGGAGAGAGTAGCACGGCACGAGCACATCATAAAGGAAAAACCAAGGATCATAAAAATATCTGTGCACAAACTTCACACATTGAATTGTACCTTTCTTCTCCATCCTGCCCACATCAGTGCAGCCCCCACCCCCTGCTGTTTGCGTGCCTGTCCACTGTGTCACAGAGCTCCTAATGGCCACTGCTGAGCCAGCCACTTTCTAAATGACACCCTCCTCCAGTCGATACAGCTGCCCTGCAGTTAGACGCTCGCTCCTCTCGGCCTCCTCGTTTTGTCTCTCTCCACCACTTCCTCTCGTGCACAACACAGTGGCTTCCTCCTCTGGCTGTGGAAGGAAGGCTGTGTCTTGTCAATTGCTTCTCGATATTTTCCACCCAACGTGCCTGTTGATGAATGACTCCCAGCCTGTCGGACGTGCACGCCCCTTCATAGATCATGGTTGAAGAAGTGACTGGCAGTGTGTGACTGTCGGCTGGTAGGAGCTCTCTCAGCAACACAAAGAGACACGTTTCAACATTCATTCTTTTACTCTCGTTCCTTTTCACGCCTCAACCCTTTCTCTCCTGTTAATCATCTTCATCTCCTCAGTGTACGTGATGTGCGCTTTCCTTTACTTCATCACACACATACTAGAGATGTATAAGCCAAATTGAGTTTGGCCATAGTCCAACTAGAGCAGCCCCGCCGGACTCAATCCTGGATGAGAACACTCTCGTGATCCCTCTCTGCACATCGCCACCCTCTGGACACAAGTGCCTCTTCGATTGAACGCATTTGATAAAGATTTTATTAGCTCACAGTAGCACTTGTGATGACGGACATTTTTATTTCTTCTAAACTTGTCTTTGTAAGGACCTCCCACGGTCTCTAACTTCTCCCCTCAAAGTTCACCGGTTAATCAGTCAGGGGTTCCAACACGTGAAAAGATGGTGGGTGATGGCAACATTCTGGCACTGGCAGCTCGCAACTGGATTGCTGTAATTATTCATTGGGAGAGTGATGCCTTCCAGGGCCTGAAGATGGATTAGGTTTGATATGCGACTTGGTGTAATCTGTCTTTGACCAGGGCTCCTGTCCAAATTGGCAGGAAGCAGTAAAGAGCGAGGTTGTTTTTTCGTTTTAAACAAAAGCAAATGAGAGACGAGTGAGCCGCTACAATTTAAATAAAACAATCTCAGACTAAAAGCATCGCTCTCTTCACCGTCTGCCGTGCTGTTTACTTACTGCACAGCTTTCAACACTCATCCGCTCTTAGTTTTTTAACTTTTCATGTATTTATTTAGGTTTTGCAAGCCAGACCAACACAATTCTTAGTTGTCTAATTTTTCCACAACTGGAGTGTGTCTTTGGGCGATCCTCCCGTGTAAGCATGGCAGAACTTAAAAGGCTCTTGATTAGGCTGTTTTGTCCCACAGGTTGGTGCAATGAAAGCTCATGACACACTCACGGTGCCCGTGCACACCCCAGAGACCCCTCTTTGTGTTAATTAACGCAGTCTCAATTGCAATTAACGAGCTTTACAGTGAGCACACACGCCTGCTGTAATACAAATAAATCCAAACAGTGAGCGCATTTATAAATCCTGAAGTCCCGCTGGAGAGAAAGTATCAGTTTGTTGCTTTTTTTATTTTTTATTTTATTGTCAGGCTGACTATACGACCTCACAAGTGATTAAAATTACTTTGAACATGGAATAATGGCAAAGGTGGTCGTATAGAAAAACATTTTCAGATACTTTTTAGGTTGAACTTCAACAATGATGCTACTGAACTTGCAAAATTATTAAACTTTATCAAATGTATTTGATCATTTTATAATTAATTGTTCAAATAGTCTACATTAAAAAGTAATGAATGATGTGTGATAAAGTAAGGTTTGTCTCGATTTAATGGAACAAGCTGGATTCAGACAAACTGAACATTCAAAGCCCGAGCTCGGATCAGGAACATCTTATTTTGACATCAAGGTGGAAAATAAATGTTTACATGCGTTTCAGTGAACGTTTTATTTACTAACTGGCTTAGCTAATAATTTCCAAATAATTTTATTGTTATAAAGGAAAGATATAAAGTCACAATGCTTTTTGTGTTTCTGTAATTTGTGCAACAATGAACGCAGCACGGGGTGAAAATGAACGCTGTTAACTCTGAGCTACGACAAAGTCACAAAGACAAGTTTGTAAAGAGATGGGGGGGGGGGGGGGGCACTTTGAGCCAGAGTGTGACCGTCACTTACCAGTTTCATGCTGTGTGTAAGTACACACACACACACACATTCATACAGCACTCTACTACACCTGTACAAAGATAATCTGAATGTGTAGAGATTAATCAGAGCTTTATCACGTTCAGACACTGATGGGACACACATCAGAGGCCATGAGGGGTTCAGTGTCTTGCCCAGGGACACTTCAGCATGGGACTGCTGGTGGAATCGAACCCCCAACTCTCGACGACTTCTCTACCCACTCAGCCACAGCTGCCCCTGCAAAAGTAAAGTAAATCTGGTTAATGAACAAATCTGCCACTTTTGTTTAGGGTTTCTTTCTAACGACCATGTAATTGAACTTTTAGACATTTTTGCTCATTTTTTACTTTAAACTTGCTGAAAGAGTCTTAGTTTTTCCAATAATGTAATCCGGTTGCAAGCGTCTCCTTCAGTGGACCTTAGCACAGAGTCTGTGGGTTGGTAGTGGCCAAATGGCCCTCGGTCCTGTTATGAATCAAATTAGCCCTGAGCTCAGCCGGTGTGCTCCAGACTTGTTCGCAGGAAATCAGCACCAGGTGGGACTTAAGTGAAAGAAGCCCCACTTTGGCACATTCTTCCTGACAAGTGAGTGGAGAGACCTAGACCCCCCTAGAGCTAGTCAGAGGCTGGGGGTGGACACGTATGCACGTGCATGCACAGGTGTGCACACCTATTTGCTGAGGCTCACAGTGGATATGTGCTGTCAACTCCACACTGCTTCACCGCTCTTCTGCTTTATTTACTTATTTATCAGCAGCAATGGCTGCGATGACGGGGCCACTCGCCCACAGACCGCCTCCCCGGATCCAAAATGTCCCTTCAAGCGGCTGCGTAAAAATTTTAAGAGCCCCATCGCTAGTTTGACAATCTTGACTCCAGTCAGCATGTACTCGAGTTGTCGGGTGCATTCAGGGGAATAACTGTTTTAATGCGTTTACGCTCCTGCTTTATGAGTGTGTTTGTGCGTCTCAAAGCAAAGTGTCACTTAATAATTTAGCTGCTGGCTTCGTCGCCCTCGCCATCCATCCATTCACAGCTCTTTATGTCTCGCCTCTGGGAATATGGACGCCATTTCTCTGCTTCTCTGGGGGTGATTGAATGTGTAGAGACAGGTGACAGAATCTGGTGTGTCGGGGTACGAGGAGGCAAGAAAGCCAGGAAGTCTGACACAAGGCAGCATTTAACAAGTTCAAGTTTGTTTCTGTGCCTGGAAAATAATAAAAAGATTTAAAGGGAGGTTTTCATCCCATCAGTCATTAAATCTGTCTTTAGTCTTTTAAAAAGCAGCACAACACACACATGCACGATGGAATAAACTCCACTCACACACAGCTGGGTTTGTGTGAGTGCCAGATGCAGATAAGGCTTTTCTGTCCCGATGATCCTGATTAAGACGTCCTTGTTCTCAGAGGAAGTGTTTCAGAGGGAGCAGGAAGTCGGAGCTCCAGCCAGACCTTTGGTCGTAATAATCAAATAATGCAACTTGGCTACATGTAAGAAAATGTTACAACATGAAGCCTTTCATCAAACGCCCCCAAATCAATGGGATCAAATGCAGTTTGAAATGACTTAATATTCACTTATCGCTTCCTTGGTTTATTTTTTAATGACTTAATTAACCTTTATTTATACAGGTTAGTCTCACTGAGTCACGAGGACTCATTTTCTGTTCTAGACAAACAACATACAGAGTACAGACAACTATATACAACACAATTAAAAGTGTTATACAAATACTTTTACTGTTAGCAGCGTGGTCCTGTTAGCAGCATGGTTCTGTTAGCAGCATGGTCCTGTTAGCAACATGGTCCTGTTAGCAGCATGGTCCTGTTAGCAGTGTGGTTCTGTTAGCAGCATGGTTCTGTTAGCAGCATGGTCCTGTTAGCAGCGTGGTTCTGTTAGCAGCATGGTTCTGTTAGCAGCATGGTCCTGTTAGCAGCGTGGTCCTGTTAGCAGCATGGTTCTGTTAGCAGCATGGTTCTGTTAGCAGCATGGTCCAGTTAGCAGCATGGTCCTGTTAGCAGCATAGTCCTGTTAGCAGCGTGGTCCTGTTAGCAGCATGGTCCTGTTAGCAGCATGGTCCTGTTAGCAGCATGGTTCTGTTAGCAGCGTGGTCCTGTGAGCAGCGTGGTCCTGTTAGCAGCGTGGTTCTGTTAGCAGTGTGGTTCTGTTAGCAGCGTGGTCCTGTTAGCAGCATGGTCCTGTTAGCAGCATGGTCCTGTTAGCAGCGTGGTCATGTTAGCAGCATGGTCCTGTTAGCAGCGTGGTCCTGTTAGCAGCATGGTCCTGTTAGCAGCGTGGTCCTGTTAGCAGCGTGGTCCTGTTAGC
>NC_056513.1:1590861-1596356 GCF_014905685.2 Nematolebias whitei | reverse complement strand
TGGTCCTGTTAGCAGCGTGGTCCTGTTAGCAGCGTGGTCCTGTTAGCAGAGTGTTCCAGTTAGCATGATGATAATAACTACCGTGACAACAGACGATGATTGTGATTGTAACCTCGTGGTTATAATTGTTTCTTTTTGTTTTCTATCTTTCACTACATGGATTTTTGCCTGAGCTGCATCTTCATACAGTTTTAGTACAAACATGTAAACACAATGAAGACCAGAGATAAGACTTCAGAGATAACAGAGCTGTGCTGAAGGTTACAATGAAACCAACACTTTTTTTGGATTGATTGTAGAGTGGATTTTATGACCACAGGATGATTTGTGTGACGTTTACTTGGGATTTTTTTCTCGGCGAGAACAATCACAAGTGTTTGTGTGTTTGTCGTAGTGTTAGCGGTTATGTTCCTTGTCATGTGTGTGCCATAAATCCTGAGTAATGTAACCCACATGTTGTTTTTGTTCCCGCCGCCCTCCCAGTTTTTGTGGAGGCTTTGAATGTTTCGCAGATTTTCTGGTCTGAATCTAAACTTGTGTGAGCTCACTGAGTTTTTATTTTATTTTCACAAAAAGCAGCCGCAGATTTCCGTCGTCCTCAGAGGTTAGCAGGTGACGTGCTTGGCTCCTGTTCCTTCATCGCTCTGCAGAGCGGACGCCCAGCTGGTCATCAAAACGTGTCTGCGTGCACAGATCCCTTCGAACAACGAGACGCTAACTGCAACAACTTTGACTTCCACACTTTTCACCCATTTGGGAAAAATGTTTCCGTGTAGATTCATGGATAATCTAAATTTATGCCCGAGTCCATCGTTTGCTTGAACGATAAATAACATTTAAAAAGTATAAAGAATATTTATTTGTATTTATTTTTAGTGCGTGTGCGTGTGTGTGTCATGCTCTGTGTGGCGTCACAGACCAGGTTTAGTTTCCATTTTTAGCCTTTAATATTTTTGTTGTGTCCATCGGCCCTCAGTGAGCTGTCAGGGTGCCACGCCCACCTGCGCCCCCCCATTTATCCCTGCTCGACACGGTCAGCCCCGTTCCTGCGCTCACGTGTTCAGCGTCACGTGTTCAGCGTCACGTGTTAATGCTTTGATCTGTGTCTTCCTGTAGAGTTCTTGTAATCGTGCTGCCTCTCCGGTTCTTCGTTTTAATTTAAATGAAATAAACAAGTTATTTCATTAAGATGCTTGTGTTCTGCACCGTGGCTCGTAGCCCTCCGCCGCCCCTACAGGGGGACGTCTCACAAAAATAGACGGTACCTCAGTGTGGCATTAGAAACATGTATTTTGATAAACATAAGCAATAAAACACAAACGGTGCGTTGCATCTTAAAGAAATGGTTCGTATTTTTAAAGTGGGTGTTTCTGGAATGAACAATTATTTCTTACCTGTTGGGGGAGTGGTGGCGCAGAGGTTAGAGCAAGTGGGCCTGCGATCGGAAGGTCACCGGTTTGATCCCCCAGCCTGACTACATCAAAATATGGGAGGGAAAGGTGAAGCACTCACACCTGGCTCCGCCCTCATTTGTCCCACCCTGAGGCCCTGAGGTCCTGAGGCCCCTGAGGCCCCTGAGGCCCCTGAGGCCCCTGAGGTCCTGAGGCCCCTGAGGCCCCTGAGGCCCCTGAGGTCCTGAGGCCCCTGAGGCCCCTCTGTGCAGCTTTAATTAATGTAACGTGGAGCTGGTAGAAATATAAAGGTGTGTTTATAGAAATGTTTCAGGTTGGAGTTGTTTTAGGACGGCAGCAGTCCAGAGGACCTGACTTAACGTTGTTGGATCTTTGACCTGGATTATCGAGCATGAACTTTGACCTATCCTTAGACGTAAATAAGACGACTGGAGGCCACGCTGGTCACGTGACGTGACTCACTGCAGCGGCGTCGACCAGAATGAGACCGCGAGCGTCTGGACACAACATTGTTGTAGATAAATTATCAGTAAGGGCTGATTATGTAACAAAAAATATTAACAATATTAATTAATATTAACATATACAGAAAGCAAACATGGGTTTTAGGGTTTCATGATGTTTACTGAGTGAATGAAAACATTTTGTCAAATGAGTTAAACATCAAAACTTAAGGTCAGAAATGACCGATCACAAGTTTTCTCTGGAAGATTTTTGACTTTTAATAATTATTGTTTGGTCTGTTGTTCATGGTGATTCGTCACATTTCTCTGTCAGTGTTTCTGTTTGCGGCGGCGTTAAGTCAACAGCTGTGAAGGTTAAAGCTCTCTACTCCATCGTTGTGTGAGGCTCGGGGAAAGTGTTGGGCTGTGATCAAGGGAGCAGAAAGTTCAAGGATCTGGACACGTTCGTCAGGTCAGAGGAAAAGAAATATCTTCGGAGTACATGAAAAGAGGAAGGGTAAAAACATAATAATGAGAGATCAGCAGACGGAGTGTTTGCCTGGAAAAGAGAAGACGCTGCGCGGTGGAGGAGGACTTTGTCAAGTTCTCATTGTGGAAATTGGGTAGGTGGAGGGGGTGGGGTGCTGGCAGGGTTGCCACGGCAGCGTTCCGGATGGGCAGGCGGTCTCCTCTCAGGGGTTGGGGGGGGGGGACTTCTGGCTGTCAGGGAGCCTGGCAGGTAGAGACACACTGCCCTGTGACTGGGGGGTGCACGGGTCAGTGGAAGAGGACGGCTGAGGGGCTGGAGGTGGTGAAGTCCTGTCTGATGAGGTGAGCAGAGGAAGAGGGCAGGAGGAAGAGCTGCAGATGATTAGAGAAGGATTATCCAAGTGGAAGAGGAAAAGAGGAGGAAATAACTCCTGCAGGAGGTGCTCGGGTGCAGATCAGCACAACTCTTTTGAAAAGTAAAGAACAGTATTTCACCACAAGTCTTTTTATTTCCAACAAACCCAAGCGGTTCTTCACACCATCATCACAACAAAACGGTGGAGGTGTTCCCGTGTATTCTGGCGTGTTCCAGTTTCTTCTCGTATGTTTTGTTGCCGTGTCTTCAAATGTCCCGCTTGCTGCTTGTGTCTCAGCTGTAATCGACTGGGAAAGATTCACAACAGACACGCAGCTATCCTCACCTTTTTACCAAGGCCGTTTTAAGAGCATCGCTTCTTCTAACGTGCACGTTTGGTTTGTGGGAGGAAACTGGAGGACTCTAAGAAAAACCCCTGCAGGAACAAGAAGAAGCAACAGCTTCTACCTTGAAAGTCCACAAACATGAGATCCGACATTTGGCTTCTAAAATATTTTATTATTATTATTTTTAATTTAGAAATTTATTCATTTCATTAAAAACAAAATAACTATATACAATATAAAACAAATATATATAAATATATACAATCACAAAAAAAGAAAGGCAGCAGAAGAATAAATCTTATTATATCTGCCCCTTTTAAAATCACCTGATCTGATCAATCCAATGGATTTCATTAGAAAGTAATAAAACAAAAGTTAAAACCAAATAAATAAATAAATAAATAAAACCAAAATATTAATTTTTACAAACGTGCATCAGTCTCTCCTGCTCCAGTGGATTGTTGTCAATAAAACAACGGACTCACTAATGAGACTTGTAATGTTTAAGAAGACGAGCTCAGAATATTCTGCATCATTTTCACCTGCAGGAAAAGAGGAATCATGACGACGATGCCTCATGTTGCAAATGTTTGAAAAGATCATTTTATATATTTGATCCACTTCTTTGAACTTTTCTACATTACGTCAATAATCAAGGAATGGCTTGAATGCATGTGAAAAGTGTCCGTTTGTTGCTTTACACACAGAGATGGTGTGAAGTGAAGGTGTTTGAACGCTGGTGAAAGGTTCAGGTCTTTGTACGTCTGGTTAGCTTGCAGGGCCAAAGGTGCACGAGCCTGTGCACGACCACTTTTCATGTGTGTGTGCACGAGAGCTGAATCGTTTGTAGGTTTTTCTCCTGACCTCACACGTCATTACACTCTCCGCTCTGAAAACAACAACTATCACACGTGGTGCTTTTATGCGTAACTTGTGTCGTTAGGTCAGGAGTCTCTGAGCGAGCGTTAGCAGATGATGTTCTCTGCAATTAACCTTCTGCGTTCTGGACTACCAGGAGCACAGCTGAGAACTCACAAGACCCGACCCAGCCGCTCAGCTGCCGTCTTTTTCTGCCGTTATTTTATCATTCTTTTTACAAAGGTGCATTTATTTGTGGAGTCCAGATTGCAGTGATCAGTGACACAGAGCATCATGTGACTCCTTCTCATCTCTCAGACCTTTCTGTGCCCTCGACTCGACATGTCTCTCTGTCTCCGTCTATCCCAGCATCACAAGTGGAGAGCTGTTCCTGCTCGCATCATATGATGTCCTGTGGCCCTGCAGTGGAGGCAGAACAGGGACACTTCTATCCCTTTGCCATCTGATCGACACGCTGCTGCTTGTCACATGCACAAACACACACACACACACAAAACAACAACTATAAAACAGGTCACTTAAAGTACCAGCCCTCAGTACTGAGCACTCAGTTCTGAGTACTGAGTATTCAGTACTGTGTATTGCACGCTCAGTACTCTATAACGTGATGCCCTCACTGGTTTTAGAAATGTCACATCCGACCCATGTCAAATTGTGTTTATTAAAGTTGTTTTGCCTTTGTTTACTTAGAATGACACAACTTGAAAATGAAAGAACACCTTAGACCTTTTTATCTGGAAGAACAAGTTTCAAATGATCAAAGAGATGATGATGATGATGATGAGGATGATAATGAGGATGAGGATGTGAACCTGAGAAGCTGTGTGTACATGACAAGCTGAGAACAGCAGAAATCCTACGTACAATAAAAACTCCACACGTCAATCTTTTCCTACAAATCTTGATTATTTTCACACCACAGTTTTGCCACTACTTCACAAATTGTGTTCACACACACACGGCCCCCCCTCCCCACCCACACACACACACACACGTCCCCCCCCCCCCCCCCACACACACACACACGGCCCCCCCCCACACACACGACAGAAGCATTTGTTCCATACTATGTTGTTTGCTCTAACGAGGTGCTTTGCATCCAAGAGCTGATCAATTCCTGATTATTTGACCCGTTAGATGTTGGCATAGAGAAACTAAGAGGCAGCACCGAGAGATGACAGGGAGTGGGGCGGCTGTGGCTGAGTGGTTAGAGATGTCGTCCTCCAGTGGGAGAGTTGGGGGTTCGATTCCACAAGTAGACACATGCTGAAGTGTCCCTGGGCAAGACACTGAACCCCTCATTGTCTCTGATGTGTGTCCCATTGGTCTTTGAATGTGTGTAGTAGAGTGCTGTATAAACGTGTGTAGTAGACTGCTGTATAAATATGTGTAGTAGAGTTCTGTATAAATATGTGGGTAGTAGAGTACTGTTTAAATATGTGTGTAGTAGAGTGCTGTATAAATATGTGTAGTAGAGTGTTGTATGAATGTGTGTAGTAGAGTGTTGTATGAATGTGTGTAGTAGAGTGCTGTATAAATGTGTGTAGTAGAGTGTTGTATGAATGTGTGT
>NC_056513.1:1589823-1590761 GCF_014905685.2 Nematolebias whitei | reverse complement strand
TGTATGAATGTATGTAGTAGAGTGCTGTATGAAGGTGTGTAGTAGAGTGCTGTATGAATGTGTGTAGTAGAGAGCTGTATGAATGTGTGTAGTAGAGAGCTGTATGAATGTGTGTGTAGTAGAGTTTTGTATGAATGTGTGTGTAGTAGAGTTTTGTATGAATGTGTGTGTAGTAGAGTGCTGTATGAATATGTGTAGTAGAGTGCTGTATGAATATGTGTAGTAGAGTGCTGTATGAATGTGTGTAGTAGAGTGCTGTATGAATGTGTATAGTAGAGTGCTGTATGATGGTGTGTATGGAGTAAGTGAGGGCACCGATTGTGTTGTAAAGAGCTTTGAGTATCTTGACAGACAGTAGCTATATAAGTTTAGTCCTTCTACCATTTAGTGATGGAGGCTATTTGCTACAGTCATTGGACTAAAAGTTCCAGAAAATTTTAAAATTGTGTTTTTTTCTTCCTTGTAGGATTTAAGCTCCTCCCTCTTCCCTGACGTTCTCTACACACTTTCATTTGTTCCTTTTTGACATGATGTGCTAATAAACTGTAAATGTATTCATGAAATCAGGAGTGACAGATCTTACATATTTCAATGCAAAAATGATTTTATGAATATTTTTAGCTTTTTACGGAAAACCTTTTAAACCTTCCAAAGTTTTGTCTTCATTTTAATAAAAACTATATTTAAGATTTGAATTTAAAATGTCATCCCTGTAGAATATTCATCTGAACGTGTGATTTAAAATTATTTATATTTTTGTATTGACTGAACAGCAGTTTATGGAGGCTGGTGTTTCTGAAACTTTCTTTGTAACATTATTTGACAGTCTTGGAAATCTTGGCTGTTTTATCCTTGACAGTCACTCCTTGACTACTCCGATTGTAAAAGTTCTACTCCAGCCTGAGACAGTGAGTCACTGGGGGGGGGGGGGGGGGGGG
>NC_056513.1:1588844-1589723 GCF_014905685.2 Nematolebias whitei | reverse complement strand
GGGGGGGGGGGACTCTCTGACCAGGCTTTAACCTCAGGTACACGTTTGTATCGATCCATTTAACCCTCAGTGACTGTCGCTACAAACCAGGCTGACCTCATTCTTCAGGGCGCCCTGCGTCACCGGTCAGCCACGGTCAACAAGGAGTCTAACACACATACATAGAGCAAGAAACACACACACGCCTTCTGCCATCTCGTCTCCTGCTTCACTCGTTCACCCTCAGTTTTCACTCTCAATTTCATTCTGTTTTCACCCTCAGTTTTCACCCTCTCAGTTTTCACCCTCTCAGTTTTCACCCTCACTTTTCACTCTGTCTTCACCCTCACTCATTCACCCTTGGTTTTCACCCTCTCAGTTTTCACTGTCAGTTTTCACCCTTTCAGTTTTCACCCTGTTTTTACCCTCTCGGTTTTCACCGTCCCTTTTCACTCTCAGCCTTCACCCTCACTCATTCACCTTCAGTTTTCACCCTCAATTTTCACCCTCCCAGTTTTTACTCTCAGTATTCTCCCTCAGTTTTCACCCTTTCAGTTTTCATTCTCATTTTTCACCCTCAACTTTCACCTTCTCAGTCTTCACCCTCACTTGTTCTCTAAGATTTCACCCTCTCAGTTTTCATTCTCAGTATTCTCCCTCAGTTTTCACCCTCTCATTTTTCACCCTCAGTTTAACCCTCTCATTTTTCACCCAGTTTTCACCCTCTCATTTTCACCCTCATTTTCACCCTCAGTTTTCACCCTCACAGTTTTCACCCTCTCATTTTTCACCCTCAGTTTTCACCCTGTCATTTTCACCCTCATTTTTCATCCTCAGTTTTCACCCTCATTTTTCACCCTCAGTTTTCACCCTCTCATTTTTCACCCTCAGTTTTCACCC
>NC_056513.1:1575489-1578844 GCF_014905685.2 Nematolebias whitei | reverse complement strand
ACACACACACACACCTTATTGGAATCTAACCCATGACTCTGCGTGTGCCGAGCCTGACGCACCCCTGGGTGTTGGAGAGGAGTTGAACCTCCAGGTGAAGGTCACCTGACTGACTCCAGATTATTTTTCATCTCAACTTGTTGCGACAGATTATGTTGTGATGATGAGGAAGCTGCGCTCTGTGCTGCAGGAAAGGCGCGCTGCGCGTGCGAGGTGCACGTCGTCTCTAAACGTTTGGAAACTCTTCCGAGATTCCTCGTAAACAACGCACGCGCGCTGCAAGACATAAAAACAAAAAATACACGTTGGTTCATTGAGCTAATTTAAATGTTCACTAAATAATCTGCAGCAGGTGCGTCTTCATCAGTTTGATGAAGGTCAAAGAAAACATGAAAATATTCCATATTACATATTATATAATATAATATATTATATAATATATAATATAATATATTATATAATATAATATATATTTATTTATAAATAGATGCACGTGCGTCAATAAAACTGAGATATGACAGAAAATCCTTTTGTCATATTTTACCGTTAAATTTTGTCCTGATGTCTCTTAAAGATTTTTTTTGTAGCTTTTTTTTAATTTACGTGTTTTACAAAAAATATATTTTATCATTCAACAGAAAACATTTTTTACTGAGAATAAATAACATTTATAGATAAAACAAAATGTTTTTTCTTTAATTTGGGTTTTATGTTTTGTTTTGTGTGGATTTTTATTTCTTGAACTAATTATTAATAAAAACCCAGCGACGCGTTTTAAACGTGAATAAATTGAGCTTCACTTCCGGTGAGTTTCGTTCTGTTCGAAACAAATAAATCTCCTGGAGGATCAAGAACGCGCGCGCACTTTAATCCAATCAATGCATGGATTGGATAAAAGCTGCTTCTTTCCGTGCGCAGTTTACGCAGCGCTGAGGTGACGGAACGTGCGTGCTTAAAAACAACAGAGTTTATTTTTCATGCATTACGTGGACAACTTTTAATTGATGGCGCTGTCCCGTGCACGTGCACGGGTTCTGGATCAGTGAAAGCTCCGGAGTTTGGTGCCACCCGGGCCTGGTGCTCATCTGGGATCGTTCTTCCTCAGCGCAGCAGCGCGAGGCCGCGCGCTTTTTAATTTAGTTCTTTTTTATTTCTCGCTTCAACTCCGAGAAACTTCAAGATTTTTTTAAAGAGCTCGTAAAAAACGAGCCCCCACCTCCACCTGAGGATGTGCAGGTGGCGCGCAGCGAAACAGCTTCTGTGTTTCTGCTGCTGCAGCGCGCGACACTGGGCCGAGACCTGCAGCAGGTCCAGACTGGTTTTACAGACTGGTTTACAGCCTGGCTCTGCTGGAAGCACTGACCACTGAGCCACTGTCTCATGCAGCAACAGAAACGAGCAAATATACTGAATTATACATTTAGATGTAATGTGCAGTTTATCTCATAGAGAGTCTGAGAGGAGTTATTTTATTTTATTTACAGTTTATTCTTTTATTTTTACACATTTACAGTTTTGGACAAATAATTAAATCACAACACATTTATTTAAAATGCTTTAATTTAATGCAACTAACTGAGGTGAGGGCACGCTGCCGGTCTGCAGCTGACTAAAAACATTTATGAGTATTTGTTGAATATGTTAAAAACATTTTGTATTTTTCTATATTAAGTTTTAATTTTTAAACTTTTAAGTCTGACTTAATTTCCTCTTTTTTATCTTTTATTTCCACGTCTTGTTTTAATTGATCAGTGTTGAGGTGATTGTGACTCGTGTGTGTGTTTGAGGAGCTTCTTCGTTTTGAAGAAAGAAGAAATGTGATAAATAATGAGTGTTTTAGAGCAGATCACAGTCCAAGCTGATTTACCTGTTAGCGCTTTAACAGAGCCGTAGCTCTCTCTGTGTGTGTGTGTGTGTGTGTTGTGCACAGTGGGTGCAGCAGCTCACGTTGTGCATGTGCTGCACATGCAGCCGCTCTGTGCCGCCGAGCGGCTGCATGGCACTGATTTGATGCATGTGTGTAAAATTATCCACAGTCTGCAGCTCCGTGTGTGTGGCTGCATTTAACTGTTATTATTTCCATGTCTGTCTTTGATGGGTCGTTGCACACGGAACATATGGATGCCTGTATGTGCACGTATCTGGTGTCATGTGTGTGTGCACGGGCGTACATGTTTGTTCTGACGCTGAGGCATTTGTGTCTGCGCTCCTGCCATTTATTTTTCTGAGTGGGTGGCTAAACAGTCATATGCCAGTTGTGTGCGTGTGTGTTTGTGTGCACGTGTGAGGCAGAGTATGAGCAGTGTGTGTGCGTGTGTGTGCGTTGGCTCGGGCTCCATGTGTGTGCGGGTGCGAGGTGAAATGTCTCTTGGCTGGCCTGATGGAGAGCTGGAGCAGAGCAGAGGTGAAAGAGGAGATTTGCAGAAAAGACACGCACCACTTCCCCCATTACTGTTTTCTTCTTCTCCTCCTCTCCCTCTGTTCTTCTTCTCCCTCTTCTCTGGGTTTCCTTTCTGTCTTCTGTTTTCTCTTCCATTCTCACCCCTCGCCTCGACGTTGTAATTTGTGAAACAGTTTCCACCTCCAGTGCTCAGATGCTGAAGTTTCTGGTTTTACAATCTGAGACGTGTCCTGCAGCTCCGTACGGAGTGACTTGGTGTGGGATGAACGTCTCCTGCTGCCCTCATGACATCATGGAACACCCTAAAGTTTAGGAGGAAACCTCTCGTGCTCAGTTGCTGCACGTCTCCACACAATAATTCTGCCGGAGAGAAGCACGAGTACAGAAGCGGGAGCTGAAGCTGTTAGTATATTTACTGTACGAGTGCACGTGTAAAAAGCCATCGAGCTCCAGCTTGACGAAGTGGGAGGATGCACAAGGTCCCATTCATTCTGACCCCCCCCCCCCCCGTGTTTACCCAGCATGGACGTATAAAGTCATTTAAACTGCTTTCAAAAGGGTTTCCAAATGTATTTCCAAGAGGAAAAGAAAATCACATTTATCTTTATTTACCTTCGTGTTTAGTGCCGTTAGACAATTTTTACATTTTTCTTTATTTGGAAAAAGTTTGATCTTTAGATAATGAAAAACATTAGAACAAGCTCTGATCCTTTGGGTCATGCAGCACTTTGTAGCTGTGCAGTAATCAGGGCGGGGTCAGCTCTGACCCACCGATGGATGAGCACCGTGTGAGCGTCACCAGACGACTCCATGTCAGTCACGTGTTGCTCGTCCTGAAGAGACGGTACTGAACACCTGAACCCTGAACACCTGAACACTGAACACCTGAACCCTGAACACCTGAACACTGAACACCTGAACACTGAACAACTGAACCCTGAACACCTGAACACC
>NC_056513.1:1575285-1575479 GCF_014905685.2 Nematolebias whitei | reverse complement strand
CTGAACACCTGAACACTGAACAACTGAACCCTGAACACCTGAACACCTGAACACTGAACACTGAACATTGAACACTGAACATTGAACACCTGAACACTGAACACTGAACACTGAACATTGAACACCTGAACACTGAACATTGAACACTGAACACCTGAACACTGAACACCTGAACATTTGAACACCTGAACATT
>NC_056513.1:1574476-1575275 GCF_014905685.2 Nematolebias whitei | reverse complement strand
CCTGAACACTGAACACCTGAACATTTGAACACCTGAACATTGAACACTGAACATTTGAACACCTGAACACCTGAACACTGAACACCTGAACTGTGCAGAGACGAAGAGACGTAGAAAAAAGGAGGAACACTTTCCCTTCACCCTTGTGAGAGAGAGAGAGGAGGTGCTGCGGGGGTCAAATGTACCAAAACTGAACGTCAGGAGCTCTTTTTACTCGTGTGGGTGTAAAAAAATGAATAAATAAACACAAAACTCAAATTTAATACCAAAAGATTGAGTCCAATAATAAAATAAAATAAATAGAATCACTGGTTCAGTTGTGTTAAACTGTTTCTGCAGCTTTCATTCTATTTAAATGTATTTAAGTAAAAATGAGAGGAGGTAAACTTTATTGAAATGATTATGGATGTATTTTTTCACTTTTCCTCCGGGTCGTATATTTTTGGGACGTTCTTCAGCAGCTTCTTTTCTTCCTCTGTTTTTTTACCGTCTCGTTTCTTTGGACACTCGCCCGTTAGTCGTTTGTCTCGGGGCGGCTTCCTGAGGTGGAGAGAAGTGGCCGGCGTGAGGAGGAAGAGCCGGTCACTCAGGATGTCACCACCCCGCCGCTGGCTAATGAGAGGGGGCAGAGGGTCGGGGGGGGGGGGGGGGGCATGAGCGCAGAACAGCAACAAACACACACCCCAACACACTCTGACACGGCAGGAATGCAGCAGCTGTCACCAGGTTATGACAGAGTGACGTGGACTCAAGTCCTGAGTGAGTGTGTGTGTGTGTGTGTGTGTGTGTGTGTGTGTGT
>NC_056513.1:1572401-1574376 GCF_014905685.2 Nematolebias whitei | reverse complement strand
GGGGGGGGGGGGGGGGGGGGGGGGGGGGGGGGGGGGGGGGGCTTGTCGGTTTTGGTCACCAGGCCACAGGTGTGTGGATAATTACAGATCAGTGACCTGATAGAAACAGGACCGAGAGGAGGAAGTGTGTGTGCTGTGCCGGGCCGTGCACGTAAACCTTTAAAGCTTGTGGCAAAGACAATGTGAGCAGCGGTTGTTTCCCGCCGTGCGTCCAGAGGAAAGTGACTGGAGGTGTGACCGGCGCAGTGACAGGAACTCTGGCGTACTTTCACCGCAGCTTCTCCCTTTTCCTGTTATTCCTCCACTCCTGTTATTTTGTTTGCCTTGGCGCGTCGCCAGCGCAGTGGGCGCACGGACCAGCCGACTATTTTTACATCCGTCTTTAAGGACCTCTCTCTGCCTGCCAATTTGCCCCATCAGCAGTGGCAACAAGAGGAGCTGTTGCGGCGCGGAGCCTTTCATTTTTCTGTTGGCCGTGGGACTAATGTTGTCACTGCTCTGTGAAAAAGCACTCCGACTCAATTGCTATTATTACTGTTAAAACCATCGTCATCATCATCATCAGCCTTGTTTATGGTTATGGATAATGATGGTAATTTTGTTCGGGCCTTGCAGTTGACTCTCTATCTCCTGCGGCTCCACGTGCACTCTTTCTTGTGTGAGCGTTGCGTTTCAGATGTGCTGGCAAATTACTAAAGTTGTTGTTGAAAGAAAAAGGTTTTCTAACAGATAACACACATTTTCACAACCGCGGCGAGAAATCTGTTCTCCACGGCAACATGGAGTACGGTCCACTTTCAAATGCACGGCTTCCATGTGTGTGTGTTGGGCAAGAGAGCAGATATTTTGTTTCTACTACTTTCTTCTAGTTTCATTTCTCTTCCACGTCCATGTTTTATTCTTTATCTCACCTCTCTGCTCTGTTCTGTTTCCAGCCTGCCAAGAGATTTGATTGCTCAAGGCCCAGGGAGGACATTTAGGGTGGTTCTGGAGAAGGGAGGGTGATGGTACAGGCTGTGGTGGGCTGCTGGCCAATGTACACATGCACGCACGCATGAACACACGCACGCATGCACGCTCGCACACACACACACAGGTATCAGTACATTGTGTTTGTAACTCACTGAATAAGTGTCTTCAGCCACTTTCTATTTTTTGTTGCAGGCAACATGTTCCGTTTTTCTTTTGTTGTTGTAGGCAACATATTCTTATTTTTCTGGCAGCAACATGTTCCATGTTTTTTTGCAGCAACATGTTCCAGGTTTTGTTGCAAGAACATGTTCTTATTTTTGTGGCAGCAACATGTTCCATGTTTTGTTGCAGCAACATGTTCCATGTTTTGTTGCAGCAACATGTTCCAGGTTTTGTTGCAAGAACATGTTCTTATTTTTGTGGCAGCAACATGTTCCATGTTTTGTTGCAGCAACATGTTCCAGGTTTTGTTGCAAGAACATGTTCTTATTTTTGTGGCAGCAACATGTTCCATGTTTTGTTGCAGCAACATGTTCCATGTTTTGTTGCAGCAACATATTCCAGGTTTTGTTGCTGCAACATGTTCCATGTTTTGTTGCAGCAACATGTTCCATATTTTGTTGCAGCAACGTGTTCCATGTTTAGTTGCAGCAACGTGTTCCATGTTTAGTTGCAGCAATGTGTTCCATGTTTAGTTGCAGCAACGTGTTCCATGTTTAGTTGCAGCAACGTGTTCCATTTTTATTTGCAGCAACATGTTCCATGTTTAGTTGCAGCAACATGTTCCATGTTCAGTTGCAGCAACATGTTCCATGTTCAGTTGCAGCAACATGTTCCAGTTTTAGTTGCAGCAACGTGTTCCAGGTTTAGTTGCAACAACGTGTTCCATGTTTAGTTGCAGCAACGTGTTCCATGTTTAGTTGCAGCAACATATTCTACTTTTTGTTGCAGCAACATGTTCCATGTTCAGTTGCAGCAACGTGTTCCATGTTCAGTTGCAGCA
>NC_056513.1:1571532-1572391 GCF_014905685.2 Nematolebias whitei | reverse complement strand
TTCCATGTTCAGTTGCAGCAACGTGTTCCATGTTCAGTTGCAGCAACATGTTCCATGTTCAGTTGCAGCAACATGTTCCATGTTCAGTTGCAGCAACATGTTCCATGTTCATTTGCAGCAACATGTTCCATGTTCATTTGCAGCAACATGTTCCATGTTCATTTGCAGCAACGTGTTCCATGTTCATTTGCAGCAACTTGTTCCATGTTCAGTTGCAGCAACGTGTTCCATGTTCAGTTGCAGCAACGTGTTCCATGTTCAGTTGCAGCAACATGTTCCATGTTCAGTTGCAGCAACGTGCTCCAAGTTCAGTTGCAGCAACATGTTCCATGTTTAGTTGCAGCAACGTGTTCCATGTTCAGTTGCAGCAACGTGTTCCATGTTCAGTTGCAGCAACGTGTTCCATGTTCAGTTGCAGCAACGTGTTCCATGTTCAGTTGCAGCAACGTGTTCCATGTTCAGTTGCAGCAACGTGTGCCAGGTTCAGTTGCAGCAACGTGTTCCATGTTCAGTTGCAGCAACGTGTTCCATGTTCAGTTGCAGCAACGTGTTCCATGTTCAGTTGTAGCAACGTGTGCCAGGTTCAGTTGCAGCAACGTGTTCCATGTTCAGTTGCAGCAACGTGTTCCATGTTCAGTTGCAGCAACATGTTCCATGTTCAGTTGCAGCAACATGTTCCATGTTCAGTTGCAGCAACATGTTCCAGGTTTAGTTGCAGCTACATGTTCCATGTTTAGTTGCAGCAACGTGTTCCATGTTCAGTTGCAGCAACATGTTCCATGTTCAGTTGCAGCAACGTGTTCCATGTTTATTTGCAGCAACATGTTCCATGTTCAGTTGCAGCAACATGTTCCATGTT
>NC_056513.1:1569778-1571522 GCF_014905685.2 Nematolebias whitei | reverse complement strand
ATGTTCAGTTGCAGCAACATGTTCCATGTTCAGTTGCAGCAACATGTGTGAGCGTTTGTTTGCTGACTCTGTAAAGACGTTGGATTAAAAGCGTTTAATGGCTGCTGTTAAAGCAGCTGCTGGTAAATGCAGCTGCCCTGGCATCCCACAGCTCGTTGTTTCTCTGGCAAACTGAGACTCATGGTGGCTCAGTGGGTATTTTTGTGTGTGTCTGCGTGTGTGCGTGTGTAATGTGGTGACACGTTGCTGTGTGTGAGGTTGCCGAATGGCAGAATGTGTGTGTTTTTGTTTTCACGCAGTCCGGGCTGACTGCTGAATTCAAACCTGAGCTGATCACATTTTAGCTGGATCTCTACTTTTCACAGGCTGTCACGTCAATTAAGTCACAAATGATTTAATTAGCCGTCTCCAGTAGACAGTAATTGGCACAATCCTGTATCCATAGCAACCAGACAGATTTGTGAGGCTCTTTTCTCTGCTGACCTCTCGTGACATAAACGATGTGACAGTTTCAGTCCAGGACGGGGGGACAAAGTAGGAACTCTTGTTAGGAGTGAGATGTTTGTGAGTTAAACGTTGGAGATGTTTTCGTGTTTTAGTGTTTTTATGTTTTAGTGTTTTAGTGTTTGCTCGCAGCCTGACGGCCTCAGATAAACACTTGGTTTTCTTTGTGCTCATGTTTTCTCTGGTAATGGCCGCGGCTGCTTCTTGCCCTCTGTCGGGAAACACACTCAATAAGTGCTTTTCTGCTGTGTGATGTGTGCGACTCTGACTGGCTTTTAATATTTCATGACGTTTAATCCATTTGATGTGTTTTCTACAAACATGAACAAAAGCAGCTTTTGTTTGCTTCATTCAGGCCATTACTCCACTGCTTGTTGATCACTTTAGTTTTGTAAAGAGTGGCGATAAAGGATTTATCGCCCTGATTTAATCCCATTTTCTGCACCGCCATTAGAGTCATAAACTCGTAATCTCATTTGTCGCCAGTGTGTGGCCCTGTGAAGGCAGGAGTGATCCTTTCTGCTGATTACTGGCTGCAGCGTGGACATCATCAGGTTTGTCCAAACGGTAAAACGAGCAGTCCGAGGAAGTCGGTGCATTATGACAAAGACGAGGAGAAGGAGCCGGCAGCGCGTGCATCGTTCAGGAGGTGAGGAGGCGGCTCTGTTTGGAGATCAATGGGTTAGTCTGAAGTCACCGAGGCGATTAGAGGCGTCAACCGGGCCGCGCTGTAAATGCTGTCAGATCTGTTAAAGGAGCCTAATACCTCTTAGCTTGAAAGCTGTAATAACATCAACTGTAACTGAATCCATGGGGAAGTGCACGTCTGTATGTGTGAGTGTGAAAGTAAAGGTGTGGAGTGTGTGTAGATGACAGAGGTGTGTGTGTGTGTGTGTGTCTACATGCATGACATAAATCAGCAGCAGCGTGCATAAAGGCGAAAGCCTCGGGCTTGCTCCGGGCACATTTTTCTGGCCACCAGATGCCTGTCACTGCTTTAAGATAAAAATAAAAAAATACCCGAGGATTATGAGGAAGAGAGAAGGACAAAGACGAGAAGGGAGGGAGGAAAGGAGGGTGGGAGAGAAGGTGGGGGGGCCACCACTGCTCAAATCTTGTCACGTAGTGCTAATTCATCCAGCCTCATTAGAGAGAGGGAAGGGACCAGAGGGCCTCTCAGGACAGGGGCCCGGACACACACACACACACACACACACACACACACACACACACACACACA
>NC_056513.1:1567170-1569768 GCF_014905685.2 Nematolebias whitei | reverse complement strand
ACACACACACACACACACACACACACACACACACACACACACACACACACACACACACACACACACACACACACACCTCATGTTTTCCCCTCTCAGGCACATACTTATGCACAGATAGAATTTCTTGGTTCTTCTCTCTCTCTCTCTCTCTCTCTCTCTCTCTCTCTCTCTCTCTCTCTCTCTCTCTCTCTCTCTCTCTCTCTCTCTCACACACACACACACACACACACACACACAGATGACACTGGCTCACGGTGCAGCACGGGGGCAGTTTGGGGAATAGAAAATTGCCTTCACAGGAAGGCCCCAGCCAATTAAGGGCCTGACCGTATTGAATGTCAAGTGTTAATTTAGGACCCCCCCACCACCAGCACCGGCACACACACACCCTTGAATTTCCTGGAGGGGGCGGGGGGGCAGAGGCAGGAATGAGTGTGTGCACGCAGAGATGAGCAAACACGTCAAGCTGAAGTTGATTGCCTGCTCTGTATTGTGTGTCACAGGCAAGTGGCAAATGTGCTCCCGCCTTTTAGCCTTTCACATCCCCCCCCCCCCCCCACTCCTGAGGGACACCATGATGGAAGGAGGAGAGAGGGAGGATTAACTGTACCACAGTGATAAGAACGAGGGGGGGCACCAGGGATGAGGGGACAGTCAGATAGAGGACTGGCTGGTTTGATCTCTCAGGACTGGGCGGTGACTTTCACTCTTTAATTGCTTCACAGAGGCCACGCCCCCGTGCAGACACACTTTAAATAAATAGTTTTATGTGAAGTTTAAAGTTTATACCTTTAAGCTCTTAAGTCTGCAAAGAATCCCTCGTGCTTGGCAGACAGGGCTGAGTGGGACTGATGGTAAACGCTCACCTCCTTACATCTGTGATCTAATAGACGTCCACTTAAGTCTTAATGGGCAGATTCACTTTCTCCGTCGTGATGACTGTAGCATTCTTTAAAAGTAAAACTGCCGGCTTGTCTTTCCTGTCGAACCCCCCCACCCCACCCCCCTTCGGCTCCTTCAGTCTCCGTCTTCTTCCTTCGTGGCCACTTTAAGAAGTTAGAAGTATTTCTGTCAGATGAAACACTTCGGTTTGAAACAAACGAATGAAACGGTTCCTGTTTAACTGCAACAGTTTGGGTAAGAGGAACGCTGATGAACAGTCACTGCTTTACCTGCTGCAGATGGCTCGCTGAAGGACCGTTGTTTAGTTTGTTCTCACCGGAGTGACCAGCTAACGGCTAGTCTGGGTGAGGATCAGTCACAATGTTTCTGACGTGAGACAAGTTCTTTCTCAAAAACATCAAAGCAGTTAATTCAGAAATGATTTAAATTAAGAGAGTGACTATAATTTAAGAGGTCTGTTAATATTTGAACAAGCTAAAATGAAAAGTAAAGTAAATCTAGTTGGATTTCAGTTATTGGAGTGAAACTGTGGAATGACCTGAATGATGAGCTCAAATTATGATAATTAATATAATTAAAGAGCCTTAACGTGAAATTATAAAAACTTATACTGTTATGTAGACGTGTATGTGTTGTGTTACCATGTTACAGATGATACAGATGCACTGGATAAAGCTAAGATGGGGTGGGGGCAGGAAGAGAAGGATTTGTGCAACCAGTGGCTCAATCTCTCCAAAATGACCCCCCCCCCCCCATGATAGATATGGTGGGTCCTGCGTGTGACACAGATGGATAATCGAGGCGTCGAGGCTGATGGAGTTATAAATTAACACATTACTGAACCTTAATGTGGACCAGAGCCTCACACCAGCATCACCAACCCTGGGGGCACGCACACACACACACACACACACACACATGCACACATCAACACACACATGCACACACACACATGCACACACACACATGCACACACGGAGCCTGACTGCGTGGAGCTGGGCTCAGGATGTGACTGTTCTCCTCAAGTGGCATCGATTTGTTAAAGTGCTGAAGTAGCAGAAGCGTCCAGCTGCTGGTTCTCCTTCAGCTGGTTCTCCTTCAGCTGGTTCTCCTTCAGCTGGTTCTCCTTCAGCTTCTCCCTCTGTCCTCCTGCATTTCACAGGAAAACTCTGTCGTTACTTCCTTCTTTGATACGTGGCTTTTGTCCCCCCCCCCCCCCCCCCGTGCAGAGGACTCCATCGTTGCTCCTCCGACCGAACTTCTCAACGAGAGCTCCTCTCTCTGCCCCCACACAGTTTTCACCGACCAAAACTGCAGCGTCCCTGAGACCGAACAGGAAGTGGTGTGTGTGTGTGTATGTGTGTGAGTATTTAACAGGCAGACGTACAGAAGAGCTAATATCCAGAGCAGAGCAGCGTGCACATTGTGCGGCCACACATGGTGTTTTGAAGAGCTTGCAGGACTCCCCCCCCCCCCCCCCATGAGGCCATGTAATGGCTAATACATGTACAAACTAACCGCAGTGGATTGTGCTGGAATAAATGTCCTCTGAACAACGAGCGAGCGTCTCCATGAGCCTCACTGCTGCTCTGTCTGTGGTGCTGGAGCTCCGGATGAGCTGCTGATGACAGACCTCCAGACACCAGGAGGAGGTCTGTCAGAGACCTCCTCCTGGTGTCTGGAGGTCTGTCAGAG
>NC_056513.1:1563106-1567160 GCF_014905685.2 Nematolebias whitei | reverse complement strand
TCTGTCAGAGACCTCCTCCTGGTGTCTGGAGGTCTGTCAGAGACCTCTGCAGACTCACAGAGCCCCCATGACTCTGCCCTGTGTGTGTGGAGCAGAGAGAGCTTTAAGGAGACTGTCCCCTTCTTGTTTTCTCTCTGTTGTTCATCCCATCCATCCATCCATCCTCCATCCATCCATCCATCCATCCATCCATCCATCCTCCATCCATCCTCCATCCATCCATCCTCCATCCATCCATCCATCCATCCATCCATCCATCCATCCATCCATCCATCCATCCATCCATCCATCCATCCATCATGTTAAGCCTCTTCTCAATGGGGGGACACCTGGACAGGTCTCCAGTCCATCACAGGGACACTTAGGGACAGTTTAGAGTTACCAATCAGCCTAACATGCATGTTTTTCACGGGCCCCTGGTTGGGATTCGATCTGGCGACCTTCTTGCCGAGAAGCAGCCGCTCTTCCAGCTGACCCACTGTGCGACCTCATCCAAACAATTAACCCATAACTGAACTTGTTCTGGCCTTTAGCACACACATGCACAGAAAATGTGGATCCACACTCACACAGACATGAGCTCGTGTTCATCCAAGTGTTGACTGAGTGCCCCCCCCACTCCTCCTCCTCCTCCTCCTCCTTCTCCCCTGCTGAGAGTCCATCCCTGCCAGAACCTCCTGGTGCCTCCCCAACGCTGCATGTGATTGGTCAGTGAGAGGTTGATGAGTGACCGACGCGTCTGCTGTTCCAATAAAATGCTGTGAAGCAAGTCAGGCACGGTTCTGAGGGGGCTAACAACACGCACACACGCACGCACGCACACACACACACACACACATGCGCACACGCACGCATGCACACATGCAGAATAGTTAAAGTGCTTCAGCGTTTCTTTGCGTTGTCTTCATGTTTTAATCTCGTGCTCGTTTTGGGGATTATATTTTCATTTAATCTGTCAGTGTATTATTTCCACATCAGGTTTTATTTTTGTTTAGAATAAAGTCTATAAAGCACAGATCACATAAACGTGCACAGTGTGCCGCTTGATGCAAGATCGCATGTTTTGGTGACCCTTTAGGAAGCAAACGGCCGAATGAAATAAAAGAACGTACGCTGCTCACTCCTCTGAGCCACCGTGTCAGAAACGAGCATCAGGACTTTTTGTCTTCTCGTCTCCGTTACGTTTAATTGGAGTTGTTTTTCCGTCGTCTTCAACTCTCGCTCCGTTTGATTTGACTAATCTTCACTTGTTGCTTTGCTCACTCTGAAGATTCTGGGTTCACTTTTTACAAGTTTAATAAAGAACCCTGATTTTAAAACACACGTGGAAAACACGTTGGAAAAAAGACAATTGTTACAGCGTCATTAATCCTCATGAATCATCTGATTTATGGACTAATAATCTGCAGCACTGGAGGGAACTCACCTGCAGTTTAAAGTAAAATGTTTACAGCAATTAACAAAGATCACGTGTTAGCTAAATATCTGTGCTTTATTGTAGTGGGATTACATTATCGTTTCACATTCTAGGACCAAACTGGTACCAGTTTAATTGAAACGGTTAACGGTAATTTGTTTTAGATTAATCGAAGCAGGTTTCGCTTGTTCACTTCCTGAACCTGGACCTTGAAGCTCTGCGTGAGGCAGACAGAAAGTATGTTGACGTCGTGAGGAGGACACGAGGAGAAGGGAGGACGAGTGTTATCGGCTGCATGACAGAGGCATGAGAAACAAGGTCAGAGGCAGAAAAGGAGTGGCACATGCATCACACGCCAGTGACATGTGAGGGTCACGACCCTCGTCGCCCTCAGCTCCTCTGGGTTTGTGTGTCAGAACCTGACCGAGGAACGAGAAGCTGCGCTGCTTCCTGCACACCCAGCCGGCGTGAACAGAGGCTGTGGAGAGCAGGGTGTGTGTGTTGCTGTGTGTTGCTGTGTGTGGTTATGTGTGTGTGTGTGTGTGTGTGTGTGTTGCTGTGTGTTGCTGTGTGTGTGTGTGTGTGTGTGTGACTGACACTCTTCCTTCAGGTTACGTGCCGTGCTGGGACACAGAGAAAAAAGGGCACTAAAAGGGCATCGGCCTTAAAAAACAGGAGAGGAGGACGGACAAAGTGGAGCATCTCTGCAAGAAAAACACTCAACGTGTGGAACAGTGTACAGCTTTGGGACAGTGTGTGTGTGTGTGGGGGGGGGGGGGGTCGCCCCCTCGCCTGAGGCTGATGCATTGTGACAGTCACTTAGAAGCATTTCACTTCCCCTAAACTGCAGCTTACAGCAAGAAACAGCCGAGTTTGGACAATTATGGACTGAAGGAGATATGACAGGACACATGCAGAGCCTCAGAGACAGGGAGGCGTGTGTGTGTGCGTGTGTGTGTGCACAAAAAGCACATTTCTATCATCTGCTTGCATTCTGTGTCTATATGAGCGGTGCATATGCTGTCCAAACACAGCGGGGGCCTGACATCAGGGGCCACAGAGGGAGTGTGGTGCAGAGCGTGTGAGGGAGGGCCGGCGGTTCGCTCCTCATGGTACGGTGTGTTACCGCTCTGCCTCCCTCATTCCTGCAGTTCATGTTCGTAACTTAACCTGGTGCTGAAGGGCAGGAAGCAGGAGAGAGAAATACAAGAAGGTGGAGTTAAACTGCCAGAAATGAAAACAACAACAGTTATTTATTGTTTTCATTTTTACTCATTTTTGTATTTTAATACTTTCGCTCTTGATAAATGTGCTCAGTGTTCCTCGTGCTGCGGCACATCGTGTTACCTCCGTGCTCCACGCTTTGCCAAGAATGTTGCTGTAATTTGGTGGAAGTGGATTCCAAGAAATACAGTTTTCCTTTTTCTTTGAGTCGTCGGGCTTCCAGCGCCATGATGTCCTTTGTGCGTCTGAGCTTTTCTCCGGCTGCATCCTCTCCGCTTCACACCTACAGCAAAGTCTGCCTTATTCTCTTACAAGAACAAACACATTAAAAACAGTCAGGTTATTTTTCATTTGCTGAAGCGCAACGAGATAAATCGTCCTGTGGAACTCGTGGTCATTCGTGCAAACCTGTTAAAACTGGTAGAAGTTGGGTACTTTATGTAGCCCCAAAGACCGGGGTCCAGTAGTTAAAAATATCACCTCCCGTTCTTGGTTTGTTCACCTCTTTTGAAAATGTCCACATATTCAGGAAGGAGAAAGTGCAGAGCTTTGTACCACTAAACCTGTATCTGTCAAACAAAAATAAGAGCTCGTTCCTTTGACTTCTGCTTTCTTAAGACACTTTCCCAGAGACTTCATCGTATCAAATGTTTTATTCTAACGGATGGTTACAAACCAAAAATGAGTCATGAAAACTGAACCTGTTTTCACATCAACGCCATCTTTACATTTATTCACATACATTCACAAACAAACGATTTACACGCAACCAAAACCTCTTCCAGGAAACGTTTGATGCCAACACACACCGTGAAGGGAGCAGAAGTTGAGCAACTGATGGGTTCACATAACAAACTCAGCCGGGACTTACTGCGAGATTTGTGCCAACTTGCTTTACAACGTGTGTCGGTTTATTGCAGATATGAGATGAAATATTTTGCTCAGAACAATTTTCTTACAAGTTCAGTCTCAGGATTTGCAGCAGGTTTTTGACAATGATTTTCTGTTCTAGTATTATTTTTTAAATTGATCACCGCCTGCGTTTGCTGTAAGATTTCAAACTTCCACCCCTGCCATCGCGCTCACCTCGTCAGTATTGCAGGTGTGTTGCTGAGCTGGCTTCAGTTTGCTCGTCGGAGAGTTGGTGTTCGCGCTCTCTTCCTCTCTGCTGAAGGTTTGTTTCCATGCTCGGCCAGACTGCGCTGACGTTTACAGACAACTCCACAATCACTAAAGCTTAAAGCTAAAACTGCAAACAATCATGTGCATAAGAAGTCTAAATGTTTTGACAATACGTAATCTGCCGTTGCTACGGGCTGATCAGTCCCTGTACAAGCGGGGCGAGAGTTTGCTTCACATTGCTGGTAGTAAGACGGACCCTTCAGGTGCCGGTAGTAAGACGGACCCTTCAGG
>NC_056513.1:1561049-1563096 GCF_014905685.2 Nematolebias whitei | reverse complement strand
AGTAAGACGGACCCTTCAGGTGCCGGTAGTAAGACGGACCCTTCAGGGTGGGAGTTGGACTTGTCCAGGGCTGCTCGTTGTCACTGGTTCTGTTCAGAACTTTCATGGACAGAGTTTCTCGGTGCAGCCAGGGGGTGGAGGGAGTCCAGTTCTGTGGCCTCAGGATCCATCTCTGCTCTTTGCAGATGATGGGGTCCTGTTGGAGCCATCGTGATCTTCAGCTCTCACTGGAGCGGTTCACAGCTGGGATGAGAACCAGCACCTCCAGATCTGAGGCCGTGGTCCTCAGTCAGAGGGTGGATTGTTCTCTTCAGGTCCAGGGTGAGGTTCTGCCTCGAGTGGAGGAGTTCTAGTATCTCAGGGTTTTGTTCACGAGCGAGGGAAGAATGGAGCGTGAGATTGACAGACGGATTGGTGCAGCATCTGAAGTATTGTGGACTCTAAGCCGGTCCGTAGTGGTGAAGAGAGAGCTGAGCTGTAAGAAGCTCTTATCGTCACTTGGTTGCACTTTGTGTAGCTGTGGTGACTTGTCCTGCTTAAAGTATAAATCCTTTGGAATAATCACACCCCAGAATTATTTCAAAATATCTAACAGATGTTTTTGTGGCCAAAACGAAACGCAGTAAAACATAAAGTCACAGATTTTTGGCCAAAGTAAAAATATGTCACCGTGAACATTTGTTTTAAACTTCAGTCAGATTTTTCAAATATTATTTTGCCCCTGAAGCCATGAAGCATTATTTTATCAAAGCGTGTACCTCCCCCCTGTCCCCCGGTGGCTGTAGTGTTGTATTTAAACTAGAGGATGCTGCAGCGTATCTGCTAGAAACAACAGCTTGGAGCAGATCCTGAACCTCCACCCAGGAAACAAAGTTCATGCTCAGTCATCCAGGCACCACATCCAACAATTCTCAGTCGGGTCATCTGGACGCTGTCTTTTTTATAGAAACGTTTCGCGCTCTATCCAGAGGGCTTCGTCAGTCAGAGGAGTTCCAGTAAACTGTTTCCCCACCAAGCACCAGGACCTTCTTAAACAAACGAGCATCTCTTCTGCTCCTCGAAGCAGTCGCTCCCTCTGACAGAGGTCACCAAAGGTCGCCACCTAACTATTTCATTGACCGTAGAATCAATAAGGGACTCGTGTCTCTCCACGTTGACCCTTACACGGATCCATCCAAGTCAGGAAGCAAACCGTTTGTTTTGGTTGTGAAGAGACGACGATCCTTCTGACGACTTCCTGAGATTAAAAAAATCTCTGTGGATTAAAAGAATGACTCCTTCAGTGGAGAGCTTCATGTTTGCAGGTTCAACTGAACCTATTTTCATTTTACCAGCAACAGCAACACACAGTCCACTTAAATAATTCATCTCCTGCTAAACCTCGGTCAATCACCCCCCCCCCCCCCCCCCCCCCCCCCCCCCCCCCCATTCCTCTCTGCATTTGCTTCATTTGTTTGCTTTAAGGACCTAAATCTTGTTTGCACTTATTAATAAGGCAAGGTGGATAATGCACCACAGCCCCCCTGTAGCACCCCTGGCCTTCTCTGTTACACTTTCTGTGTGTGTGTGTGTGTGTGTGTGGGGGGGGGGGGGCTCTGTTTGCTCTATTCAAATACCCTCACCCCTCTGAATCACAGAGACCTCGGCTAATTAGATTAATGCTGATGCCTGTAATGATTGTTGGCCATCTATTTTTAATGACGGGTGCATATAAAAGGAAAAACATGCAAAGCTACAAGCAAAGATCCCCCCCCCCCCCCGTTCCCTGGTGTATCAGGCATGGGGGTAGGGGGGGCACCAGATTAGTGTTTGAGTGTTGGCATATTGCTGTTTGTGTCTCAGTGTGCATCTGTACATGTTTCACTGCAAGTTCTGAGGGAGCCCCCAGGTCCCCCCCAGAACGAACTAAACCCAATCAACAGACACATTTCTATCAACTCATTGATATTAAAACCTCTGACCCTGACCCTGACCTGACCCTGACCTGACCCTGACCTGACCCTGACTCGGACTCGGACCCTGACTCTGACCTGACTCGGACTTGGAC
>NC_056513.1:1559036-1561039 GCF_014905685.2 Nematolebias whitei | reverse complement strand
ACCCCGACCTGACCCTGACCTGACCTGACTCGGACCCTGATCCTGACATCACTCTCAGACTTTTTACTGATTGGTGTTTCCATAACAGTGATGCACTTTTTAAGGCCTCGTATCCCTTGAAGCAATGCTCTGCAAGAAAATGACAACATGCACAATATGAAGCAGCTCTGTGAAAACTTGTGGTCAGTGTGAACAAGTCTTAGCTGCCAACACGACATTTAGCTCAACATCTGTAAATGTATTGCCTTGCAGCAACTGTTGTGAAGGCAGATGTTGATTAGCTGTACTTAGCATAATAATTCAAATTATCTCCTAAATATATTCAGCTGTAAAATGAAATCCCATGATTACTTTACGACAGTGTCAGTAAATTCTGTGTGGTGGTTCATGAGATATTCTGCTAACAGACCAACAGGGTTAGACAATTAATGTTAATGTTTTAGCCTAAACTCTTTGCAATGAGCAACACAGAGTGTGTTGTGAATGACTTTCAGCTAAAAACATACTAATCTGTGAAACTAACTGACTTACAGCCATGTTAATGTTTCTAAAGTCACCTGGCTGTGGCGGCCATCTTGATTTGGGTTGGCTCTAACATGTAATCAGCTGCATGTGCACATCCAGCAAACACGAGCAAAACATTAACATCCAACGATTAATCAGTTTCAGCTTCAGCGTTTATTTAGCTCCATAGAAAACAGCCCTAAAGTGTGTCATTACACCTACCCATCCCGAAGCAGGACCGTTCATCTCCTCCTCTTCATGCACTTGAGATGTTGCTCATCTTTAATAGATAGACCCAAGTCTCCCCCGATCCTTCTTCATCCGACTGCCTCTTGGTTCTGTAAAAGCGAACATAAATATTTGAAAGGGAAGCAGTTCAAAACTTGGGGAAAGGGGCGTTTAGCGTTGCCATTTGGAAACACCAATGTGAAACGAGAGACCATGAAGGGTGAAAAGAGGGGTTCAGAAGGACCATGAGGTACAAAATTTGAAGTCGTTCAGGGCTAAAGCTCCTGAATGTTCCTTTCGCAGGTGAAGTTCAACCTATAGCTCACACGTGCACGCGTTAAGTAGATTTCCATCAAATATTAAAGGAGGTGTTTCTTGTAATTATGACAGTGTTTGCCTTAGAGCTTAATCTCTAATCACACGCACGCACACATTAAAATAACTCATTCATAAACAAGTGGCCACAGACACTGAGCAAACACACCTTCTTTACTGCACTCTTTTGTTTCGTGAACAAAGAAACTCTAGAAGTGTGTTTTCATTTTTTTTTCGGCTGCTCCCATATTCAGGGGTCGCCATGGCGAATTATCTCACACGAAGACTTGGCATTAGTTGTTTGTACAATGCTACAGTATATTTCCCAGACAGCCTTCTGTGATATCTCCATATCTTTCCATATTCACCTTTCTGTTTCCTCCTCGTTGGTTCTCTTCCCACCTAACCCTCATCTAATCAGACAACAACACAACAGCCTCGATGAACTGGTACCATGATGTGCTCTGGTAAGAAGTTCTGGTGTAACATGACCCCACTGATTGTTCTGCATCCCCAATGACCTAAAAGACGTGGCAGCAGTCATCTCTTACTGTTACTGAGCTGTGGGATGGGCCCAGGGAGGCCAGTCAAATGTGTGCGCTCGAACAGATGTGCACGTATATACGGGCACAGTTTGCACAGTAATAGAAACATTACTCCTTCCTGTCGGGGTCCTGCCACCTTCTGCACTCGTTAGTGATGAGAGGTCCCACCACATGGGGAATAGTGAAAAGATTTTATTGGCCACCACTCAGCATTGTCTTATCGCATTTTTGATGACTGTTGCATCTGTTATGTTGCCTGGTGTGTCTTCAGCGTGTTGCCAGGTGTGTCTGCGACATGTCTGTGGCATGTCTGCGATGTATCTGCAGCGTGTTGCCTGGTGTGTCTGCAGCATGTCTGCGGCACGTCTGCAGTGTATTTGCAGCGTGTTGCCTGGTGTGTCTGCAGCATGT
>NC_056513.1:1556839-1558936 GCF_014905685.2 Nematolebias whitei | reverse complement strand
CCCCCCCCCCCCCCCCCCCCCATGAAAGACTAATGGAACGCTCGCAGTCTGTTGCCTCCACGCTCGCTCACAAGCACCTCCTCTCTCCTCCTCTTCCTCATCCTCTGTGGAGGCTCCCAGATTTTAATTAAGAAAAAAATGAGGAAGAGGTTCCATTTTAGCCAAATTGGTCCCCACAGCAGCAAAGGTAAGGGGGTGGTGGTGGTGGTGGGGGGGGGGATCAAATGAGGGATGGAGGAGTAAAAGGAGTCAGACACAGAGAAAAAGACACACGGGAGGATTGAATTCAGAAAAAGAGGGAGGAAGGAGGACATATCTGAAACAATGAAGACACCTCCTCGTCTTTATCCGACCCCCCCCCCCCCATCATTAGAGAGACGACAGACGTCCAGGAGACGTCACAATGTTCGTCCCATGGCTGAGGAACAAAAGACAGACGGGGACAGAGAACTTCTTTAGATGGAGGTTTGGGTTAAATTGCGCCTGACAGCCGAGGCCGTCTGTTAAAAGCCTTTTAATGGCGACGCAGCGCTAACCTTTGACCTCTGAGATTATCACACCGCTCGTTACCGTACGAGGACTCCTGGAGAAAAGTGCAGCGTGCGTCTTACAGCCTGAAAAATGTGCATCTTTTGTCACCTTCTTAACTCCTGTCCCTCAGAGTTTTGTTCCTCGCGTCTACGTCTCTTTCAAAGATTTCATTTTTTTGTTTCTTCGTCGTTTGAATTGTGGCCTCTGTCACAAGCAGGTCTCATGAAAAGCACAACACACCAGCTCCTAACAGCTTATCCAAGCTGCAGCACACAAGGCCCGGCTTAATTATATTAAGTGACAATTCCAGACTGCCCCCCCCCCACCCCCCCCGGGTGTAAATGTGCTTGTCTGTGGGTTTTCAAGTGGCACTCAGTGCTTCAAGTGAAGCTGGTGCTCAGCTCCTGACCCGGCTGCTTCATGCTTGTTATTTAGGAGGACTGAGGACTGGACGCCCCCAGCTCATTTTTATCCTGCCACCCCCCCCCCCCCCGCTGATAGAAATGACCAAAAATACATGAGAAGAAACGAACTGCAGAGAAACAGAAGAAGAAAGGAGACACAGAACGATGAAACATCTGTATTAGATGGAAAGAGTTGGGAGGAAACGAGGATCCTGGAGCTCCTCGGGCTCCTTTATTAAAACTATTATTGTGCAGGACTTGAGAATCCCCCAGGGGGCGGGGCCATGTCGAAGCCCCTATAATTAACTAGAGGCTCAGCTACGGATCAATTACCAGACAAGCAAGTGATAGCTGGATCAATGGAAGATCATCAGGCTCGTTATCAGTGTTGCAACTCATTAGAGGAGAAGTAAGGTGGAGGAAGAGAGGCCGAAAAGCAAGGGATGAAAACTGAGGGTGAAAAATGAGAGGGTGAAAACTGAGGGTGAAAAATGAGAGGGTGAAAACTGAGGGTGAAAACTGAGAGGGTGAAAAATGAAAGGGTGAAAACTGAGAGGTGAAAAATGAGAGAATGAAAACTGAGGGTGAAAAATGAGGGTGAAAAATGAGAGGGTGAAAACTGAGAGGTTGAAAACTGAGAGGTTGAAAACTGAGGGTGAAAAATGAGGGTGAAAAATGAGGGTGAAAAATGAGAGGGTGAAAACTGAGGGTGAAAAATGAGAGGGTGAAAAATGAAAGGGTGAAAACTGAGGGTGAAAAACGAGAGGGTGAAAACTGAGGGTGAAAAATGAGGGTGAAAAATGAGAGGGTGAAAACTGACGGTGAAAACTGAGAGGGTGAAAAATGAGAGGGTGAAAACTGAGGGTGAAAACTGAGAGGGTGAAAACTGAGGGTGAAAACTGAGAGGGTGAAAACTGAGGGTGAAAATGAGAGTGTGAAAAATGAGAGGGTGAAAACTGAAGGTGAAAAATGAGAGGGTGAAAACTCAGGGTGAAAAATGAGAGGGTGAAAACTGAAAGGGTGAAAACTGAGGGTGAAAAATGAGAGGGTGAAAACTGAGGGTGAAAACTGAGTGAAAAATGAGAGGGTGAAAACTGAAAGGGTGAAAACTTAGGGTGAAAATGAGAGGGTGAAATTAGAGGATGAAAACTGAGGGTGAAAA
>NC_056513.1:1556008-1556739 GCF_014905685.2 Nematolebias whitei | reverse complement strand
AAAAATGAGAGGGTGAAAACTGAGAGGGTGAAAACTGAGGGTGAAAAATGAGAGGGTGAAAACTGGGTGAAAATGAGAGGGTGAAAAAAGAGGGTGAAAACTGAGGGTGAAAATTGAGAGTGTGAAAAATGAGGGTGAAAAATGAGAGGGTTTAAACTGAGGTTGAAAAATGAGAGGGTGAAAACTGAGGGTGAAAAATGCGAGAATGAAAACTGAGGGTGAAAAATGAGAGGGTGAAAACTGAAAGGGTGAAAACTGAGGGTGAAAATGAGAGGGTGAAAACTGAGGGTGAAAAATGAGAGGGTGAAAACTGAGGGTGAAAATGAGAGGGTGAAAACTGAGGGTGAAAAATGAGAGGGTGAAAACTGAGGGTGAATACTGAGAGTGAAAAATGAGAGGGTGAAAACTGAGAGGGAGAAAACTGAGGGTGAAAACTGAGGGTGAAAACTGTGAGGGTGAAAACTTACGGAGAACAAGTGAGGGTGAAAGTTGAGGGTGAAAACCGAGTGAAAACTGAGGGTGAAAAATGAGAGGGTGAAAACTGAGGGTGAATACTGAGAGTGAAAAATGAGAGGGTGAAAACTCAGGGTGAAAAATGATAGGGTGAAAACTGAGAGGGTGAAAAATGAGGGTGAAAACTGAGGATGAAAAATTAGGGTGAAAAATGAGAGGGTGAAAACTGAGGGTGAAAAATGAGAGGGTGAAAACTGAGAGGGTGAAAACTGAGAGGG
>NC_056513.1:1555337-1555908 GCF_014905685.2 Nematolebias whitei | reverse complement strand
TGCGGCATGTCTGTGGTGTGTCTGCAGTGTGTTGCCTGGTGTGTCTGTGGCACGTCTATGGTGTGTTTACAGCGTGTTGACTGGTGTGTCTGCGGCATGTCTGTGGCATGTCTGCGGTGTATCTGCAGCGTGTTGCCTGGTGTGTCTGCGTCATGTCTGTGGCATGTCTGCAGTGTATCTGCAGCGTGTTGCCTGGTGTGTCTGCTGCATGTGGCTTGATGTGTCTGTGGCATGTCTGTGGCATGTCTGCGGCATGTCTGCGGTGTGTCTGTAGCACATTGCCTGGTGTGTCTGCAGCGTGTGGCCTGATGTGTCTGCGGCATGTCTGCGGTGTGTTTGCGGCATGTCTGCGGCATGTCTGTGGCATGTCTGCAGCATGTCTGCGGTGTGTCTGCAGCATGTTTTCTGGTGTGTCTTCAACGTTTTGCCTGATGTGTCTGTAGCATGTCTGCAGCATTTCTGCGGTGTGTCTGTAGCATGTTGCCTGGTGTGTCTGCAGTGTGTTGCCTGGTGTGTCTGCAGCATGTTGCCTGGTGTGTCTGTGGCATGGGACAGGTGTGTCTGCAGTGTG
>NC_056513.1:1551367-1555327 GCF_014905685.2 Nematolebias whitei | reverse complement strand
CTGTGGCGTGGGACAGGTGTGTCTGCAGTGTGTTGCCTGGTGTGTCTCCTGGTGTGTCTGTGGCATGTTGCTTGCTGTGTCTGTGGCATGTTGCTTGGTGTGTCTGCAGCATGTTGCTTGGTGTGTCTGCGGCATGTTGCTTGGTGTGTCTGTAGTGTGTCTGCGGTGTGTCGCCTGGTGTATCTGCAAAGTGTCGCCTTGTGTCTGCAGTGTGTCACCTAGTGTATCTGTGGCTTGCCACCTGGTGTGTCTGCGGCGTGTTGCCTGGTGTGTGCGGTGTATCTTCTGGTGTGTGTGCAACATGTCGCCTGATGTGTCTGTGGGCTGTTGCCTGGTGTGTGTGCAACGTGTCGTCTGGTGAGTCTGTGGCGTGCAAAGCAAAAACTGCGCAGACTGATGAACGGTCCGAGTGACAGAGCACTGTGAGCTCAATTAGCTGATGGAGGCGACAGAACAAAAACTGAAGCCATGTTAAGGAAAGTAACGGAGAAAAAAACAAGAGTGAAACACGTGTGAAGGCTACAGGCAGAGCGCGACGCTGTTCTGAGTAAACAGAAGAAGCAGGCCGACTGTAGGCCAAGTCTTTGATTTTCTTATGAACGAGGACAATCCTTTCCTTCCTGTTTGCATTTGTACACAGCCACTGCTTTTTGTTTTCAGGCTGACGATGCGTCCTGGGGATAATCCATGAGACACGTCCAACATGCATGTGTGACACGTGTTTTTTTACTCAATCTTCTGGTCGTTTTATCTTCTGCCACCACCGTAATGCTTCCTGCTATGTTCTTCCCAGCTCTTCACAAATGAAGAACAGATGTGAGAGGCTGGAACGTTGTGTTGCTGCTCGTCCCGCGCTCTGACTCGTCTGTGACAACCTTTGCTCTTTCCGTCTTTCTTCCTGTCCCGGCCCATCCCTTGTCTGAAGACAAAAAGCTGCACCCGTCTCCCACCCAGTTTCTCTGGGGAAACTGTTTTTCTCGTTATTGTAGCGTGCCTTCATGCATAAATGCACACAAGTCGATGTGCGAACTGTTGTTGATTTCACCGTTCTTCTGTTATCATTTATAGATTTTTAAGGGAACTGACAGTCAAAGTGTTTTCACAGAATTCCTGTTTTCAGTCAGATTCTGTGTTTCCATTGAGTAGAGCAACTTAAAGTCAGTTTTTATTTGAATAAACTTTGAGATTTTAAAAATAAGACCTTTTCATGTCAGAAATGTTAATATGACAAGCTTAATTTTAATACATTTTGCTACAAATATAAATTAAGAAATGTAGTAATTAAAGTCTCATTCAACATATTTAATGATCTTCTAAATAATGCAGTAATATTTTATTGATTTGCATTATTTTTATTTATTAAAGAAACAACTAAGATTGTGGCTGTAGAGGATAAAGTGGAGTGTCTGGGACGAATCAATGTTTCCAGATAAACCTGTGAAATTATTGAACTAAAAAAAACATAATCCACCCCCGTTTGTTGAAGAGGAGCAGAATAGACTCTGGGACACATGTGCACACACATACTGCACATGTACACACACATACTGCACATGTACACACACATACTGCACATGTGTGCACACATATTACACATTTGCACACACCACTGAAACTATTTGTTTTACTCAGCCTGAAACTGATAATTTTTATCAGAGAACTTGCAGCTAGAGTTTAGTGTTAAAATCAAATAATTTGTGATTTCTAAAATCATGGGTCCGTTGAATTAATTCCAAAGTCTGAAGGAGAGAGGGGGAACTGTCACTGTCTACACAGACAAAACACACTTCACAGGAAGTGATGTCTAATGTTTTCCTGCTCACTTCGAAGGTTTACAGTTTAAAGAGTCTCAGGTCTTCTGGGGTTAGCTTGTTATTGTTTATAACCCTGACCCAGATTAAGGGTTATAATCCCAAAACAAAGGCTTTTAGGCATTAACCAAACTTCAGGAGTTAGACCAACACACAACACACTCTCAGGTTGAGAATTAAATTACTTTTGTGAAAGTGAGCGGCTCAACCAGACTAATAATGAGAGAAAATGGAGAGAGCAGCCGACCAAAATGGTCTTAACACTTTCGTTATCAAAAATAATAATAAATAAATAAATAATTTAAAAAATCGTATCAGTGGCTAAAGACAAAGCTGCGCTCTGCAGCCGTATGAAAATCAGCTAACAGGTGCACAAAGTGTGGGTCTGTGCTGGTTTAAGGTTTTAATTCCATTAAAGTCGAAACATCTGGGTGCAGCCTGGTCTGATGCCAGCTGACCTGCTTCATCCAACTCGGCAGGAACTCATTCGAGCTCTTCTGAAGAAAGGAAATTAATTTCTGAACAGCATCACAGATTTGCAGTGACGATGCACTCATGCAAATAAAACAACTGCGTCACATTTGGAGTACAACTACATCCATAGTGGAGTGGAGCCCAGCAGCTGGAGAAGAACAGAAAGAACGGAGTGGTAGGGGGCATGTAGAGGACAATCATTAGGCTGCACAGAAGGGGGTGAGGCAAAGCTGCTGGGTGCAAGAAGAAGTGAGTGGGAAGCTCAGGGGTCCCCGAGCATCTGGCAACCCATCGCAAGCTGCAGCGGTCCCTGTCATTAATTGTGATGAAATCATTTAAGCCATCAGGACTAAACGAGCCCGTTAAGAGACTCAACGCCACACTTCTGTCTGGAGACCACGCTGCCGGTGCTGCTGGCATCAAGTCACAGGAAGAGCAAGCACACGTGTGCATGTGTGCACGTGCACGCTGAGGTGGAGTGGAAGGTGTCGTACCTGCACAGATTTCTGTGTTTGTGATTAAATACAGGTAAAAACAGGAACATTTTAATGTTTTTTTTTTTTTTGATGTGCTACTAGTCATCCAGGACAGGGCAAATCCAAAAAATAAATAAACCAATAATAAACTAATAACTAATATAAAAATGACTGGAATTTACAGAATAGACGTCCAATTATTTTGTTTTTGTTTCTTTTTAAATGTATGTTTATTATTCAAAATTTACCTCATAAATTTGAATAGTATTCTGTTTCAATTTTGACATTTGGAGATATGTTTTTATAAATTGAATTAAAGAATTATTGGTAAATAATACCAGTAAATAGGAGTAAAGGTTTGTCCCATTGTATTGATGGTTGAATGTAGCTGCAGGCCGGAGGCCAGCGCAGCATCTCTGCAGCGTTTTAATGAAACAGCAGCAACAGAGGAGCAAACAGCGGCATGGAGGGAGACCAACAACCTGATGGACACCTGAACACTGACTGAGTGAGCTCGTTGCTAACAAACATGCTGGCTGTAGAGAAGCTGGAAACAAAGACTAAAGAGAGCAGCTAAAAGTTTAGCTACAAAACCAGAAAACTCAACTGAATCAACAAAACTACCAGAGACAGAAACAAAAATCCAAACCAACATGAAATAAAACCAAAATTCATAATGGCAAACACCCAAACTATGACATCTGTTAAACCAAACTATTAAAAAAAAAAAATATATATATATATATATATATATATATTTAACATTTCAAATAAAAGTCTGCACATACCACAAACACAATTATTAATATTGCTTGAATTTAACATGTAAAGCTTTTAAAGCTTCAATATTCCTTCAATTCCTTCCTGTCCTCTCAACCAGCCGGTCAAAGCAGATGTTCACTCGTCCTGAGTCTGGTTCTTCTGGAGGGTTCTTCCTGTTAAAGGGAGTTTTTCTTTCCACTGTCTCCATTGTTCTTGCTCAGGATGAGAGACTGAGATGAAGTGAAGATTTAACACAACCTGCTGCTTCTTCAGATACAGAACTTTAATATTTGTCTTTTGTATTATGTGAATGTTTTTGTACAGTGTTGTAGGACGACTTCTGTTGTAATTTGGTGCTATATAAATAAACTGAATTAAATTAAATTGAATTGAATATATATATATACACACATATACATATATATATATATATATAT
>NC_056513.1:1550829-1551267 GCF_014905685.2 Nematolebias whitei | reverse complement strand
TATATATATATATATATATATAATGTACATTCTAGCTGAACCCTGTGTGTTCACAGGCATTAACTCGTTACGAGTTCTGTAATAAAAGGAGAGAAAATGAAACTTTCCAGCCAGAACATAAAATCTGCTGCAACAGTGAGAACAACAAACAGGTCAATTATCCGGCCGGGCACGATGTGTGCACGAGGCTCTCCACCGTGTGCGTTCAGCACTGAATCCATCGCATCGTTTGCTGTCTGCACTGAAAGAAACCAAGAAGTTTTTGGAATTAGGCAACAAACCGTTGTTTATTATTGGTGTGCCGCAATTTACAAGAGATGTACCGTCATTAGAGCTGCAGCGAGTGGAGGAACCGAACCACTGAAAATCTGAGCCTGCTCTTATAAAAGTCCAGCATCTGCACCAAACTGGAACCAGATGAACCGTCAAGGATACGTT
>NC_056513.1:1549654-1550729 GCF_014905685.2 Nematolebias whitei | reverse complement strand
TTCCTAAGCTGTGGGTCTGCATGAGTAGTGAGAAAATACTTTTTATAACGTATAATTTCACATGCATGCGTTGTGCAGCGTATTTGTATATTGCATTTGTGTGTGTTAATGTGTGTGTTCTGCCGGTCTTCATGTGTATCATGTTATGGGCTACATAAGTGCCGTGGCCACAGAGGAAGCCAACAACAGCACAGCTACTGGCAGGATGCCACCCCAGAGCCGTATGAGAAATGGTTTCCAGTGTTCAGGGTGAAATCTGTTGGGGTCACTCTGAGCTGTAGACGGTGTCTGTTTACTCAGAAGAATGTCAAAGGCCTTCCTTGGTTTCCTCGTCCCTCACCTTCCTTCATTATACATTTCATCCTGTAACGTGGAAATTAAAAGCACGCCTCCGTTTAAATCAGAATAACGTCACAGCGACGTCGTGCAGAGTAACGCAGCTTCGTGGGTCAGAGCAGAACATTATGACGTCTTGTGTCGTGCTGGATCCTTGAGTTGTGATGTCTCGTCTTCTCAAAGCACAGAGAGGACAAGGGTGCTTTTCTGTCAGTCCCAGGTTGTTGACTTTTGGTCAAATAAGGATATTTGATGAGTGCCAGGCCACTCCTGGTGCTCGTTACACTGCGTACATGGCCACTGGTTTATTAACAGAGACATGCGGAGTTAGCTTTTTGGTAAAGTCTAAGAAGGTGGTTGAGTTATTCTTCTTACTCCTCTGGTCACACAGTCAGATGATGTTTCAGTGTGACAATATGTAATTTATACTCTTTAGAGCTGTGCCTACAAGTAACACGGCCCTCCTCTCGTCTCCTTTGCCTTGTCTTCTCTGTTCTCTTCTCCACTGCGAGTGTTCACCTTGGGTTTTATGCACGGCCCCGTATCGACGCTGCGGTACACTCTAGAAATATCTGCAGGATTAAGCTGCTAATTTCAGCAATAGCAAAATCAATGGTTTCTTCTTTTAATTCATGAGAAAGGCTGTCATTGTGAGGAGAAAAACACTAGGAAGATGTGGCTGTTTAGGTCGCATCCATCTGGGGAGAGGAGGAGGAGGAGGAGGAGGAGGAGGAGGAGG
>NC_056513.1:1547871-1549554 GCF_014905685.2 Nematolebias whitei | reverse complement strand
AGGAGGAGGAGGAGGAGGAGGAGGAGGAGGAGGAGGACAGCATCCTTTAAATGTCTCCATTAAATGAGAGCAAAGCCAATATGGCGGCTCATCAGAGTTAAATAATATGCTAAAGATGATTTTCATTGTCTCCACCTTTATAAGCTGCATTAATTTTTGCCCAGCAACATATTTACAGGCACTGAGTTAAAATTTGGTGTGGTAGTCGCTGAGAATCATTCTCAACGTATATTTTAAGGGTTGTTTAAATTTTGGCATTACTTGTGGAGTCAGCGCTGTCAGTTTGTTAGCCAACCTTCTCGTGAAACGCTGCGCAGACTTTATTAAAGCTCTCAGACAGAAATCATTGCGCGCACGTCTTCCACTTTGGGAGTCAGTCCAGTTATAGATGGCCGCCGACGCTAATTCACTGTAGCAAACAGAAAAACGGCTGCAGCTACAGACGAGCAGGAACGTTGCATGTTGGGGGCTGGAGGTCCACCAGGGTCAACAGAGGTTTCAAAGTTTACATACAACATGTTGAGTTATGGTAATTCATAGAATGAACGCTTCATCTTTTATTAGGCTGTAAAAAACATTATTGTAAAAATCAGTGCACCGTTTTATTTTATGTTTTATTTTTTTACTGACAACCAGACTATTAGTAAAATCTGTTGGGTCAGATCTCTGCAAAATAAAAAAATAAATGTATATCTATTTGGAACAGTACTCAATAAAATCAGGTGTGTGCAAATAACAAGCAACAAAACTTGAATGTAATTTAGTTGTTTTATTTGATCTTCTTAGATTCCAGTTCTATTTTCACTTTGTCCTGAACAATCAAAGGTAAATCCAGCCGTCGGCAGGAGACCCATCAGGAGACGTTCCCACCTCTGGAGGACTGGACGTCTCTGGCAAACAGTCTGGAGAGTCATCACGTGCTCTAAATGTTTTACGGCACCCGTCAGCGTCGTCTTCATCCCCAGCTGGACCTTCCCTGTTTTCACTGCTGACTTCAGGGACTTTGATTTTATTAATGAACAGCTCAATATCTAATTCATTAAAGTGGCTGTTTTATTTGATGCACCTTCCTCACTCCAGCTGAACCCAGGGAGCAAGCCTTGCTCCACCCCCCACACCCCCGTACACATGCACGGAGTGAAAGAGTGTTGGCGTGAGGCCCTCAGAGACACTTTTGATTGTGACTCCCGTCTGCAGGGGCTGAAATCAGGACTTTTACTGTGTTTGACTGCTGACAGACACAAGCTGTAATTGGCCCCGTGCACACACTCCTTTATCATTAGAAGCACCAGCTTAACAATCGGTGCGGGGCGCAGCGCCTTCTGCCAACTGTCTGAGCATTCCTCTGATTAAAAAACACAAGGAAACTTTAGTGTCGTTTAAAAAATGTCCACAAGGTTCCACTTCGCATGTATTCTCAATTAGCACAGATTTTAATTAATCACTTCTGCTCACGTGGTTCACGGTATCGAGTCTGATGAAAACCCAAGATGCAGAAAATAAACCTCAAAAGACTTGAAGGCAAAAGATTCAAACTTAATTTATTTACCAAAACACAAACACGAGACTGACGTGGCAGCAGGAAGACAAACAAAATTCAAATCGAGGGCAAAAACATGAATGGCTGAAAAGCACAACACACACACACACACACACACACACACACACACACACACACACACA
>NC_056513.1:1539707-1547861 GCF_014905685.2 Nematolebias whitei | reverse complement strand
ACACACACACACACACACACACACACACACACACACACACACACACACACACACACACACGAGGAACTAACGAGGGAGAAATGAGAAACACCTGGGGTGGTTACAGAGTGGGGACAGGTGAAAGTGGGAGGAGCAGAAAACTAAGTGGGGAGGAAACACTGGGGACGCTTAAACACAAGTAAAGCAAATACAAAACTAAAAAACAACACAAAAGATATAGATCCTGGCTCTTGGAGGTATAAAACACACACACACACCTACACACACACACGCGCGCAGCAAATCTAATATACATCAGGTTGGAGGCACTAAGGAGTGAAAAAGGTGTAGTGAAGTGAAACCAAGAGGCTGTTTGAAATCTGAAAGGGTCAGAGATGGAGTGGAGGGAACTTCCTGGCGGGGGTCTGGGGATGTGTCAGGTGCCTGAGCCATGCTCTGCGTCGGGCCAGTGTTGTTGTTACACCGAGGGCAGCACCACAAGTCCGAAAGTATTGATTTCCCGCCTTGTCAAGATGCAGAGAACTGTCATGTGGAGAGCACTGACCTTGGTACTCACACTAAGACAACTATTCCCCCCGGCCCCCCACGGCACAAAGAGCAGAGAAGAGACGGGCATAGCAACAAACAACACCATGCTACCAAGTCTCTTGAAGGGAGGGGTGGGGGGAGTAAAGGAAGGAGAAAAGAGAGCAGGTGAGGCTGAGAAGAACAAAAAGAAAGAATAAAAGTAGAAACAGGAAGTAAGTCAGAGAAGAGGAGCTAACAGCCAGAGCTCGTTCCCTGGAGTTGTCAGTGGGCAGCCGGTGTCTGGTTATCACTGTTTGAAATGACAATGGCTTGACTTGTATTTTCCTCCTGGGACCCAGCTCAGATCTATAAACCAGGAGGAGGGGAGGGCAAGGATGTAAGAGACAAGAAAGGCCTGGTCAGATAAAGAAGCACCAGAAGAGGAGCCTGGCTGAAGGAGAGAGAAAGGAACAGAAACAGAGAGGGCAGAGGGACCAAAGAGTGGCGTCTTTTCTTGCTTGCATCGCTGCAGCCTTTGAGAGGTGCAGAAAAAGATTAAGAGGAAGGAAGGGAAGAATAAGGCAGCAGCGCTGAGTGAAATGCTTTTCATGTAGAGGCTCCGTCAGGATTTGACACGAAGAAAGGCTCTCCTTGTCACCTGCAGCTACAAGACGGGAGCTCATCCCCAGTCGCTTCAGAAGGAGGCAGACAGGACTAACGCAGCCTACAAAGAGCTCTACATGGGCTAGATTGGGGGTGACAGACACTTAAGAGACCCAACTTTAGTCACACATCTCTTGCCTCAGATCAGGGCGTTTTGCTAACAAGCTCAGCAGCAAGCTTCCCTCTTAAACACAGAGGCTTATGAATAAAGGCCACTTCTTCATGATGAAGAGTTCTGCTTGGAGTTGTGAAGGATTCTTTGCTTAAAGTCTCATTTTAGAAGAAGTCTGAAAGAATCAGCTGTCCTAATAGAATTAGCTGACTTGTTAGTGTTTGACTTAGTTATAAGACAGGAAGCAGGGACTTAGGGGTGGATTTAACGAACACTGTTGGTTTTGGTTCTAATTGTACCCTCTCCTCACACACATCCCTTGTAGCTGCAGTTACAGGCCCAGATATGGTAATGCTAATAATATGTGCACATCAGGGTCTAAGTGGCTCTCTTACCACAACTGCTAAGCCTCGGAAGCTCAGCCATTTCAGTGGCTGCCTCTAAAGTGAAGGAGACACGTCTTTCACAGATAAAGGACAAAGAAGGAATTGTAGAATGGGTGTCATTCATAAATATATATTGATATAACTCATTATTTGTAAATATATAACTCATTGTTCATAAATATATAACATTGTTCATAAATATATAACATTACTCAGAAATATACAACTCATTAGTGTGTAATTAGGCAAAAGAAAATCTCATAGAAACTCTGGTTCCATTTGAAGATAAGAACAACCAACTTTTATCCCCCTGCTCTCAATCCTCTTATTTGAGCATGTCTGGGGTGGTGGTGGTGGTGTGGGGGGGGTTCAGATTAAGTTCACCTTTAGCCATGATGGTATGGTATGGTAGCCTTGATGCATTTGCTTGCCTCTATTAGTCTGCAATAATTTGGTCAAACCCAGTAGCTAATTACGGTTGTTCTTCATCATCTCAGCGCTTTAAATCCAGGAGCTTTAGAGGCATTATCTTTACTCACTCAAGAAGGAACAAACCTTTGATCAAGATGAACAACATACACCCTCCATGACTCTGTTCACCCCTCCACCCACACCTACACACAATTAATTCAATATGACACAAACTGTTGCATTTGTCTTCTTCACTTTTTCTGTCTCCGATGAATGAATATAATTATGAAATTTATACTTTTTGGAACGTGTGTTAAATAAATTGAGACATCAATCCATCCATCCATCCAATATCTTCCTCTTGTTCTGAAGTCAGGTCTCGGGGACAGCAGCTTGAGCAGGGAGGTCCATACATCTCTTTCCACAGCCACCTCTTCCAGCTCTTCTGGAAGGACCCCATGGCATTTCCAGGCCAATCAAGAGACGTAGTCTCTCCAGCATAGAGACCCAGACTGGGAGGAGACCCCAGGGAAGACCCACTGACACTGGGTCTTCCCCGGGGTCCCAGAGTCCACAGTACTGCAGACACTGCACCAATCTGTCTGTCAATGTGGAGGAGCAGTAGTTCTACGAAGAGTCTGCAGTACTGCAGACACTGCACCAATTTGTCTGTCAATCTCATGCTCCATTCTTCCCTCACTCATGAACAAAACCCAGAGATACTTAAACTCCTCCACTTCAGGCAGAACCTCACCCTCGACCTGAAGAGAACAATCCACTCTTTTCCGACTGAGGACCATGGCCTCAGATTTGGAGGTGCTGATTCTCATCCTAGCCACTTCACATTCAGTTGAGAACTGCTCCAGTGAGAGCTGGAGATCACGGCATGATGATGCCAACAGTACTACATCCTCTGCAATGAGTAGAGATGAATCCTGAGGCCACTGAAATGGACTTCCTCCGCCCCCTGGCTGCACCGAGAAATTCTGTCCATAAAAGTTTTTAACAGAATCGTGACAACAGCCAGCCCTGGCCGAGTCCAGAGTCCAACTCCCTCCCTGAAGGGGTTCGACTTACTACCAGTAATGCAAACCAAATTCTCCCACCGCTTGAATAGGGACTGAACAGCCCGTAACAATGGGCCCCCAGTCCCATACTCACGGAACACCCCCCGCAGTGTACCTTGAGGAACGCAGTCAAAAGCCTTCTCTAAGTCTACAAAACACATGTAGACTGGATGGGCAAACTCCCATGACCCCTCAAGAATGAGCTGGTTCAGTGTTTCATGGCCAGTACGGAACCTGCATGGTACCTCCTGGATCTGAGTTTCAACCAACGATCGGACTCGCTTCTTCAATACCCCTGAATAGACCTTACCAGGGAGGCTAAGGAGAGTGATGCCCCTATAATTGGAGCACACCCTCCGGTCTCCCTTTTTGAAGAGGGGAACCACTACCACGGTCTGTCAATCCAGTGGCACAGCTCCCAATGTCCATGTGATGTTGCAAAGGCGTGTCAACCAAGACAGCCTCACAACATCCAGAGCTTTAAGGAAATTGGGGTGAATCTCATCCACCCATGGAGCCCCGCTGCTACGTAGCGTTTTAACTACCTTGGCGATCTCAGTCACGGTTATGGATAGACCAACCTCAAAGTCCTCTGACTCATCTTCCCCCATGGATGACTGTGGAGAGATAGCTGGAATTGGTAAGGTCCAAGAAGTATTCCTTCCACCTCCCGATGATGTCATTGGTTGAGGTCAACAGCACCCCACCTTCATTGAACACAGTGTTCGTAAAGTGTTACTTTCCCCTCCTCAGCCACATGATGGTTTGCCTTAATCTCCTTGGAGCTGACTGAGAGTGTTAATCCAAAGCCTCTGAGCTTTTACCTCAGCAACCGTGAAGGCTATGGACTGCTTGGCCCTCCCATACTTCTCAGCTTCCTCCGGAGTGCCACCAGCCAACAAGGTTCGATAGGACTCCTTCAGCTTGACCACCTCCCTAACCCAACTCACTACCAGGTGGTGATCAGTTGACAGTTCAGCTCCTCTCTTCACTCAAGAGTCCAAAACAAACGGCTGCGGATCAGATGACACAACTATGAAGTCAATCATCGATCTACAACATAGGGCGTCCTGGTGCCAAGTGCACTTATGGACTCCCTTATGTTCCAACATGGTGTTTGTGATGGACAAACTATGACTAGCACAGAAGTCCAACAACTGGACACGCTCGGGATCAGATCAGAGAGACCGTTCCTCCCAATTACGTCCCTCCAGGTCACACTGCCGTTACCCACGTTGGCATTGAAGTCCCCCAGCAGAATAAAGGAGTCTCCAGCTGGAGCACCTTCCAGCACCCCTGCCAAGGACTCCAAGAAGGCCAGATACTCTGAACTGTTGTTTGGCACGTAGGCACAAACAACAGTCAGAGCCCGTCCCCCCACCCGAAGGTGCAGTGAAGCCACCCTCTCATCTACCAGGGAAAACTCCAAAATTAATCAAATAATTTAGACGGTTACACAGAATTTCAGCGGTATAATGGTGTTTCATCTGTAAAGTTTTACAAATGGCTGATCAGGTTGTCCCTTTGCCGTATGTTGATTGGCAGAATCTGTAGGGAGCACAAAGACATCCCAAAAGATTTAAAACGTCCAACAAAATCCTTTGAGCCTCCCTGTAACTGTGACAACATGCTCATATGCCTCCAGAGTTAACCCTTGTATCAAGTATTAGTACACAGTATGATTATGTACTGCTTGTGGTTATGAAAGATTGTTCTAAAAGGAGCTATCTCTCTTTGGGAGTATCATGATGTGTGTGTCCGTGGTCCAAAAAGGGACATACCAGTGAAGTATTTGAGCTCCCCAGTCTCCTTATTGTGCCAAGGGGCCTAAATGCCAAGCAAATACTTTGGCTGACATCTGATGAAGTTGAGGACAGGTGACTGTCACATCGTTCTTCACATTCCACACAAGCTTCCAAGTAATAACATGCCAACAGGGGGTTTCACTTCTCATAAATCCAGTAGGAAAACTGGTCAACCACCTCGGTATCAACAAGTACGATGACACACAGGAACATTTGGGTTACCTTATATATTTGAATGAAATTGGAGCATTTCTTTTTCTTGCTGTGCACAGCTGAGTAATGCTCCTTTGGACTCATTTTAGAACCATATCTGATTGTTTTTCCAGGTTAAATTTGGTGTAAGTGCCTGTACATCCCATTCAACTGCAAGTCCTGCACGCCAGTAAGGGATTCTGCATAAAATGATAGTTCACATCTTTTGAAGTGGCATTCTGTTGAAAGGCTGTGAACAATTAATATATTATTTGTTGTAGCTTGCTCATTTAACAGCTTCAGTTTAGAGGAATAAAAGTTCATTTTGACCGAAGTGACAAGCTAACAACCATCGTTGTGCAGGAATAAAAACCCTGTTGCTTTTCTTGAAGCAACAGCAGATTATTTGTTTAAACTGTAACATGGAAATGGTTCAAAAATAGAAAACATTTCACTATTTTCTTGCCTTTTAATTCCTATTCTTGTTTGTCTGTGTTTCTGGCATACTCTAGTATTTTTGCTCATGTATTCCCCGCTGGCCATTGAAATGTCTGGTTAAGTGCTGTTCTGACATTAGTCACATCATTTGGCCTGGGGACAAATGCTAGAAAAGCCCTATAAATATGGATGCCACAGTCCCGGTTGACTGCCTGATGAGCTCGCCTTGTGTGTCTGGGTGGTATGCCGTTTGCTCTGTCACACCATGTCCCTACTGTTTGTTTACTCACACTGACAGAGATACAGTCGCTCGATGACGGTGCTCGCTGCTGATGCTCAAAAGTGCCAAAGAGCTTTCTAACGCTCCAGCTCCTGCTGTAAATAATGCATCTCTCTGTGCAGCTAGTGAGCGCTACAACCCCAGTTGTCTGAACCGTTTCATGGGCTGATAAATTTGTTATCTGTTGCATGTCACCCCAGTTTGCCCACATGTGTTGGTGTGTAAGTGTTGGCAGTTCTTACACACGCTAACAGCTACAGAGCTGTGTGAAAGTGATGCTGCCCAAGCCAGACGTCTTCCTGTGCGCCTGCCACAGCCCCTCGGTGCTGCAGAGGCCCTACGAGTGCCCCGTGGCTGCACTGATGCCAGCACGTGCATAACTACCGGGAGGGCCCCAGTGGGAAGGAAGTGGGTCATTAGAACAGCCCCTGCTCCACCGTTTCATTCCACTTCAGCACATGGCACACAGAGACACCCTGCTAACTATCCAACGTATGCTTTGTAGTCTTTGCTTTCTTTGTTGCAGAGCTAGGTGAGAGAAACTGATTAAGTTTTTCCTCTTAAAAGTGAAATGCAGCGCAGTGATGGGTTAGATTCATGGGTCCAAAATGAGGCAGATTTAAGTCTGAAGACTGAAGAGATTAACTCGAAAGTCCGTGGAGAAACGTTGACGGGGACTGCCACGTTGCGACCATTTTAAATTTTGATTTGACAGCATCTTTAGATTTGATTTCAGACTGTGTTGAGCATCGCTGCCAGGTACCGCCACAACAAATTTCAGCTCAATAGCTCTTAAACTAGCAGAGCTATGTTTTCCCTTTTAGCAAAGGTGGCCATCTTGGATATTTGATTTGCATTAGGTGACTACTTTTCAGGCAGCCTCCAACAACTCGCTCTCAGCTACGACCATATCAGATCTCCGCTCATTATCTCCAGGAATGACTGAGTTAGAGTCACTTTTGTGTTTGATGGGGTAGCTGTGGCAAGACGGTCCCCAATAATTATTTTACACAGGCCTTGCACATAGCTGTATAAACAAAGTATTGTATTTAATTTTTCTTGTGATTCACCTTACATCATCCTGTCAGCTCTATTAGCAACTTGCCTTTTTACCCAGCGTCTTCATTTTCTGGAAACAAGAACAACCACAGCCTTAATGAAACTTAATGATGATAGTCATAACACAACAATAATCCAGCGGTCTGGAAAACTAATCAATGCATCTTCTCTCCTTCCCCTTAATGACCTGTGAAAACAAAGCAATAAAACGGCAGCGTGTGTTTATTCTGGCCCAAGCAACACGCTGATAACCGAGGCTCGTTGATTAGTGAGGAGCCAAACCAAGATGGCCAGAGAGATTAGGAGTCGCACAAAGTTAATGTCATCGGAGGAGGTGAAGGTTCAACTGTGTGCATTTTACATGTTTACTTTTTAAAGTGTGTCCAACAGGGCTGATATATATATGAGCTCAACACGTGATCTTTTCCTGCTCATCCTCCACACGCACTGACAGTTTGACCATTTTACTGCAGACGTAAAGTAATGACCCCCCCGTCCTTTGTGTGAGGTCGTTGACCTCGAGCATAAATCTTTGTCGTGTTTTGTTCAACTTCAGGACACGCACCTCTACCACATGACACAAAATTATCCTGCCTTTATTTTGACCTTTTTAAAAAAAAGCTAAACACGTTTAACATAAACGGTGTCCATACCTGCAGGAAACTTATGATGAAAGATATGCAAAACTAATGTTCTAAAAATACGAGAACCTGGAAACCATTTGTTTTAGTTCCCAAACATTTCTTAACGTTAAACACGTCCTTTGTTTCCCAGATTAAACCTGCAATCACTGTAATTTTATTATCATTTCTTTTCATCTTTTCCTGTTCAAAAATTTAAATAAATAAAATAAATAAATTTCATACTAAACTGTCTGCATCTAACCCAAATCTTAAAATGTTTGTCCATTTCAAGTGAATGATCTTCCAAACCAAAAGAACGCGCTCCTGGCTGCAGCACAGCTCCTGCGTCAGCTGATCGCTGTCAGGTGGATTCCACGGAGCGATAGGGCGACGTCTCCCCCCCACATGCTGAAGAACCTGCTGTCCTGATTAAAAATTTCAGCTCCACTGACTTTTTAATTAATTAGCGAGGCCACTCGGAGGAGCGCGGTGGACCAATTAGTCTCTGGCACGCCGATGATGCCTATCACTACGACGTCACCCGGCAGCTGTCGCTCCCTGCTCTGAAGATGGCGGCGATGAACCCTCAGGTGCTCACAGGTTCAAACGGC
>NC_056513.1:1538581-1539607 GCF_014905685.2 Nematolebias whitei | reverse complement strand
GGGGGTCAGAGTTTGCTGACTTTGTGAGAACGGACAAGTTATGAGGCAGAAGAAGCTCATTTCCACTTCAAGGGCTGGTCTGAAACATGGCATCAGCAGGCCTCTCGTGCACTAGCTCGCTGTGCACTTGTGCATGAATTAAAACATGCACACACACACACACACACTGATCATCTCACGTTCACTAATATATATGACTTTCTCCTGTTTTTTCTTTCATTTTTCTAATGTTTATTCGTGAAAAATGCGCTGACGCCATTTTTTCTTTAATCTGAAAAACAGCCCAAAGCTGAACGATCATTTCAGATCCCCTGGTGGGAGTGATGGGGGAACACTGGCTACACACGCATGAAGACGTCGCACATTTTCACACACGCACACTAGTTTGGTTACAGCGTGGACTGACGTGTTTGAGAATAAAGATTGTGTGTTTCAGCAGAGGGAAAATGCTTTCAAGTCACTTTGCAGCGAACGTCAGCACCGCTGTGGCTGATTAGTACGAGGAGAGGGGCTGAATATCAGAGGACGACTCTCAGGAGCCGCACATGAAACATGGAGAGGATGTCAGAGCGTTTTGTTCCCATCTCGTTCATTAGGCCTCTAACACGGGCTGCCGGACGCTCTCACACACACACACACACACACACACCAAGGTGCAAACAACATGGCTGGAATCAGTTGTAGTTATTACGCTGGCGTGTTTGACATTTTGTCGACATAAGTAATTAATTTAGTCTTTCTATTGAGAAAGTCCAAAGAGCCCAATTAACATGGCTAATATTGCTGCATTGTGTGAAAACATTTTTTTAAATACAGAGGGAATATTCAAATTACTCGCCTTCATTAGTCAAATTCATAAGCAAAGTCATCACTCGGGGAAGACATGAGCTGGGATTCACACTCCCAGGAATACAAAAATGATAATCAATCTTCTCGCTGTGCAAAGCAATCAGATAAAAAAAACATGTGCAAGCTGCTCCTGTGGGGGCCGTCTCACTGTGGGGGCCGTCTCACTGTGGGGGCCGT
>NC_056513.1:1538284-1538571 GCF_014905685.2 Nematolebias whitei | reverse complement strand
CTGTGGGGGCCGTCTCACTGTGGGGGCCGTCTCACTGTGGGGGCCGTCTCAGATCAAACCCGCTCTCACAGACCGGCTCTGCCCCGCAAACTTTTCAGCTCTTTAAATGAGGCTTTTGTCAAAATAAGAAGCCTTTCATTTTTAATAAAAGCAGATTTTCACCTGAGCCTGGAAAAATGTGCAACTTACTCCAACTACACAACACCTACACAACAACAACACAACAACTACACAACAACTACAGACCAACGACACAACACCTACACAACAACAACACAACACCTACA
>NC_056513.1:1536948-1538184 GCF_014905685.2 Nematolebias whitei | reverse complement strand
GTGTGTGTGTGTGTGTGTGTGTGTGTGTGTGTGTGTGTGTGTGTGTGTATAAATCACTTGAGAGTGTTTTTGGTTTTCACGCTCGTTTCGGGTGTTTGTTTTGCAGCTAACATGGAGGGCCCCACTCCTGCGTGGCTCCACTCTCCCACTCGTATAGGTATAACAAAGTCAATATTACAAAGAGGTAACATATGTTGAGTTATGCTTCAGCTGTGCCCTGGTGCTGTGGACACACACACACACACACACACACACACGTTTCCATCTTTACAGGGACTTTGCGTTGATTTCCATTCATTTCTTCAACCTAACGCTGACACTTACCCTAACCCACTTCTTCTCACGGGGCCTGGACTTTGGGCCCATAATTAGTTTTAAACATAAGTGTGTTATAAGTGTGTTATAACTGTGTTATAACAGTGTTGCAGCTCAGTTCTCTGATGTATTTTGTCTCTTTCTCACATGTGAAATGTTCATGTGAGCATCAGCCTCTCCAGTTTCACCACAAAATGTGTGACCACCTTGTTGGTGTTTGTGCGCTCACATACATTCTGAAAGTGTGTGTGTGTGTGTGTGTGTGTGTGTGTGTGTGTGTGTGTGTGTGAGGGCCAGTTTGTTTTGATTTTCCCTTACTTCAGCACATCTGAGAGAGCTTTTCTGGAACTCCTGAGCCCTGTCCAAACAATGATGGCCGAATGTGAGGAGGGGGCTGGAGGGGGGGGGATCAGGGCGTGCATGCACATGTGTGTGTGTGTGTGTATTTGGGATTTTTCAAGTAAGCCAGGAACCAGAAGGGCCTTGCAAAAAAAAAAAAAAAAAAGCGAGAGAAGGAGAAGGGAGAGAAAACTGAGCCCCTGAGAAAGGCAGCTGGAAACACGGATGCTTGTGGTCTTTCTCCTCCTCCTCCTCACCTCCCTCTTACTCCCTGCTCCAGCTGCACTCAGATGTGTCTGCATGAATCCACCCCCCCATCATCTGTGCACTCCCAAGCTCCATGCCACTGCCAAGAGGGGATCATGAGGGAGAGTGTCGCAGCTGGTAATACTTACCGGCCATTTCAGCGCGATGAAGGCAGAGATTCATTAGGCCGCATGTTCTCTGCTGCGAACCGGTCGTGTTATTGTTAGGATGTGGTGAAATTATAAATATGTAGGGGTGAGGGGGTGCAGGAATCTCAGTGGAAGGGCTGGAGGGACGATGGGTGAGGAGGAGGGAGGATTTTGGGAGCAACACGCC
>NC_056513.1:1533393-1536848 GCF_014905685.2 Nematolebias whitei | reverse complement strand
AATAAGAACAGAGTCTGTCACAATTTGTCAGAGTTAATGAGTCGGCGACGCGCCGGCGCTCCAACACACGCCAGCGTACGTTGAATTAGTCGATAGCTTTATAATTGCAGGAATAAGGAATCCAGCTTTCTCCAGACGAAGCGAACCGGATCCAGCAGGTCAATTGTTTCAGCTCGGCTCTCTTTACAATCAGATGCATCTTCTGACCTGTGACTCTGAATCAGTGTCGAGCTTCCACTTCAGCCCGTCTATCTTTGAACTTTGTCAGACTGATAAAGATTAAAGCACCCAGTTGGACTCAACTTTGGTCCTGCCGACGCTCTCTCCACGAATCACGCTCCAGTTTCTCTCCCTGCTCTGAGGCTCAGGGAGCGACACATTTGACACCACAATAATAAAGCTATTGGTTGAATAATCCCTCCCTCCCCTCTCAGTGTCCTGTGGTGAATTATTCTCGTGTCATTTGGGACCGTAAGGGAACTTTCAGCTTGTTCTCCTGTCGAAGAGTTTTACAAAAACCTCTGAATCAGGAGCAGTCTTCTCGTTATGCTGGCTGAGGTAAATCAAACAAAATGTGCTAATCTGTCTTTTTATTCCATTTGTGTGTAACACAGTCCAAGCATTCTGCTTCAAAGGTTCAGAATAAGGCAATTATCCCTGGTTGTTCACGTCCACAGCTATTGTTTGTGCAGCGCCAGGTGTTTACTCGTGAACCACCGCGCCTGACACTCCGTTTAAACAAAACTCCAAGGGGAAACAAATATTATTGCCCCGTCGTGTGTCTTGAGAACCGTCCAATGGGTCCGCAGTAGTGTTCAGAAAGCATGGCCGTAATCTGGAGATTGCCTGCACGCAATTAGTGCGTGCTTTCTTTACATTAGAAAATGGTCAAAGAAAATTAAGAACTATTGGCTAGATTAAATCTAGGAGCTCTTCCAACATTCCTCTGGCTGGGAGTTTGTTCTAATGGGGGAATGTGTGTGTGTAGCGGTGGTGGGGGTGGTGGTGGTGGTGGGGGGGTACACATGCTTGTACAGTATACATGAGAAGGTGATGATGTAGGTAAAAAAAGTGCAGCCTTAGAGTAATGACGTGCATGTGTGAATATGCATGAATGTTTATATGAGAAGGTTCCATATTTTCCTAACAGAGCACTTCGCTCTCAGACTGCAGGTTTACTTGTGGTTCCTAGAGTTTCCAGCAGCAGAATGGGAGGAAGATCTTTCAGTTCTCAGGCTCCTCTCTTGTGGAACCAACTTCCAGTTTCTGTCCATAAGGCTGACACATTGTCCAGTTTAAGACTTTCCTTCTTGATAAATCCTATAGTTGGGGTCGGCTTGTTATGCTGCTATAGACTTAAGACTACTAGAGGACAAACTGACCTCATTTCCTTAAATGAATTGTTAAAATTGAATAGTTTTGATTTGATACTATTTCTTTATTAACATGTGATTCTTGACCTGCCATTGTGTAGCTGTTCTTACCAAACCCAGCCGGTCGAAGCAGATGGTCCTCTAGTCCTGATCCTGGTTCTGCTAAAGGTTTCTTCCTCATGAGGGAGTTTTTCTTTCCACTGTCGCCTTCATGCTTGTTCAAGATGAGAGTTCAGTGATGGAGTTAAACTCAAAGCTGCTCCTCACATAAATAATGTTCAATTATTATTTTATATACAGTAGTCCCTCGCTACTTTGCAGTTCCACTTTTGGCCACTGGCCAAAAGGATGGACCAGCACAGAAGATCATCATCATCAGGTCAGGACTCTGCGGTCTACACTCATCTCCAGGCCAGAGGTCACTCTTTCAGGGATGAAGATGTTCACATCCTGGACAGAGAGGAACGATGGTTTGAGAGAGGAGTAAAGGAGGCCATCTTTGTGAAAAGAAACCGTCCATCATTAAACAGGGGCGGAGCCTCCAGGTTCAACTGTCCCCCTCTTACAATGCTGTGATTGCTAGTATCACTCAGCCCTCTGTGAACAGTAAACAGCCATCAGGTGCTAATGATCCATTGTTAGGCTGATGGTCCTTCTTGAGCATGTGATCAGCTGGTTCTGGTTGTCAGCAGCAAACTGGTTGATCCACTCTGAGAAGGTGCTATTTAAGAGACTGAGCTGAATACAGCACCTCAGACTGAGGAAGTCTCTTGGATGAGAGACGAAACGTTTCTACATTTTTTTATTGTTTTGCTTTGTTCTGTTTTTTGAATGTCCAGAGGACCAGATTGAACTTCTTCAGAGAGTAGAAGTACCACCTCAGTGTACTGACGGTCCTGTTGGGGGCTTTCTGGCCTCCTGTCGTCGTTCTGCTGAGCTCATGTGTGTTTGTGTGTGAACGTGTCATCAGCGATCAGTCTCTGTTGTGGTAACGTCCCCTCACAGAGGTGTGTGTGTGTGTGTGTGTGTGGGGGGGGGGGGGGGGGGTCAGCGGTTTGTCTCTGACTAATATTTCCTGACAAATGTGGAGGAAAGTCCAGAGCAGATGATGATCTCCTCCTTTCTCTTTGTTTTCCTCCACCAGACACCACTTCATCACTTTATTCCTCCTTTTTCCTTTTTTCATTCTTTGTCAACCAAACGTGTCACAAGCTTCCAGTGTGGCCCCCGTCCTCCCCCTCCACACTGAATGTGGTCATGATGCTGTGGTCTGTAGTTCAACGTCCACTCTGTGAGCGGTTGCTGGCACGACGCTGACTTATCTGCAGCTGGTCGCTCCCTCTGATAGACTGAAGGTCCAACGCTGAAGACAACGGCCTCTTTCTGTTGCTCCTCCCACAGTAACCTATTATAAACTTCTTACGGTCAAAACATCTGATTCTGCTCTAAACACAACATTTCACCTCACAACACTGTTGGTTCGAGTGTGATTTAATTGTTTTACGCAGCAGAAGAGCCCAAGAGTTCCTCTGAAAAGGTTCTGTTGTTCATTTGACGTCATTCTTTGTTTTATAACTGTTTCTATTTATCCTGATGCAAGTTCGTCTCTATTTACAAGTTGACTCAAAGTCCTGAAGACCAGGTTTTAAGAAAACGTGTCTGGAAATATGTTGCGCTCTAACTATCTGTTAAGGATTACTCTGAGCTACTACCATGTCACTTTTAGTGCAGAATCTGTCAAATGGAGTTTTAGGTACTAAGAAACAATCTTCAGTGTAACATTATTAATAAAATTAATAATAAAGTGTTTCATTAGTGTTCTGCAGCTGGTCTGTGCTCCTGTATTCATATAAATGTGAATTCATATAAATGTGAATTCATATAAATGTGATTTCATATACATGTGAATTAATATAAATGTGAATTCATATAAACGTGAATTCATATAAACGTGAATTCATATACATGTGATTTCATATACATGTGAATTCATATAAATGTGAATTCATGTAAACGTGAATTCATATAAACGTGAATTCATATAAATGTGAATTCATATAAATGTGAATTCATATAAATGTG
>NC_056513.1:1528311-1533383 GCF_014905685.2 Nematolebias whitei | reverse complement strand
ATGTGAATTCATATAAATGTGAATTCATATAAATGTGATTTCATATAAATGTGATTTCATATAAATGTGAATTAATATAAATGTGAATTCATATAAACGTGAATTCATATAAACGTGATTTCATATAAACGTGAATTCATATAAACGTGAATTCATATACATGTGATTTCATATACATGTGAATTCATATAAATGTGAATTCATGTAAACGTGAATTCATATAAACGTGAATTCATATAAATGTGAATTCATATAAATGTGAATTCATATAAATGTAATTTCATATAAATGTGATTTCTTATAAATGTGATTTCATATAAATGTGAATTCATATAAATGTGAATTCATATAAACGTGAATTCATATAAATGTCTGTAATTGTGAAATACTGAGCAATATTCCACACGCAGTTTCTGTAATTTAGGTGAGTGTGAAAACAAATATTTGTTTTTGTTTTAATAAAAAATACCCAGAAGTTCAGGATCATCAATCCATGTCCAAATCAAAGGAAGTCTGTTGCACATGTTCTCACGTCACGTTTTCTCAACCTATCATCGCTCGTCTGCCTTTTCACCTCGGCTGCAACGACTCGGCTTCACCCGACTCGGATGCACCAGCTCTCCACCCATCCATCCTCCACTCCTCCATCTCCACCTTTTCTGTTTATTCCAATGTAGCAAACCTTCATACCATCTTTGAAGCTGGACTGGTGTCTGGAGACCCACAGGCGTGTCACTGGGCAGAGGGTTTGATCTCTGGCTGAGGAGATGCTTTGAGGAGAGCTGAGCAGAGCCAGGGGCTTGAACTGGGTTGGGGGGCTTCTTCATGCACTTGCTGCCATGCAGTAAAATGTTGTGCATGTACGTGCAGCAGCCAGTTTGGCCTCTCTTGTGTCTGAAGGCCTGGCGTGTAATGATGAGCTGGTGTTCCTGCTGCGCTCTTGTTGAATTATGCTCCTTTTTCCTCTCGGTTTCACAATATGAAAGCCAGCTGGGTCCTTTATCCGACCGCTTCATAAACAAGCATGACTGACCAGAAGTGCATTCACAGACACTCATCATGTGATGAGTCAGAGCAATCGGGCCGGACCTCGTCTAGGAGGAGCTCATCCTGCACAGATTTACTTTCTGTGACTGTCAGTTCACTGATCAGGAATGCTGCAAGTTTGATTCCATTAGATGTGTGCTTGATCTTGAAGCAATCACGTGTGTGTGTGTGTGGGGGGGGGGGGGGGGGGGTGAAGGATTGGCAGAAAACAACAGATCTTCTCAGTTAACGTTCGGTTGTTTAGACTGTCCAGTTCTGGAAGTTTAAATGTAAAAATAATGATTTTAATGTAAAACAGTCATGTAATAATTTTATTAGACAGCTGTCTGTCTGCACAGACAGACTGTTAGACAGCTGTCTGTCTAACAGTCTGTCTGCACAGACAGACAGCTGTCTAACAGTCTGTCTGTGTAGACAGACAGCTGTCTAACAGTCTGTCTGCACAGACAGCTGTCTAACAGTCTGTCTGTGCAGACAGACAGCTGTCTAACAGTCTGTCTGCGCAGACAGCTCATTTGTTTCTAACATTAGTCCAAAAAAGAGTTCAGCTTCAGCCGTTTGGTCTCATGTTCTGTTGTGTGGTTGGACCCCGGCTGCAGGACTCGAGACTAAAATGAGGAATATTTATTCATTTAAACAAAAAGGGAAGACGTGGCAGCAAAACGTGCATAAATTAAGAGGAGACACAGAGGGAGGCAGGAGCGTGACACTCCATGGACAGAGGAACAACAAGGAGAACATGTAGAGACACTAACGAGGGGATGAACACGAACACCTGGGGGAGGACAACAGGTGGGTGAGGAGGAGCTGATCACATGAAGCACTGAGGAGAGCAGGAGACGCACGGATCACTAAACACACACAGATCCTCTCATTTAGGTGTTTGCATCCAGACGTGCTCAGAAAGATCCGTGTGACTGAGAGGCGCTGCCCAACATCTGCAGGGAGCGCGTCACGTTGCGCACGCTCAGACGCCTCCGGTCCTGCACGGATTTTTCTTCACCGTTCAACTCAGACTTGATTTTCAGATGTTTTAATGTCACATTAAGTTTGTAGCACATCAGAGTCCTTCAGGGGCCCAAATCCAAACAGTGTAATGTTATCAATCACTGTCCCACGTGTGTGTCTGTACAATAACCACTGAACCACTGAGCCATTCATTGATCAACATCAGATGATCTTAACGCAGAACTCCAGTTGCTAGATGATAGAATAAGAAAGCTCCAGTTCATTGTGTATATGGTGTAAAGATGTTTCTCTTGATGTCTGCTGAGTCAAAGGAGTTTCAGTAAAAAGCTTGGAAGCAGCAGATGTGGCTGCTCCCATTTGTTTGACTTAAAGGAGTGAAAAAAGAAGGAGAGAGAGACGAGCAGGGTCCAAGGTCTTCACATGAATCCATGAAAACACATGCTCCTCCTGTAATCCACCGGGGACTCACGCCGCATTTGGTTCCCATTAGCATAGTTCTGGTGGCGGTGCCCCGTGTCGAGGCCCAGACCCACAGCTGCACCGAGGACAGGGACCTCTGCCTCCGCCAGGCTTCAAATAAGACCTGACGTGGGGGGGGGGTCTGAGAAAACATTCTCTGTTCAACTGCACCTTTCCTTTAAATAACATATTGTTTAAAATAAAAGTAATTGCACGTCATCAACTGTTCATGTTTCAAGTCGTCTTCTTGATAAAATCTAACTTTGAGCGATTGGCTGTGGCATGAGCTGTTTGCTCTCCTGTTATTTGTGGCATGCTGGCTCCAACTTCAAAGCCTATTTTTTTATATATTCTTGGAGTATTTTATTTGTCACCTGTTTCCAATATGGACATTTGTGAAGCTCTGATATCTGGGAACGTTTTGATGACACGCAGAGCCGCTGTGCCTCTTCTCCTCCACACGCCGGCTGCACATTTCTGGCAGGAAGTGGACGGCAGCTCGGCAGCTAGCTCACGGATGAGATAATATCTTGTGGGTGGACGAGAGGACAAGATGCTCCCAGTGTTTTACAGTGACCTTAAGCAGAGACAAATTTAAATCTGAACGCAGCGCTGCAGAGATGTGCACGCTGCTCAAATAACATGAAGTTTTAATTTAAACCTCGGCTTTGCTTCACACACCAAACGAGAGCTGTGGTCTGTGGCTAAAGGTTTCAATTAAAGGAGGAGGAAGGCCTGAGCCGGCGTTAGGCAGCTGTCTGGGTTCACATGATGCGGAGGGACTGAAGAGCAGCTGCTCATTAAGTGTTTTCTTACAAGCTGAACCTCTAAAACATGACAGGGCATTAATAGATTTGTTCAAAACATTAACGTAGGACTGTCGTGCTGTTTCAAAGAGCTAACGGAGATCAGATGAATAATGTTGAGGCTTGGGCTGATTTCCATGCGTGTGGAACAATGCTGAGCTTTGCAGCCTGTTTTTTCCTCTCAAACTGTTTAAAATGATTTTGCACCACTCAAGAAGCCACGTTTTGCTCTGGTCCTGTTTCCTGGAGTCCTTCAGTCCATCTGTCACAGCAGCAGAGCTTTAATTGAGAGTCTTTCCCCATTCCAACGCTGACCGTCAGTGTTTATCCAACTGGGCTGGGACAGGGACCGCGAGCCAACCATCCATGAAACATCAAGCCTCCAGCTAAACAAAACCAAGCAGAGACACAAACTTGATCAAGATAAGAGCAAATAATTGATGCACTTCTGAGCCCCGAGTGCTCGTGCTGTTGCACAGCAGCTGTGGACTCCTGTCTGCCTCTAACTGCTGCTGCGTTCTTGGATCTGTTTCTTTGCCTCGGCTTGTCACTTTCCTTATGTTGTGTTATTTACAGTCACAAACACACACGCACACACACAGACACACACACACACACACACTAGATGCTTGGTCCTGTTGCTCAACATCATGCTCTATGTTTCTGAGCCAAAAAGGAAAACCTGGCGAGACGTTAGCTCGGTGACTAATGTTGTGTCCGAGTCTCCTTCTGTGGCCTGCTGGGACAGTGGTGCAGTGGTGGGAGCTGCTCTCTGGCTTGTCTCACGCTCAGCTCGAACCTGAGCAAGCACATCCACGATGGCTGCAGAAGCAGAGTTCTGGAGCACGACTGCAGAAGTTTTTTGTCTTCTTCGTGTTTTCTCCGTCAAAGCGTGCAACAAGACAACTCGTGTCTTTCGTTCTGTCTTCACGGCCACCTTTGATGCATCGTCTGTCGGAGATTTTTTATCTCCAACTACATGATCAACTTTGATACCGACATATTGCCAACATTTCATCAGTGCTCGTCTGACACGTTTGAACTGAATGTGGAACAATGCACAAATTAGGCCTAAGACATAACGAGCAGTCTGTTCCCGTCATTGCCTCTTCAGCTGGGGGGTGGGGTGGGGGCTGCTTTAATGCTTCTTAATGCTGTTGTCTGCTTAATGGGCCCGATATGAGAGGTGCTTCTAGCCGACGTAATAAGTCAGTGATTAGAGGGCGCCTTGTCACAGCAGCAGCCCTGCAGACAGTGGCGTGCTCTAATTGCCATATTAGACGCCCCTTAACTATCTTGTCAGCTGTCAGAGCCGCGGCGCGTAAACAGCCGCGCTGCGTTTGATATTTCCATTGCTTTATCTACAGTTTGTAAGTTGGGCTAATGTGCAGACAGGTGATTCATAAGGTCTGCCATGAGCTAATGTTTTTACACTGTATGTACAGACAAAAAGACAAAAATGAAAGTGAATATTCTAAAGAAAATGACGTTTTCAACATTATCAGAGCTGCAGATAAACCTCGTTAATCTGAGCTGTTCCACTTTTCAAATGTATTTTAAATATTTGTAAGTAATGGCCTCAGCAGTAGCTAAACTTGAAGTGCATTCTGCAGTGTTTGCTAAAAGCAACCATTCTTTTTGAAGAAATTAGCACATATTGAGCTTGAACAAGAACTGATGCCTAATGACAGCCTCAAAGAATAGTGATGTTTTTTAAATGTGTGTGTGTATAAATATATACAATTCAATTGAGTTTATATATATATATATATATATATATATATATATATA
>NC_056513.1:1525862-1526851 GCF_014905685.2 Nematolebias whitei | reverse complement strand
TCTGAACTGATCCTGGTCTGAACTGATCCTGGTCTGAACTGATCCTGATCTGAGCTTATCCTGGTCTGAGCTGATCCTGGTCTGTGGAAGTTCAGACGTTGAGAAACGCAGGACGTTGCTGCAGACATGGACTCCAACCTATGACCTTTCTGTCTGTGTCACATGCACAACTGTCACACTGAACAGTGAGACCACATCAGATAACATATTCAGTTCAGACGGTAAATTCATAAACTTTTATGAGCTGATAAGGTTTTAGTGCTGGAGCAAGCAGCCATTTTGTCATTGTCTTCTAATCTGGTCTTAGATAAACCAGCCACAGTTATCTCTGCAGGAAGACGAGCTCAGATGTCTTGATCTGACTACTTCAGATCAGTTAGACGCTGTTGCCACGACAAAACACAGCCACTAACTTTTACACTAAATACCTTCCTTTGTTACAATTTATTTAATCTATCCATCATCCATCCATCCATCCATCCATCCATCCATCCATCATCCATCCATCCATCCATCCATCCATCTTCTTCCACTTGTTTAGGAGTTAAGCAGGAAGGCCCAGCCACGTCGAACCGCTCGTTCGTTGGGTCACTACTCAAAGTCGGCACAGTCTGCAATACGGTGGAGGTCACACCGATCTGTCTGTCAAGCTCCATTCTTGCCTCAGTTCTTCCCTAACCCCACCCCCACCCTTAACCCCCACTTGAGGCAGAATCTCACTCCAACCCAGAGAGGACAAACCACCCTCAGACTGAGGACCATGGTTTCAGATTTGGAGGTTCTGATTGTCACACTCGGCTGTGAACCGCTCCAGTGACAGCTGAAGATCACAGCACAATGACATCAACAGGACCACATCATCTGCAAAGAGCAGAGATGGAATCCCATAAAAGTTATGAACAGAATCAGTGACAACAGGCAGCCCTGGAGGAGTCCAACTCCCACCATGAAGGGGTCTGACTTACTGCCAGCAATGTGAACCAAACTCT
>NC_056513.1:1523062-1525762 GCF_014905685.2 Nematolebias whitei | reverse complement strand
CTGTGTGTGTGTGTGTGTGTGTGTGTGTGTGTGTGTGTGTGCGTGTGTGTAGCTCAGCTTCAAGATAAGCCCCCCCCCCCCCCCCCCCATGATTCCACGGGACCTGTTTGTGTTGGAGCTGTTTTCAGCTCCTTGCACAGCATTTGAACTCCCGTCAGATTTTACTAAAACATACGAGTCAAACTCAAGGCCCAGGGGCCAAATGTGGCCCTCGTTAACATCTTATCTGGCCCCCAAGATGTTATTTTAAATGTTAAATACTTTTATCACTTTAATTTTTTCAGTAATCTTTGATTATGATGTCACAAGTGTGACAGAGAACGTCAAATGAGACCGATCAAACTCTGGTTGAGGAACCTGCAACCAAGACAAGATGTTGGTATCTTTTTCATTTTTCATTCAACCTTTATTTAAACAGATAAATCTAACTTGTAGATTCTGAAACCGGCCCTTAGTTTGAGAAAGGTTGTGGGTTTGACACCCCTGTACTAAAGGAACAGTTTTTACTAACAAATACACATTGACACACGTTTGGCACTTCTTTCCTGCTCACTATAAGATTTTTACACTGACCACAGACTTTTCCATCTTATGTTACAGAAATGTTTTAAATTTACATGCAGTCACCTTTCATGTGCAGTAATACACTCTTTAAAACTTTTCCTAATGCCTCTTGAGAATATACTGTATCATACACAAATCTACATCCCATTCTGCTCAGGATAAAATATTATTTAGGTCTTGGAGATCTTACTTAATATTCTTATTATTTCAGGAAACAGTACTTTATCCATGATGGGGAAAATACACTGAACACCATAGAATATATAAATTAACTGCTGCCACTATAGGTGCCTTCACATGATACCATGACCATAAACAGAATATAGAAGCAAATCTATGAAATACAAAGAAAATCCATTAGCATGATATTTTTTTCTTGTTCTTCTTTAGGCTGCTCCTTTTTTCAGGGATTGTCACAGCGAGTGAACTCGCATGAAGACATGGCAACTGTTTTTATGATGGATGCCTTTCACAACCACCAACCATTGCATCCACTGGTAAGTCATCAGGTCCTTCTGCCTTCCCCTTCATTCTTTTCAGAGCTTTCTGGACTTCACCCTCACTAATCTTTCCCACTTCCTGGTCCACAGTTTCTATGACCTCTACTCTTCTTTCTCTTTCATTCTCTTCATTCATTAGCTCATCAAAGTTCTCCTTCCATCTTCCCGTCACACTCTCCTCACTTGTTAGAACATTACCATTCCTATCTTTAACAAGCCTAACCTGCTGCACATCCTTTCCAGCCTGATCCCTCTGTCTCACCAATCAGTACAAGTTCTTCTCTCTCTCTTTAGTGTCTAGTCTCCCATACAACTCATCATACATCTTCTGCTTTGTCTTAGCTACCTCCCTTGGCTCTACGTCCCATCTCCTTATATTCCTGTCTCCTCTCTTCAGTCCTCTCACTGTCATATTCCTTCTTGGCTGACCTCTTTCTTTGAACAGCTTCCTGCACTTCACTATTCCACCACCAGGTTTCCTGAACATCCATTCTCTGTCCAGATGACACACCAAGTACCTTCCTACCTGTCTCTCTAATTACTGTTGCTGTAGCAGTCCAGTCATCTGGAAGCTCTTTCTTACCACCCAGAGCCTTTAACAGCTCCTCTCTGAACTTATCACAACATTCTTCCTTCTTCATCTTCCACCATTTGGTCTTCTTCTCTGATTTGACTCTTTTTCTCTTCTTCACAACAACAGTCATTCTACACACAACCATCCGATGCTGTCTGGCCACGCTCTCCCCTGCCACAACCTTACAGTCTCCAATCTCCCTCAGGTTTCCTCTTCTACACAGAATGTAGTCGACCTGCGTACTCCTTCCTCCACTCTTATAGCTCACTCTATGCTCCTCCCTCTTTTGGAAACAGGTGTTGACTACAGCCATTTCCATTCTCTTGGTGAAATCCACCACCATCTGTCCTTCCTGGTTTCTTTCCTTGACACCAAACCTACCCATCACTTCCTCATCCTCATCCAACCTGTGGAGCATAACCACTGACAACATTTATCATCAGACCTTCTACTTCTACCTTCAGACACATCACCCTCTCTGACACTCTCTTCACCTCTACTACATTCTTTACCAATTCCTCCTTCAGGACCACCCCTACTCCATTTCTCTTTCTATCCACACCATGGTAAAACAGTTTGAACCCTGCTCCAATGCTGCGAGCCTTGCTGCCCTTCCACTTGGTCTCTTGGACACACAACACATCTACCTTCCTTCTCAGCATCATGTCAGCCAGCTCTCTACCTTTGCCTGTCATTGTCCCTACACTTAGAGTGTCCACCCTCAGTCCTACATTCTTCACTTTCCTCTTCTCCTCTGTCTCCTGACACGTTTCCCTCCTCATGGTCTTTGACTAACACTAGCACAATTTCCACTGGTACCCTGTTTGTCAACTGCACCAGTGATGGTCGTTGTTAACCCGGGCATCAACGGATCCAGTGTGGTTTCGCTTTGATGAATTTGCATATTAGCTTTGGCAAAAGTGTTTTACATCGGAGGCTCTTCTTGACACATCCCTCACCATTTATGCAGGTTTGTGCTCCCTAATGGCTGGTTTATACATACATACATACATACATACATACATACATACATATATATATATATATATATATATATATATA
>NC_056513.1:1516923-1522962 GCF_014905685.2 Nematolebias whitei | reverse complement strand
TATATATATATATATATATATATATATATATATATATATATATATACTGCATATAGCTTATTTCTAAAAAATATTTTTAGTTTATTTTTAAAAGTAAATTTATCTAATACTGACGACAAAAAGCAAGAATAAATGATGAGCAACAAACTAAAAATGTGATTATAAATGATAGAGCTTAAGAGACAGAGACAGAAACTGTAAACTTTATAACAAGCAGTTGTGTTAAAACCGACTAAACCCAATAAAAAGGCTTGATATAAACATTTAGTGCTCTTATTTTGTCTCAGTTGTGAACTTGTTGCAACTTGGGCAACATTCAGTCGGCCTTCCAAATCCAATATAGAAGGAATTATTCCCCAAATTCCTGCACACAACATAACCTGCCTGTAACCTTGCTCCTCCAGCTTGAATTCATTTGAGGCCTCAGGATTTGGGTTCAGGATCGAGGGACTGGGGATTTGGCAGCTCTCGTGTGCGGAGCTCACTGTGCACGCTGGAAAGAAGTGACACTAAACAGGAGAACTTTATGTTGGTTGTGGTCATGTGATGAAGGATGTCGCTTTGGTTTTATTTAAATAAAGTTTTGGTGGGATTTTAATACCTCGCAGAAATTTTTCTCTTTCTGATAGATCTGAATATTTCAAATATGTCCGAGGTAAAAGTTTGAGAACAAAAAGGAAAAAGGCACTCATAAAAACCCAAGGGAGGACAACAGTGTGTGCTCATGCAGGGGGGGTGAGATTCACCTTGATTAAGTGCACCGACCGTCTTTGAAGTGTTTGGAACCCGGCACGGCCTGCGCAGAGCCAACCGTAAGCCTTCCAGCAAACAATCGAGCCTGACCTCCCCACCAAATCATAACCATATGAACGTAAGAATTTCCACCTCAGGAGAACACTCTCTCCCCCGTCCATCTCCCAGGGTGAGGCATTAAGCAGTGATAACAGAAAACAGGTTCTGAGAGAGGGAAGGTGATGGAAGGTGGAGGAGGACAGGAGGAAAACGGTGCACCGTGCAGAGATTGGACGAGGATTCTGTCCAAAAAAATGCTGTTGCACAGTCTGACTACCTAAAATGGAAGTTCTTCAGGGGAGGATCAGGAAATATGGTGACCTTCACGGCTGACAAAGTGAGAAGCAAAAAATGCAGAGAGGGAGAGCACAGAAAGAAAGATGAAAAACTGATTTTAAAAAAGTGAAATGTGACTCTAACTTAATAAATACCCTCCTAAACCACCACTGAGATGCCAAGTTTTAGGTTTACTGAGGCCCACCTGCAACTGGGAATGGTTTCCAGTCTTACACAAACACTGTTGTACCCTAATCCATGTAATTACATCCAATATTTAACATGTGTAAGTACATGTGTACAACATTACAGTAAAAAGAGAGGAGCGGGGCTGCAGCCCTCCAACACTCCCACTGAACTTCACCTCCTCCCACAGTTCACTGTGTTTCCAGGAACAATCGCCCCACAATAAATAATTAAGACAAAAGTATTTCATTCTTTAATTAGCTTAAACTCATCTCCGTGCACGACCAACTGTCAGTCAAACAAAGCCCCGTGTGTGCGTGGACGAGTGTGATTGTGTGGCGCTGCGTGTGTGCGCCCGATAGCTTGAATAAGCATTCCTGCGACTGTGTGTGCAATTAGGGTTTCAGGCTGTTTGTGTGTGTACAGTATGTGCATGTGTGGTTGCACGGCGGCGGTGGGGGTTGTTAGCGGTTCCATCTGGGCCTCCTGGAAGCCGCGTGGAGTCGGAAAAACCACATCTCATAAAAGAGAGGCAGCCCAATGTTCTACAAGGACAGAACATTACTGAGAATGTCGCTCCGGAAAAGCCTGGGCTCGAGCCCACATGTTGGCTTTCCACTCGCTCTCCCTGTTGGCCGACAGTTCGGTTCTGTCAGGGATAAGAACGAGGAAGACTAAATGTGTGGAGTGTGTGAGACAGAAGCTGAAACAGAGGCTCAAACTAATCACAGTTCCATGTGTGGGCATGAAGGAAAGACGTGAGCGCGGGGATCAGGCGGGACGACGAGGCTTCGGCTCGGTTTAGTAAATGAGGCCGATGAGAGGAAAAGAAGGAGAAAGTCCGAGGTCACAGCAAAGATCTACAGAGCTCTGAAATCCAGCAGTGAACAAACATATTTATGGATTTTTCTGGATTAAACTTGAAACGTGAGAGCAAAAAAAAATAGGAATTAAAAATGTAAACTTTAGTCAGCTCTGACCATAACCTCTTAGATCTAATCTAACAAAGTTCAGTCAGGTCCTCTGGACAGATTAAAAAAAAACTACCCTGGTTGAAACGTTTTGTCTTTTATCCAAAGGACTTCTTCAGCCTGAGGAGCTGCAACAAACTCAGTCTTATAAATAGCACCTTCTCATAGTGGATCAACCAGTTTGTTGCTGACATCCAGAACCAGCTGAAGGAGGACCATCAGCCTAACGATGGATCGTTAGTGCCATGATGGCCACTTGTTATTCGCGGAGGGCTGAGTGATGCTAGCAATAACATTATCATATCATAATTTTATAGTATTGTTGTGTTGAAGATCTTTTTATGCAATGTTATTTGTTTGAAATAAAGTACTTTAAAAAAAATACTAGCAATAACATTAATGTAAGAGGGGGACAGTTGGACACGGAGGCTCCGCCCCTGTTTAATGATGGACGTCCAGAAGACCTGACTTTGTTAGATTTTTGGATTATTGAGCAGCATCGTACTCTTAGAGCTACGTTTATGATTCCAGTTATTAAAATTTAGAACAAAATGCTTCCTCTTGCAGTTTATTACTGAACGTCCGTGCAGCTTTCGACATGAATGAGCAACACTTCCTGGTTCCGGACTATTCTTGTACATCAGCGTATGCTGTAAGGAAAGTGGGAGTTTGGCTCGCTGTGCGCTCTGATTCATGCACAAGAATCTCGACGGCGCTACGTGATTCTGACCCGCGCTGAGCTCAGGTCAGTTTGATCTACCTGAGAAACAGACACGCCTCCTCACAGGCACACGTAGCTGCTGTCAAGCGTGCGAGCGTTGTGCTCTACACCTCAGGGATGTAAAGGTGGGTCTGTAAAAGTTACAGTGGCCTCAGCTGAGAGGTGAGATGATCCATGAGCCTGTGAATGAGGAGGTCCACTTCAGAAATGAAAATGTGTGAGCCAGACACGCTGCGGAAAACATGCATGGACTTTCTCCTGGATGTTCTTCCTTCAGTGTGACTGTCAGCCTAATTCACTTTTATCCTTCTGACAGTGACGAGCTACTAAAAAAAGCTGCAGATCTCAGTGAGCGTAGAAACAACAAAACACATGGAACATCTAATAAAATGTCAAATGTACAAGAGGCAGAATGAAGACATTTAATGTAGAGTGACAGGACCTGATTGATAATTGTAGCACTGTCCCTTTATAAAGTAAAAAAAACATTTTCTCCTGCGGACTGAACAGTTTTCCTTAAATGCAGCCCGACTGCTCAGATGACAGTAAATCATCATCAGTAATGTCTCCTGACATGTGCATTCAAAAGACAACTTATTATCCATCAACTGCTTTCCCTCGTTTCATCCCTCACTTTACGCAGCCTGGCGGTGAGGAACAGCCCCATCAGGAAGTGCTGCCCGAGGCTCCGTGCAGATGATTACATTTCATACGGCTAACAGGCCCGAACCACTGCTTACTGTCTGTGACTGAACTGCTGCTTCTCTGCAGCCCCTATGGAGCCCTCTGGAAGAGGATCGAGGCTGCAGCTGCTGAGCAAGGCCTTCCACCAGCTGACGGTTCAACCAGTTGATGGTTCAACCAGCTGATGGTTCAACCAGTTGACGGTTCAACCAGATGATGGTTCAACCAGTTGATGGTTCAACCAGTTGATGGTTCAACCAGCTGACGGTTCAACCAGTTGATGGTTCAACCAGCTGATGGTTCAACCAGTTGACGGTTCAACCAGATGATGGTTCAACCAGTTGATGGTTCAACCAGTTGATGGTTCAAACAGCTGATGGTTCAACCATGTGACTGTTCAACCAGTTGATGGTTCAACCAGTTGATGGTTCAACCAGTTGATGGTTCAACCAGCTGACGGTTCAACCAGTTGATGGTTCAACCAGCTGACGGTTCAACCAGTTGATGGTTCAACCAGTTGACGGTTCAACCAGTTGATGGTTCAACCAGTTGACGGTTCAACCAGTTGATGGTTCAACACAGGACCAGCACAGGGACACACAAAGACAAACGAGACAAACAAACATTCACTTTCTCACACAGTTCTAGGAAGTTCTTGTAATGAACCTAACATGCATGTTTTTGGTCTGTGGGAGGAAACAGGAGCACCCGGAGAAAACCCACGCATCACGGAGAGAACATGCAAACTCCACACAGAAAGGTTGCCGGCTGGGATTCTATCCAGCAACCTTCTCGCTGAGAAGTAACATATCTACCAAGTGAGCCACCAAGCTACCCCTTAAATTACATTATAGTATATTGTATTGTCATATTATTTTATGTTATCTGAAACTGTTTCCTTGTGTAAAGCAGCCTCTGTTAACTGAGCTGTTCCTGTAACAGTTGGCAGATTAAACCAGATTTAAATGCTGATGTGCACAAAGACACGCTCATGTGTTCACACACACACGGGCCTAACCACATGCACATGTTCGGTCTCCTGCACTAATCCACTCAGGAACACTTTGGCTTGAGCTCCAACACCAGAACTCCACCGCTGATTGAGAAACGTGTCTGACTGCAATTATCTGGGCATGAATGGAGGAACGGATGAACGGGTGGAGAGAGGAAAGACACTACGGTGGTTTTATAGTTCGCTGGCGTGACATTTTTCTCCACTATGTTTTTTTTTTACCCCTCGTCTTTTTTTGAGCGGGGGGTGCACGGTCGTGTTGACGGGGCAGGAGAACAGGGTCAAAGTGAAGTAGCAGTAAGAGCAGTGAAAACGTGAAGAAAGTGGTTGGCAATGGGACTGAAGTGGCCAAGATTGTCACTGCTGAGCTCTCCATCAATTCTGCTGGAAATTGCTGCAACGCCAGAAAAATCAGCAATAAATCTTTTGGATGGTCGTGATCACAAGTGGGGGCTTAATCTGCACTTTCAGGAACGACTGAAAATGGTCATCTCAGCTTGTGCGGGCTCTTTGTGAGTACGTTCAAATCTGTGCTGCACCGACCTGCAGGATGTAGCCCCTCACGTAGTCTCGCAGAGTCCAGCCCAGGCCGTGCAGGATGTGCAGAACCTCCTCCTGCTTCAGAACGGAGAACAGTCGATCCAGGAGGATCTTGAGCCTAACGGGAACCGCCTGGGTACCGTACAGCATCAGGCTGCTGATGTCAAACACCACATTGGACTGAACGATCTCCACCTGGGTCGGGTGGTACAGGTGCTGGGTGCTGAGCTTGTCCAGAGCTGCATGGGGGGTGAAGACAGAACGCACACAAGTTAGTGACGATCAGATTCCTCTCTGATACAAAATCTGCTGTAAACAGTAAATGGACTGTCCTCATGCAGCAGCTTTCTATCTGATCAAGACCCTGGAAGAGCTTTGAAGCTGTTTGGAGGCGGCTGCACGGTCAGCACGAGCTGATCCCGACACACCTGCTAGACATCACGTCGTTATCTGACATTCACCTGCTACAGTCACACGCACACCTGTAGATTTACTTGCTTCTTTCTGCTCACACGCGCTCACATGGCTTGAGAAGACTCACATGTGAAGAGGTGGCAGAAAGAGCGCACTGCAACACGTCTGACACATGTTCACTTTCACATGAACCAAAAGAACCTTTAGTGTGACGCTCCCTCAACCGTCCCTCAAGTTCTCTTCTAGATCCTTCACAAATAAAATCATACGTCGTTCACAAACATAAAAGTAAATAAAGAAAGAGGCTCATTATTCATAAATTATACTTTGACCTCAAAGATTTTTAAAAAGACATTAAAGATTGACTCTGGTCCAGGGCTCTTCAACTAAACTGCTCAGGGGCCACAGATACTGGGAGCCAGCAGCCCAGGGACCACAGTTAC
>NC_056513.1:1513169-1516823 GCF_014905685.2 Nematolebias whitei | reverse complement strand
TGACGACCTGTTAGAGGACTTTTTATTTACCTGAGCCAGGCTCCATCCTCGGCGTTCAGAGGCCCGTGTTCTAATGACCTCCTCAAACAGAAGCGCTCTCTTTCTGTCAGCATCCCTTCGTCACATATCCTTCTCATAACTTATAATATCCTGTCCCGCCTGTGCTGGGGGAGGAAATGGCTTCTGGATCCTGAAGCAGCTTCTCAGCGGGGGGTGGTGAGGGGGGTTGTTGTTGCAGAGGGAAATTGAATTTTACTTCAAGGTCAGCGACACTAATGACAGTGTGGGAAGGTGTTGGTCTCATGAAGCACTGGTTTGTCCAGCAGCATCTCGTTTTATTGATCCGCACGAAACATCCCAGTCCGTCATTGATCGTCAAACTGAAAGGTTTAGAGAGCTGTGGAAATTACTGCAGCTGTGAGTTAGGAGCGCTGTCGACTCTCCGTGGTCACACACACCAAGTGAGTTCATCTGTCTGTCTGTCCGTCCCTCCGTCCAGATGTGAAATGTTTCAGAACAACAAAGAGACAGCTCAGATCATTTGAGGCGGAGTTCTGTAACAATGACCTCAGAGTTCTGACCCGTGTGATGACGAGCCTCCATCTTGTCTGAGCGAGGCCACGGCTGAAGTGAACTGTTGCCATTTTAAACACGTGGTCAATCCCTCGTCAAAGAAAGATTTGGATTTAGGCACGATGCGGTTAACACTGTTGCCTCACAGCAAGAAGGTCATGGGTTCAATCCCCAGTTTGGACCTGGGGTCTTTCTGTGTGGACTTTGCATGATCTCCTCGTGTTTGTGTGGGTCTTCCCAGCTACACCAGTTTGCTCCCACAGACCATCATCATGTCAGGATGCCTTGGACACAGGCCTCCCTTTAACAAAGACATCTGTCATCTCAGTGGGATTTGCCTCATTAAATAAATAAATATTAATACAGTGAATGATTTTCAGAGGCGGCTGTGGCTGAGTGGTTAGAGCAGTCGTCCTCCAATGGGAGAGTTGGGGGTTTGATTCCACCAGCAGTCACTTGTTGAAGTGTCCCTGGGCAAGACACTGAACCCTTATTGCCTCTGATGTGAGTCCCCTCAGTGTATGAATGTGTGTGTTGGAGGTAAATGAGGTCAGATTGTTGTAAAGAGCTTTGAGGGTCTTCATTAGATAGAAAGGTGATATACAAGTACAGTCCATCACCATTTTTAGATTTTACATGAGTGTTTTCTGGACTGGAATTAAAGTTTTTCATTCGACCTTTACCTTCAAGTTGACCTTAAGGATTCAAGGTTCTTTATGTGTCATTCACACCACATGTGGTACACGCGGTGGAACAAACTTGTGTACACAGGATCCCAGTTACATCCAACAAAAATATTCAAACAAACAATAAGATCTAAGATATGAACTAAGAAAAACGTTGATTAAAACACACTAAGCACTAATAGCATTAAAAACAATACGCCGAACAGCAGCACGAACATGAGTCTGTGTGAGCAGATGAGCACAGCAACATGAAACAGATCAGCAGCAACATGAAACACATCAGCAGCAACATGAAACAGAACAGCAGCACGAACATGAGTCTGTGTGAGCAGATGAGCACAGCAACATGAAACAGATCAGCAGCAACATGAAACAGATCAGCAGCAACATGAAACAGATCAGCAGCAACATGAAACAGATCAGCAGCAACATGAAACAGATCAGCAGCAACATGAAACAGATCAGCAGCAACATGATGTGATTTTTCACAGTGATTATTCTAGTTAGAGATTCATGAGTCTAACAGCCTCAGGGTAGAAGCTCTTCCTCAGTCTAGTAGTTCTACACTTAATGCTCCTCAACCTCCTTCCTGAGGGGAGTGGGGCAAAAAGTGTGTGTGCTGGGTGAGTGGGGTCCTTCATGATGCAGGTGGCCCTCTTCCTGCATCTGGAGGTGTAGATGTCTGTGATGGTGGGGAGACTGACTCCAACATCTTCTGTGCAGCCTTCACCACTCTCTGCAGAACTTTTCTTTCCTTTTCTTTAAATGTTTTGTGCAAGATATTCAAGTGTCACATTGTATAAGAACAGATGTAGTTTTTTATTCTTCTCCAAGGCAGTGCAGAGTGTCTGATCCTGGCGAGCAGAGGGAGCTATTTTATCCATCACCAGGTGCAAAGACAGAGCTAGGGGGTGGCCAACAGTGACCTTGGCCACCAGAGATTAATCTCTGGCCACCTCACTGGCTCCCCCAATCATTTGAGAAAACTATACTTTAAAGCAATAAAAAACTGGAGTATAGTGTCTTCAAATGACAGGGTTAGCGGATTACATACATTTAGAGTATATAGTGGTAGCCATCTTGGATTTTGACATGACAGCCCAATTTTCAAAAGCAACTTTTCTTATGAGTAGATGTAGCCACACCCCCAACTGGAGGCCAGTAACTCACTTATTTTCAAATGGTCACAACATTCACGGGTGGACTGACCGAGGGAATGTCCTATTCCCCTTTTTCACTCCGCGACGAGGGACAAAAAGTCTCTTCTTTCAAAAATCACAACAGTTCACAGGAAACCTACTTTATAATAACTTTTATACCACTGTCAGTTTCACATCAATGGATTTTCACGTAAAATGTTGTGTATTTGATGACAGAGACATTGCTTTATTATGTCTGGATATTTTCAAGCGTTGGTTTAAACACAATTAAACCCTTTTCACCCAGGGAGCAACCGATCACTTTCATTTTGCTGGTGTTTGAAAGCAACGTGTGTGTGTTAGTGCCCTGCCGTGTCATTTCTACACAAATGGAAACATTTAGACACTGAAGTGTGTCCTGAGGTGAGAGCTGGAGAAGCTCCCACTCATAAAGTAGCAGGGAGGCAGCTTGTGGAGGAAATGAGCTTGGCAAACTGGTGAAGGGAGAAGAGTGTGACACACACAAGGACCTCACACAGACACACACACACTCAGGCTGGCACACCCACACACTGGTGACTGCTGCAGTTATGCTGTGCACGGCCTTTCATCGTCTTGTTTTTTACCCATGCTTCCAGCTGTGTTTACCTTCCTCTGTTCTGTGGTGTCGCTGGCTGGACACAGCCTGCTCTGTGCTGCAGCTCCGAGCTGGGCGGCGGTGGTTCAAAGACAAATTGACCCTGTCATGAACCAGCAACAGCCCGGAGATACCTGCAGGACTGTGAAGATACAGAAGTAGCATGTGAAGCTTCTGACTCTGGACTCAAACTGAAAACCTTGGGAAAATTTGAGAAAAGTTAAGGTTCATTACAAACTCCTCACTTCGTGGGTTTCCTGTTCTCCCCTCTGTCCTGTCCTGACGTAAGCTCATCATCCAGGTGAACTAATCCAAAAAAGTTAAGTCAGGTCATCTGGATGGATTCTTCTTCTTTTGTTTTCTCCCTCCACTTGATGTTGTACATGAGCAGCTTCATTATGAGCATGATCTGTCATGGAGGTGTGAGGAGAAGGGGATGACTCTCCAGATGCCCTCCGCATGTCCACAGTTAGGTCTAAAGAAAGACAGTTAGGTCTAAAGAAAGACCGTTAGGTCTAAAGAAAGACAGTTAGGTCTAAAGAAAGACCGTTAGGTCTAAAGAAAGACCGTTTGGTCTAAAGAAAGACAGTTAGGTCTAAAGAAAGACAGTTAGTCTAAA
>NC_056513.1:1510525-1513159 GCF_014905685.2 Nematolebias whitei | reverse complement strand
GTCTAAAGAAAGACAGTTAGGTCTAAAGAAAGACCGTTAGGTCTAAAGAAAGACAGTTAGGTCTAAAGAAAGACAGTTAGGTCTAAAGACTCTGCTTCTCCCTTACGGGTGAAGGCCGGCGGCCGACTTGAGCAGCTGAATACATAAGTGTTAATTGATAACATGAACATATCATGTTCAACAGTTACATTGCATGCCTAATGGTTGAATTAAAGGTTAATGCTTAAAGCTAGTTGTGCTTTGTTTTATGTGTTTTTTATGTAGATAGCTGTTGTAACCTCTGGCTGTAGAAGTTTAGTCTTTGTTCAAACCAAACTGATTTTGTACAAAGTGTTTAATAGGTCGTGTAATGTAACATTTACTCTCTTACATACTGAACTTCACTGTGACTTCTTGCCGTGTGTCCCCATGTGGCATGAAAACATCCGCTGCAGTAACTATTTGAAGTTAATATTATATTGAATTTATTAATTTTTGCCTGTCTTCGTTGTCGTAATGTTGGCTGATGAGGCAGAAATGCTTCACTAAATGCCTCAGGTAACGCCGTGAGCTTCACCACCTCCACCACCGCAGTCATGTTTGTTTGTCGGAGGTTAGCTCATCCTGGGTTACGTTTCCTCGTGGGCGGAGCCATCTTACTATTCGTGTTATGTCTTTGTTTCAGTTCAGACAGAAGATAAGAGGTGGACAGAGGGGGTTTGAGGCGCGAAGTTGAAGTGCAGTGCAAAAGCCAAGCGGTGCACGTTGCTGTGAAGTAGATCTCTAAATGTCAAACTCCAACGTAGGTCAGCCCGTTTTCAGACTGTAATTAGTATTAACATCAAGTGCAGGCTTTTGCATTTTCCCCCTGAACTATGCCAATATACAATCAGTGCATTAAGTGGTGAGCAAATAGAATCAATTCATCCAGTTTTACACAGATGAGTGCAGAAAACGAGGCGTGAAGCAGCTGCTCTCTGTGTTTGGAGTGGCTAATTAGGAGCTCATTACAAAGCTCCTCAGCATGGTGCTATCCTGATTGTTTATTTGAGTTTCAGTAAGGTGGAGCAGAGTGGGGGCAAGGAAGAGGACTAATAGTTGTAATAAATGGATAATAAAGGAACGGCTAACAGGGAGAGACACACACAGAGCCTCGGTAAATGCCAGCCCTTGGGCTGTCTACAAAATGTCTCTCGTAAAAGAGGAAAAAATACACATTTCTTTCCTGAGCGTATGCTCAGCTTATTCCTCTTAAAGACCTTCTTAATAAATGGGTAAGTGGCTGAGTGCTGGACCACCAAGTGAGCTGTGCTGTCACTGGCACATTGCTCTCTGTGGCTGGATTCTGCAGGATTACATGGAATATGATACAGGGTCACCAGAACTGATGTTTTAAGACCAGACGATGCATCAGCTCCCAGGAGCTCAGGCTGCCAGTGACGTTTCTTTGACTGGTCTTGGGTTTTATTGTAGAAAATACAGGTCCCAGTTTCTGCCCTGAATGTGTGTACTTGTTGGAAGGTAAAGGCAACGACAACATCCAGAATCCAGACTGCTATAGACGGCCGGCCTCAGTGAGCACCAACACATTAATAAAAGAAAAAAACACATTTAAGTTGAATGTGTGACAGTAAGCCTCCTGTCTGTTATTTACAATATTTGAGTTTGTGTAAGAGAGTTTCAATTCAATCCAGTTTATTTCTGCAGCTCCAAGTGTCAACAGACGCCGTCTCAGAGAACTGATCAGAAACATTCAGACATTATAAAATACAATTATTAAAGTTGTGTATCTGAGGAAGCAGCAGGTTGTGTTGAAGCTTCATCTTAGTCTCTCGTCCTGAGCGAGAACAGAGGAGACAGTGGAAAGAAAAACTCCCTTTAACAGGAAGAAACTTCCAGAAGAACCAGGCTCAGGACGAGTGAACATCTGCTTCAACCAGCTGGTCTGAGAGGACAGGAAGTAGAAACAGACACAGAATGACAGGTCCAGGTGTGGTTTCTATAGTCCAGGTGTACTTTCTATAGTCCAGTTGTACTTTCTATGTCCAGGTGTACTTTCTGTAGTCCAGGTGTACTTTCTATAGTCCGGTTGTACTTTCTATAGCCCAGGTGTACTTTCTATAGTCCATGTGTACTTTCTATGTCCAGGTGTACTTTCTGTAGTCCAGGTGTACTTTCTATAGTCCGGTTGTACTTTCTATAGTCCAGGTGTACTTTCTATAGTCCATGTGTACTTTCTATGTCCAGGTGTACTTTCTATAGTTCATGTGTACTTTCTATAGTCCAGGTGTACTTTCTATAGTCCAGGTGTACTTTCTATAGTCCAGGTGTACTTTCTATGTCCAGGTGTACTTTCTATAGTCCAGTTGTACTTTATATAGTCCGGTTGTACTTTCTATAGTCCAGGTGTACTTTCTATAGTCCAGGTGTACTTTCTATGTCCAGGTGTACTTTCTATAGTTCATGTGTACTTTCTATAGTCCAGGTGTACTTTCTATGTCCAGGTGTACTTTCTATAGTCCAGGTGTACTTTCTATGTCCAGGTGTACTTTCTATGTCCAGGTGTACTTTCTATAGTCCAGGTGTACTTTTTATAATCCAGTATTAATTTCTATAGTCCAGGTGTACTTTCTATGTCCAGGTGTACTTTCTATA
>NC_056513.1:1506048-1510425 GCF_014905685.2 Nematolebias whitei | reverse complement strand
TTTTCTATGTCCAGGTCTACTTTCTATAGTCCAGATGTACTTTCTATGTCCAGGTGTACTTTCTATAGCCCAGGTGTACTTTCTATAGTCCAGGTGTACTTTCTATGTCCAGGTGTACCTTCTATAGTCCAGGTGTACTTTCTATGTCCAGGTGTACTTTCTATGTCCAGGTGTACTTTCTATAGTCCAGGTGAACTTTTTATAGGAGGAAAGACAAAAAACACGTTAAGATAGAAATAATTACAAACAACTATAGGATTTTTTAAAAAGGAAAGTCTTAAACTGGACAATGTGTCAGCCTCATGGACAGAAACTGGAAGTTGGTTCCACAAGAGAGGCGCCTGAGAACTGAAAGATCTTCCTCCCATTCTGCTTTTAGAAACTCTAGGAACCACAAGGAAACCTGCAGTCTGAGAGCGAAGTGCTCTGTTAGTAAAATATGGAACAATAAGATCTGTAATATAAGATGGAGCTAGGTTGTTGAGAGCTTTGTAGGTTAGAAGTAAGATTCTGAATTCTATTCTGGATTTGACAGGGAGCCAATGGAGAGAAGCTAAAAGTGCACGTGTAATAGACAGAATTCTTACCACCCGGTTCAATTTAACATTTGGGAGATTTGTGTGCCAACAGATTTGTCATTTGCACGTCTTCAGTGGGTTGTTGGTTTGTTTGTCTGCATGAACTTTACGCTGCAGTGACAACAATGAATGTCGTGTTCAAAGTGTGGCGCCAAACACAGAACAGACGAGCGCAGGACAAAAAAAGAAGAAGGAAAACATGAGCTAGTGTTTGGAGGAAGATGTGCACGGCCCAATAATTTATTAATCAGCAACAGTTAGAGAATAATAGAATAATTGAAAAAAATACTTTGATGAACAATCACCTCAAGTTAGTCTTTTGAGAGTTGACAAACGAGCACATATTGTCACCTATTAGACTAAAGGCTCTGCAGAGCCCCGAGTTGAGGTGCACGTGAGCCAACACAAGCACAGCAGCATCTACAAGGTCCCTTTAGCAAACAGACACGTATATGAAGGCCTCATCCTCAGGATCTGAAGGCTCCGTTACAGGCCGTGCATTATCACCTGTGCACACACTCGTGCACTCTTATTTACACGAGCACTCTAAACAACCTTGTTGCAAGAAAGCGTGCACAAACGTCCACATGCACAGTCGTACACGATGATCTGCCCTTCACAAAAACAAAGATAAGAGCACGAACAGCACAAGGTCCCAGGCGGTGTACAGCTATTACCAGGAGAGCGCCGTCACATGGCGCTCTGTGTGTGTGTGTGTGTGGGGGGGGGGGGGGGGTGTGTGTGTGGGGGTGTGTGTGGGTGTGTGTGTGTGTGTGTTGCACAACAGAGCTCATCCAAGAAAAGTTTATAATTTTGTGTTTGCCGTGTCTCAAGCATGAAGTTCACGGTGCGCTGGCGTGTTAACCTGGTTCCTGGTTCCCTGTCAGTGAAATCACGACAAGTCTCTGAACGACGTGCCGAAGGCGCCTGGACAGGTCGGCAGACTCCGTCAGAGCCTCACGTTAAGACTCCAGTCACACCTTGGTGGAGCAGCAGAGGCCTTCAGCTGTCTCCCTGTTGATCCTGACAAAGAGCCAGCCTGTTGAGGCGACACAGTACAAAGCGTTTTCTGCCTTTGTCGAGCTGACAAACCTAATTATGGAGGTAAAACTCCTCGGATCAGACCCGGATCAAGTCTCCTTAGTGCTGTGAGCGGTACACTTTGTGTCCCGCAGGACAGATTTCACAGGTTTCTACGATTCCCAGGCTTGAACACGGAACATGTCACTGAAAAGCTCCTTGTCTTTAGAGTTAAAGGTAAAACAGGAGTGAAATCTTACTTTTTATTAATTAGCCTGAACACTTGAAGGTGCATCGAGGACTCAACTAGCTTCTGGTTAACATCTAAAGATGATCTTAGAACTTTCCACACAGATATCTCCTGTTTTTCACAACAGTGTGATTTTCGTGCTAAAAATAGTTTAAGGAGCTTTTCTTGAGCTTCTCTCGCTCGTGCGGCGCTGGAATGAATTTTTCAGCATTATGACCACATCAGTTGTTTGAGCTCTTTGAAATAAATGCAGTTTTTTTCTCAGTTATCTGAACGTCAGCTCGACCACCTTCTCCCTTTATGGGCATGTTTTTGCTAATCTGCCGACTGGCCTGCAGGTTTTAAGTCAAAACAGGTGTTGCACGTAGAACACAGTCTTGTCCGCTTCAGCTCGTACTTTTCAAGAGGAATGTTTTCCTTCCTCTGCCACAGGCTCCACGGCTCGCTTCCACCGAGGCGCACGCTTAAAGGAGTCATTAAGGCTTTTTTTTGCACGTGACATTTTACGAATGACTTGCTGGAGGTTAGATATTTCTGTTATGCTGTAAAGCCACAGAGGATTCCTGCGCTCTCATACAACCAATCAAGACTTAAGTGTTGTTCGTCAGAGTCCTCCTTTTTATCGTTTATGAGCATGCTAGCTAGCGGCTGAGCACTAACGTCAACCTGGAAATAAAAGTGAAGCAGCGTCGAAACGATCTGGCACCGGAGCGAACAGTTTCTGCTTCGGTCCCTTTGTTTTGCCTGTTCTTCCATTTTTCTGTCTAAGGATGGGAGAGATGAAAGGGACGTCATGTCTCATATCTGTGGAGCTGCCATCAGTCAGGATGAGCGGTGCCAGCTCCGTCCTGCTCTTTGTCTCGCGGTTCATTGGATATGCAACATTCCCAGGTGCTCTTTGGCCCCGCTCTTCATGTGCAACACACAAACACACAGCACCTGATTCACCGACAGAAGCGCGTTGTATTCTATAGGTGGAAGTAGATCCTTGAGTCTTTGTGCACGATGGCAGCCTCACCAGAAACTTCAGCCTCTCTTACTGTCCCATGCTGATTGAAATGCTGAAGAAATTGGATATTTGAAAACCTGAAAAAGAAATAAATGAAAGTAAAAGTGGGCTTGGTTTGGTGCGTGAGGTTTCCAAGTATGTGTCTGGGGAGAGGATCAGGACGGAGTCGGCTTGGAAGCTGTAGAAACAGATGTCGTGCTGCAGATTTATACGCTGAGGTTCAGAGAGCAGTGGCTGTAAATTGACAAGTAATGCTTCTGCAGCACCGCCCGCCTGTTTTCCTTTCTCTCATCTTTTACCTCCTCTCATTCTGAGCTGTTACTCTTTACGTCTGTGCACGGTGTTGTTCTTAATAGAAAGGAGCCAGCAGCGTTTAAGTGGAATGTTTGTATCTCATATTCTCATGTGCAGCAACAACAGGCTGGTAATGAGTCGTGCATCTAAAGTCTTTAACCCTCGAACTAAAGAAATGAAGTCTCCTGGAGTCATAAGTGTGAACTATGAAATAATTCCAACAACATCAATATACATTTTAAAAATGACTGAAATCAGCACTTCAAAAAAAGTTATTAATTTTAATTTCTCTTTAGAAATATTTTTAGTATGCTTGTACATTTAAGGCATAGTGTTGTGTATACAGCTGAATGAAGTCGTTCAAACATCTGGAAAAGCAGCGATCTTCATTAATAACGATGCACGATCTTCTGCTGGGCTTGTGTCATATGGTCACGGCGGCCATCTTTCCCTTTAGACGGACCGCAGGACACAGAGGACACCACGAGAGGACACCGTGCGCACCACAAGAGGACGCAAAATATAATATTTTACTGTAACTTTCACTTTCAAGCTGCTCTCAGCAACATTTGTTCTGCTTTCATGAAAGTCTGGGAATGGGTTGTTTTTACTCAGGTGTGGAAAAATATCTCTTAAAAATTAAAATATGACTGGGAAACAATCTTTTATGAAACAATGATCCACAGAATCTGCAAAAACAATCCTGGACCTAACTCGAGGTGTATCTGCTCCTTCAGATCATTATTTCTACAAACCTTTTATTATTACGTCAGTCCAGTTTTTGCACTTTAGTAGTTAAAATGTGTTTATTATTAATCCTTATTACTAACCCTTATTATTAATCCTTATTATTAATCCTTATTACTCACCCTTATTATTAATCCTTATTATTAAACCTTATTATTAACCTTTATTATTAATCCTTATTATTATTCCTTATTATAAACCTAAACCCTTATTAGTAATCCTTATTATAAACCCTTATTATTAATCCTTATTACTAACCCTTATTATTAATTTATTATTAATCCTTATTATAAACCCTTATTATTAATTTATTATTAATCCTTATTATAAACCCTTATTATTAATCCTTATTACTAACCGTTATTATTAATTTATTATTAATCCTTATTATAAACCCTTATTATTAATTTATTATTAATCCTTATTATTAACCCTTATTATTAATCCTTATTACTAACCCTTATTATTAATCCTTATTA
>NC_056513.1:1502822-1505948 GCF_014905685.2 Nematolebias whitei | reverse complement strand
TTATTATTAATCCTTATTATTAATCCTTATTATTAATCCTTATTATTAATCATTATTATTAATCCTTATTATTAATCCTTATTATTAACCCTTATTACTAACCCTTATTATTAATCCCTATTATTAATCATTATTATTAATCCTTATTATTAATCCTTATTACTAACCCTTATTTAAGCAGGAAAATCCCACTGACGTCACTGGTCTCATATGAATGGAGGCCTGCAGGAGCCCAACATGCAGGTTTCTGGACTGTGGGAGGAGAACACACAAACTCCATCCAGGAAACCCCAGGTCCAAAATGAGCATTGAACCCTGGACCTTCTTGCTGTGAGGCTACAGTGCTAACCACTGAGCCACTGGGCTGTTTTCTTTGACACTTTTTGTAGATTGAACTTAAGAGCCAAGAACAAGGTTTAGGAGTTTACAAAGAAATTCTGTAAGACCTTCAGAAAGCTCGGACAAATATTTTTCAAGAGTACTTTTTAAGATTACAAGAACATCTGGATCCTTTGAAATAAAATCAATTAATTAAAAAAAAATGAGAAGGAGCTTATGACTTTTTAATAATACTTTTAAAAATAATACACTTGCAGTGATTCAATAGAAAAAATCTAAAGTTTAATGATGAATAACATGAATGGATCATTTTTTACCTCTCACACTGAGCACCTTTTAATAAAAATACATTTAATTCCGTGTAAGTGAACCGTCTGGCTTCTGTGTAACATCATCACAGAGCGAGCATCAGATGCTTCACTGCTTCGTTCGCTCCTCGTGAAACTGTTTCCAGCTCATTTGGGACACTGAAAATTAAAAGTTTCTTATATAAAGATTAACACAATTTTTAAACAATGAAAGATTTTCATTTTGAGTGAATATGTTTATATATTTATTTATTTTTTACATTATTTATTTTAAGTGTGTGTGGATGAGCACAGATCTGTTGTACATTGTAAAAAACAACACGTGGTTATTGATAACTGGTTTGATTTCCCACATGAAGGCCAGTGAGAGGATAAATTGTGCAGGCGTTGGGGGGATGGTGGTGCAGTGGTGCTCAGTGTGGGCCCTCCTCAGTGATGACATCTGCTGCAGACCGTGCGTTCCTCCCCAGCAGCGCCGCCGCTCACGATTGAGATCAGACAGATGCCGAGGCCGCTGTGGCAGCTCTGCTTTGCTGTGGGAAACACGCTGTCACATCTGGGCCTTCAGACAGAAAGAGAGATGAGGGAGAAGATAATGGAGACGCCGGGGTGCAGAGAACACGTCCACACATGCTCACGTGCACGTGTCACAGGCCAGGACGTCAGCGTGGGCACCACAAAGGTGATGCCCCTTCAGGGTGACAGGGTGAGAAGCAGGGAGGTTATTCTGCAGCACCAAAGCAGCATGCTGAGCGTTTCTGCCACCCCTACCTTGCCCCCCCCCCTCACACACTCGTCTCATTAACCTCGAGTCTGATTGCCCCCAGGACTCCCTCGTGCTAATTAGTGGAGGGAAATATGTCTACGATGCATGTGCCTGTGCACAGACACGCAGCGTTCTGCGCCGCTGACAGAAACGCAGCTTTATCCGTAGGTGTGAGAATGAAAGACTCGTCTGCCGTTTGTGTTTCATCCCGACGTGTTGGCAAGCGCACGTTTAAAGCCGGCAGGTGACGGCTAGCAGCACTGTTGATTCCCTGTTCTAGAGACAGCCGTCATCGCCGCCGCGCTCACTTTCTGACTTCATGAAGACGCGAGCGTTTTGTCTCAGCGTGACACAATTAGAGACGAGCAGGATGTGAAAAGCTCTTTCTTCTCTCCTGTCAGACACCAAACATGACGGGTTCAGCTTCAGCACAAACCATTTAACGTCTTCTTATCACTGCACCACACAGGCTTGATACAACAACGCACGCCGCCGGTCCTGGAGCTGCTCAACGATCCGGCGTCTTCATGACGAGCCTCCGTCCAGAGGACCAGACCTTTGACTCGCTCGCTTGTTCTGCTGGAAGTTGACGGTCGCTCTCGATGGCGGCTCCTCGGCGCCGGCAGTTTGTCCCTTCAGTCAGAAGCACCCTGTGCTTCAGGACAGTTTGTGCACGTATCGGGCACGCCGTGTTCTTTTGTCGTACATCTTGTCAGGGACACGCGTGAGCGGACACGAACACTGACCGAGTGTTACAGCAAAGAGCCATTTGGACCTGGACTGGACCGAGGGACAACAGGGAGACCGACGTGGGGGCAGAAGATGCACACGGGGTGGTGGGGGGTATTTAAGAGCACTTGAGTTCCAGCGTGGATGTAGTCACTGCTCCCCGTGGCCCCCCGGCCCCCCGGCACAGTGGCATGACTTTTCACTTTAGCAGCAGCACTCCGCCTGTTTCCTCTGTGTTTGTGCTTCAGTGGCTCCATCGTTCCCTTTCATTCACTCTGCGAGGGCCACAAGTGACCCCCCCCCCCCCCCCCCCACACACACACACTTTGACCCATGCACCCCTCTGCAACGAGCAGTAAATATTCCATTGTGGGGGCCATTAGCAAGCATCTCAGGGGTTAAGAGGGAGCTGCAGGCAGTCCGATGGACGATTAGACAATAAGATGAAGCGTCTGATTTTATTTTTATTGTTTTTGTCTCAGAGTTACAGCTATTCAAATGAAAATGTTTTATCCCCCCCCCCAGACAGCTACATTTAGGAACACACGTTATCCGTGTTGCTTCCTGTCGTACATGTGGCAGCAGGTTCCTCTGCCAGAACATAACGACCAGCAGACCTGCTTCCCATCACGCTCAGGAAACGTACGATGCAATTATCAAAGCTCAGAGTGCGTGCGCTCCCATGGCAGAACCAAACCTCTGCTGTGAGTTCGGTGTGTGTTGGTGTGCACGTGTTGTTTATGAGCGGAGCCTCGGGCCACGCAGCTTGCCAGTTTAGTTGAGGTCTGCACCTTACATGGACTGGAGTCATACTGGTGACATAAACCATCAAGAATTAGTGTCACCCTGCCAGAAACCTGGAGACGGAGCAAAAACGCAACAGAGCTGTGTGTACATGTGTGTGTGTTGTGTGGTGTTTGTGTGTCTGTGTGTGTGCCATGTGGTGTTTGTGTGTCTGTGTGTGTCATGTGGTGTTTGTGTGTC
>NC_056513.1:1495486-1502812 GCF_014905685.2 Nematolebias whitei | reverse complement strand
CATGTGGTGTTTGTGTGTCTGTGTGTGTCATGTGGTGTTTGTGTGTCTGTGTGTGTGTCATGTGGTGTTTGTGCACATGTACGACACCGTCTGCAGTGATTTCTCCACAAACTAACTCCACGGAGGCTGAAGTCAGAAGGAGCCTTGTGTTTTACACACACACATCAGAGGGATGAAAACACACACACCTACACACACACACCTACACACACACACACACAGCGAGGTGGCCAGCTCTGAGCTGGGGACACACTCGTCTTGTGCGCACCAACTTCACGTGCACTTGCAGGCGGTGCCAGAGACGAGTCCGGTGTCTGAACTCAGAACGAAACAAAGTGTTTGAACTTGTGATGAGGATGTTTTAAAGATAAGATTAATGCATTAACATGAATATGAAGATATTTTTAAAGAAACGGGAACAAAAACTACTTTGGGTTTTACTGATGAACGTTCTTCTGTTGGCTCTGACTTTATGACTTGACTTTAGTGAACATGTTTTATAGCCGGCTGTCGTGTGTTTGGTCAGCAGAACAGCAGAAAAGAGTCAAATGTCAGAAAGTCGTCATTTCTTGTAGAAAATGGCGTCCGCAGGAAAACATCATCGAAAACACAGAACAGGCTACAATGAAGTTTATTAAAAGTGTGCGTTTATACGGAGCTAACGATTGCTGTGGTTTTAGCTGAGCTTCATCCTGAACACACACTCTGAGGGCTGACAGGACCGCGCAACATCTTTGTTGCATACATGGACATGTGAGCTGGCGGGTGATAGGCATTCTTCCAATTTCAATAAATACATGTTCTTCTGTGTTTGAAACAAATCTGCATCCAGACAAGAAACCAGAAGAAAAGAGTCCAGAAATATTGAGGCCAGGACACCGAGCCCAACAAGTTAAACTCCGAGCGAAACTACGGCTGCACGACTGGTTTTATGCGCCGGTCAAAGTTTTTACCGTATCACCTCCCTCTTTCTGTCCACACGTGTCTGCACGTCCTGCGCAGAACTTCTGATCTGCTCCAGATCATTTCAGTAAACGTCATGTGACCGGAGTGTTGCACTCTTTTCATCAGCTCTGAAGTCAAGGTCACAAACTAAGGTCAGTCATTGTCAAAGGTCTTCACCCGTCTGGACCGGAGCTGTAGACCGCTGTATGATAGTTAGTCGACACACATATAATGTGCCGTATGTATTTAATTTATTCATTATAAACGGAAAACGTAGTTGTCTTTTAGAGAGCAACATGTGGATCATGATAAATGGATTAAAACAATCTCCACCTTCTATTAAAAACAGTTTGTTGTGTTAAATGTTCAGATCAGCTTGAAGAAGAGACGTGGATCAGCCAACCATGTGTGGAAGTTATATGACGCATTAATTATTAAAAACACCTGAGCTCTATGGCTAAGGGGAACATATGTCCTGCATGAATTATCTCCAATCAATATATAGAGTTCAGTGGAAACACGGCTCCTAATTACCTCCCTGTTTGACCGCATGCTAACCTCCACTCCCACCTTTTTGTGTTTTCCTCATTCTGAACTCTGCTCCCGTCCCGCTCCTCGTCTGTCAGGCCTTTTGGTGCACAAACAGTGCAACACAAATCAATGGACTCACACGTTCACACACAGCAGACCAGGAGCAGACTGCAGGAACTCTCACCCGAACACCTCCAGCCTGCAGCTTGATCAATAGTCAGAAGAGAAGCATTAAGAGCCCCTCACACTGCGTCCGTCGTTTCATTCCACACTAATCGTGTTTTCAATGTTGCCTCTCTCTCCTGCTGTCGCCCGTTCTTTAAGTTCGTTCCTCCGAGGTCCTCAGGAGGCTCAGCCAGACACCCGGTTAGACGTGATTACAATCATTAGGGCCCCCTCCTTCCATCCCGGCAGACAGAACCTGCACATTAGCTGATCCATACTTATTGCATCTGGGCTCCTCTTACAGTCTTGTAATTCTCACGGAGAGACGTATTAGTGTGACACTTCGTGTCTGCGAGGTGAGACGCTGCGCTGACACCAAATCAACTTACACCCAGCCTCGCGGGACGTTCTAGGGCACTGCTGCGCGCCGACAACTCGGGCGCAGGCAGCCTGTATTGAGTTTCAGTGAAGGCTGTGTTAGCTTGTAGTGCTGCACGGGGTGGGGGTGTTTACTGACAGGAAGCTTGCAGCCTGCAAGGCTGAAGGGATCAATAGCATTGCACTGCATGGCACTACACATAGGGCAGACCCAAACAAAGAAAGATTGCATTACACAGCTTTAAGATAAAGATGAATTATTTTAACACAAACATAAAAAACTGAAACTAATTTTCTGTCGGGCCTTTTGATAGAAGCATCGTTCAACACGTGGACATTTGTGTTGTCTGGCTGGACCTGAGCCTCCAGGTGGCCTTGTGTCCCCGGTCTGAACAAACAGAGCAGCGGTTAGCTCTTCCTCTGTCCTGGGGGCCAGGCCCTGCCTGCTGACGGGCCCCCCAGCCGTTCAGGGACAGGATGCTGGGTCATGGAGGTGACTTTTATCAAAAGAAGCTTCGCCCGTGCTCTCGTCTTGTTGCAGAATCCAGACACTCGTGAAGTCCACACGCCTGTTTTATACAATAAAAGACACGATGAAGCTGTTGAGCACTGGATGACCCCCCCAGGGCCCACTGCAGTGAAGATGACAACTCTCAGTTCCCTGACCACTGAAGCTTGGAGATCCTGCAGCAAATGGACTTAGAAAGTGATTATTTTGCACCAGAGTAGAATTAACAAGCAAAAACAAAAAAAAGAGGAATTTTCACAATAAAAGCCCCAAGAAAAATGCTCAATGCCTCCAAGTGGCGTGTGTAAGAGGTGATAGATGAACGTTGTCTGAAAGAGCAAGTGCAGAGTTTAGTGGACCGAGAGGAACAATGAAAAGCTCAAAAAGAGAAGTGAAGCAAAATGGATTGAAAGTGTTGAAGACCAGATGTGCTGCGGATGAATCAAACATCTGCTGGCTCTGCAAAAACTTTCACAATCTCAAATGACCCCCGTCTTCTTTTTAAACCAGATGTCAACTTTCGCAGCGTTCCCCTCACAGAGGCACTTTTATGCATAAAAAATATGTGTGGTATTTGATGTTGCATCTATTCACAAACATCTGGAGAGTTTTAAAAACACCTTATTGGTTTTTTCATTGCATTTATTTATATTCTGCGTGTCTGCGGTCTGAAAGTTGTTTTGGTGTGTGTGTGGTGCGATACAGAAAGGTGCACGAGATGTTTGCAGCGAATAATGACCACTCTGCAGCGTGCAGCAGCAGACAGACGCTCGAGGACAGTTCACGGAGGAACAACGTCCTGTTGGTGACTGACAACTTCCTGAGCCTCACAGACACACCGGGAGTTTTTTCAAAGCCGTTTTGTCTCATATTATTAATGTTTCTTCTATTTCCTGTCAACATCTGAACACCTAAAGAACTCTGTTACTTTTGTTCAGTAACTGATTTGTTCTCACCGTTCTTACTGACGTGCAGACTCTACTGAGGCTGTGCCGTCTGCAGCCGACATCATCACGTCCACATACAATCCCATGATGACATTTTTAACGTGTGCAAATTGGGATAAATGGACCAAATCTTTATTTTACTCTGATAGAGGAAAAAAAGTAACGAGCAAAATATTTCACAATGACTCCAGTATTTTATTTAGACCTTCTAATCTCATCGTTTGATAGAAACAGACTTTTCTCTTATATTTAAATATTTTATTTTTATCTCCAACAAAGAAACAAACATTTATCATCATCTAAGTTTTATTATAACTTTTTGTTCTTAGTCATAGATAATGTTGCATATTCTGTGTACTTTTTATACTTTCTGGGTGAAATGTGACTCTGCAGGATAAAAAGGCACTTCTGTGTGTTCTGATAATAAATTATGGGCTCTTTCATGAATCTGTTCAAATTAACAGACGCGTGACGGAACTCTGCTCAGAGAGGAACAAAGGTGGAATAAATCACCAAAACGTTGAATTTGCATGGATGGATATAAAGTCATAGCAGAGTGTTCTCTAAATATATTTATTACATGAATTTAGATATGTGTGTGCACCTGTCACTGGAGGCCACCCCCAGCTCGTGTCTTACTTTTGTCATTAACACGACGGACACAGATTCCTTCAGGGCGCTGGTCCATCCTCGTGGCCCTTCCGGTCGACGTTATTCACTTGTTCAGTGAAAAGCTGTCGGGGAAAGAAAAGGTAGCAGAGAGGAGGAGAGAGAGCAGGAGAGACTCCAGTTAATGGTCTTGCATCTTCCTGGCAGCATGTCAATAATGGGTCTGATCACATTAAATAAAGAGTCCATTAACTTATTCTTCTCTTCCTGCTGCAGAGCAGAAGCACCGGAGAGATGAAAAGCTTTTCTAATGCAGCGTGTGTGCACGTCACAGACACCTCTATCTGCTCCTGCTGCTCTGAAAACAGGAACTCTTGGAAGTTTTACCTCAATCCTTCAGTCAGTCACAAATTTATTTTATACTTGGCATGTGAAAGATGTGCAGATTCTTTTGATTGCGCCAACATCGGTAGTTAAAAGACTCGGTAAATGGAGAATTAAGAAAAAAGGAAGAGAAATTTAAGAAGAAACAAATTCTTGCAACAGATGCAACTATTAACATTTTGCATTTGTCATCATCTGTTCAGGCACTGAACCCTTTTTAAACTGATGAACAGAGACCGTTGGTTTAGCGTCTTAGCAGACACCACACAAGACAAACGAGAAGCAGAGATGATCCACCAAGACGGTGCACCCACCCAACACTGCAGCCACGGAACAAATTGTGAGCATATGTTGATGCACCTACTCTGCCAAAAGAGTAATCAAGACAAAGGGGATGTGATATAAGTGGGACAGAAAAGCATCTCTACCAACGCACACACACATTTCTCAGCCGCCTCACTGCTCTTCATCGGCCCTGGAGGGAGCGCAGAGGCCGCCACATCTGTCTCCCAGGCCAACGACAGACCTGGCTGCTGTTTCCAGACCTGAGCGATCACACGAATCATCTTCAATTAATGTAAAACGTCAGATGATCCCTCGGCTTCTATCTGTCCTCTGCTCAGAGGCGTCCCCTCTAGCTCCGTGCTAGGTCTGCTGAGTTCTGCACAGTGATCACAGTCAGGGTTCCTGGGCGCAGTGCTGGTGAGGTAAGCTGACCCGGCTGTGTGTTGTGTGCTTCGTGCAGAGAGACGGGGAATCGATACGTCAGCGCAGACACAAATGCTGCTGGCAGGTTAGAGCTGCGAGGCGATCCTTCAGAGGTTCTGAACCCGGGACAACAGTCCACTTGGATCTGCTGTGCATCGGGCCTGCAGAGGCTTCCATGTGCTGGTCCTCTGTCCCCCTGCTGGGCTGTGGACAGGGGACTGTCCTGTCCACTTTAAAGATGGGACAGCTTTTGAACATGAAAGGTGATCGTGAAGTGGGTGGAGACCAGACGAGTCAGATGTCGTCAGTCCCAAACTAAATTATTCAACCAAATTATAACCTCCTAACGACACCCCCAACCTCTGCCCCACCCCCACCCCCACCCCCCCACCACCACCAATCTCCACAGCCTAGAACTGTGCAATAAATAAAGTATAAATAAGTCAATTAGTTGCCCTTAGCAACAGCTAACACACAGTCATGAATTTTAAACTGAAGCCATGAGTTAAATCAGGTGGAGAGGTGGGGGCAGTGTATCTTCTGGCCCATTAGCTGATGTGGACTTTTCATATTTACGTCCACCAGAACCTGAGGAGCAAAGCGTTGACGAGTCGTTGCCCTTTGCACGGTTCCTGATTAAATGACGACGCAGGAACGAACTCTTCCTGCTCCTTGTTCTCACCAGGAACAGCAGTTGATGGTTGGAGAACGATCTTAGTTTCCACTTCGGTTGTGTTTGAAAAGGGAGAGCATTAAAATGAGAAGAGACTCAATGTGCACTGGTTTTCTGTGAACATTTTTATAATTTAAGAATTAAAATCAAGAGATCAGTGTTGGGTAAGCCAAAGGGTATAAAACACACCATGCTACATTTATTTGTAGGATATGCCATTCATGCAATTACATCCCTAATGAAAACCATCAATATACAATTCTTTTTCAGCCAACCAAATGTACGGAAGCCTAAAGAGGACATGCTTAGACATTTCATTCCTTGCCATTACATGGAGATTAGGACAAATGTATTTCCAACATCACGTTTCCTGCAGATAACGAGGTAATATATGTAGATGTTTTGATTAAGAAATTAGTTTTTCATTGAACTTCAACCACAAATTGTACGTCTTCATCTTCATCTTCTTCAGAACAGCTGAACTGACTGACAGTAAGAACGTCACTTTAAAGAAGAGCCGCCATTGATCAGCACGTTAGATGATTGATACGTGTCTGGACTGGACTGGAAGACTGAGTGGTGAAACTGGGGGAACACAACAACCAGGTCGAAAACTAAACACGGTTTCCTTCAAATAAACGTCGTTATCAAAATAAAATCTTTAATTTCCTGAGATAGCAAATTAATAAAATTACATCAAATAAATATTTAGAAGATACGGTCATCAGCTTTTAAGAAATCATAAATAACCATTCAATATTTTTCTCATGGAATATATCTTTAAATAAATTCTCAGCTCTTCCACGTCTAATAAAGTTCCTGGAGAAACTTTGACGGGGACCAGACTGAGCACTTTGCTAACAGCTGCTGTTTTAAATGTTTTTATAAATAAAGTGAACGTGATGGCCATTTCAACTTTTGGATTTGACAGTACTATGATGCTGGGCGTTGATCTCGGCTGCCACCACCGTGTAATTTCTCTAAAAATGGCTGATTTATAGTATTTTTCCTTTGTAGCTTAGGCAGCCATCTTGGATTTTTAGCTTGCATTAGGACTGTGTAACAACTCTCTCTCAGCTACCACCACACCATATTTCAGCTCAATATCTCAAAGAATGATTGAGTTATAGTCAATTCTGTGTTTTCTGAGGTAGCTGTGGCAGCCATGTTGAACCAAAATGGCTCCAAAAGTTAATCCGTGTTGTGTTCAGAGGCCGCGCCCCTCCAGGTCATGTGACTTCACTGTGACAGTTAGAGGCTGTGAAGAGTTCTGTCAGGGTTCTTCAGTGGGATTTTTCTTTGTTAGTTATGTTGCCATGGTAACCGGAAACACCAATGAAAGTGACGGTTCACGGGGCCGAGCCGGTCGTTTGGATGTAACACTCGTGGGTGAACACGTTGAGGTTCAGACCACGTTGAGGTTCAGACCACGTTGAGGTTCAGACCACGTTGAGGTTCAGACCATGTTGAGGTTCAGA
>NC_056513.1:1493771-1495476 GCF_014905685.2 Nematolebias whitei | reverse complement strand
GAGGTTCAGACCATGTTGAGGTTCAGACCACGTTGAGGTTCAGACCACGTTGAGGTTCAGACCACGTTGAGGTTCAGACCACGTTGAGGTTCAGACCACGTTGAGGTCGATAGAAGAGTGAGACCCTTACGGGACCGAGATGGTGGAGAGGCAGCCGACCTCAGACCAGAAAGTCACGGTTCGACTCCTGCCATGCCCACATGACGTGGTGTCCTTGAGCAAGACACCCAATCCCCACTGCTCCCCGGTGCTTACATAGCTGCCCACTCTCCACCTGGGTGCGTCTCAGGTGTGATGGTTAAATGCAGAGAAGTCGTCTCATCGTTGCACAGAAACATGACGACAGCACAGAGCACTTTACGTTACATCCTCTAATGACGCGTTTTTAAACGTTGGGCTTGAGGAACGCTGCTCTCTTTCATCTTTGTCATCACCATTTGATTTTTATGTTTTCTTGTTGCAATATATGGATTATCAAGTTCAAGTTAAGTTTATTGTCATTCTCATCACATGCGGTACATGAGGTGGAATGAAACTGTGTCCACAGGCTCCGAGTTACACTTAAACATGGCAAAATGTAAAGTGTAAAAAGAAATAGTAAATAAGGATCCCAGATATAAACTAAGATTTATACTAAACACTAATAATGTAAAACAATACGGCGTGACATCAGCAGCCCGAGTTACAATACAGATACAACTCATTATTTATGAAGTTTTAAAGACAAACGTTTGAGAGACAAATTTGAAATAAATTCTTCTGAAGAGCGGAGCATGAAAGAAAACATTACCGAGATCACAGAGTGCAAACTTCAGCCTTTATGATTCCTCCAAATGTCCTCCGCCCACGTCATTATGTAGCTAAAGATTTTCTGTGGTCCAACACGAGGGAAAGCAGCAGAGCTTGTTCACACATGACCTCTGACCTGCCACTGGATAACCAATGGGGAGGCAGCTTTGCCCTTGGATGTGATGGCTCCAGGCAGTGGGCTTTGCATGAACCTATCCCCCATGGTGCCCCCTCGTCACTAGATCCTCTGAATAATTCATAAAGGCCCAAAAACAGCGGTGGGGGAGGGAACGCAGGAAAAGGAAGCGTTAAAGTTCAAGAGTTTCTTTAGATCACAAGGAACTTCTCCTTAACCTCCCTTGAAGTGGCAAACACAGGAATAAAGCTTTTTTTATTTATTGAGAACTGGATCTGAGAGCAGGACTGGAGATCAATGGGTGTTCCCTCGAGGCTTAGCGGAGATCACGATTACTGCAAGGTGATTGGTGGATCAATGTGGTTCCCATGGTTCACCTTGCCATTGTGAGAACTGATCCTTTCTATTTCTTCATCTGTCTCATGATCAGCTGAGACTAACAGACCAACAACATGTTGGGCTGATGGGTAACTCTAAATTATCCCTAGGTGAGAGTTGTTTGTCTCTATGTGTCCCTGGGATGGACTGGAGACCTGTCCAGGGTGTCCCCCACCTCTCACACAGTGACTGCTGGACATGGACACCGGCGACCCCCATGACCCAAAATGGAAGAAGTGGGTAAAAGATGATGGATGGATGGATGATGGATGGATGACAGATGGATGGATGGATGGATGGATGGATGGATGGATGGATGGATGGGTGGATGGGTGGATGGATGGATGGATGGATGGATGGATGGATGGATGGATGGATAGATGATGGATGGATGGGTGGATG
>NC_056513.1:1484837-1493671 GCF_014905685.2 Nematolebias whitei | reverse complement strand
CATGGATGGATGATGGATGGATGGATGATGGATGGATGGATGATGAATGGATGGATGATGGGATGATGGATGGATGGATGATGGATGGATGATGGATGGATGGATGATGGATGGATGATGGGATGATGGATGGATGATGGATGGATGGATGTTGGATGGATGATGGATGGATGGATGGATGGATGATGGATGGATGGATGGATGATGGATGGATGGATGATGGATGTGTCATCCAGCACAGGTTGCTCGTGGCTCTGCCAGCTGAGATGTGAAGGTTTTATCTCTACATTGGATTTTGGGACACGTTTGTTTTTTTCCGTGTCGTCTTTTTAAAATCTGCTCATGAACAACTTTATGAACGTACGCGTACTGCTACAGACAGCGGCTTTTAAACCCACAACTGACCGTGCACAACTGACCGTGCACAACTGACCGTGCACGCATGGTGTGCTTCTGCTCAGCAATGTGCAAGAATTGTAGTCCACTCCACACCAGGTCCACACCGTGTGACCAAGGTGCATCAGCAGAGCGATGAGTAAAGACATCGGGTGTGGGGGTGATGGTGGAAGACGCAGGGAGGCACAACAAACAAAGCAGCATCAGAAGCTGCCCACTGGAAGAAGAAGGTACCCAATCATCTGGCTGCTGTAATCATTGCCTAACAGTCATTAACCTGGTGAGCAGAGGTTTAGCTGCATTGTTTGAAGGAGTCTGGGATGCATAATGACAGACTAATATGTCATAGCGCTCGGGGAGACGGGGGAGGGGTCGATTAATGAGATTTTACTGGAGGGAGTGCACAGAATGGGTGGGGCATGCCTGGAAAATACAGTGGGACGAGGACGGCATGAAGCTAATTGGAGGATGAGTGCCTCCTTGTAAAAGAGGTTCTAATGGCATGTTGGTTCTCCCGCAGCATCACGAGGCTAATGCAGTTCAGAGACTCGTGCTTGGAAACGTTGTGCACGTGTTACACTGGAGATGTGCGTCTTAACACACTGCTTTATGATTTTCTAACCTTCAGCGGAAACTTTGCTTTGATGCGGCGAAATCTGCAGAACGGAGCGACAGTAGGAGCGGAAGTGTCTTTTAATAAAAACCATTACGACACAATAACCGGCTGGGGGTTCACAAACTGGACTTGACTCATATGTGTCCCTTTTCATCATTTTTTAATCACTTCCTTTGAGTCGTTGTTCCTAAGGTGACGCCAGTGTGCACGTTACTTTCACGTTTCCCACGTTTCCCCTAAAACCTAAATCATCCGTTGAAAGTCCTGTGGAACGGTCACGCGCAGTTGTTGAAGACAACACGTTAAACAGCCTCAGTTTGGAGAAAACCAGTTTAATTTTGACCAGCTAACAGCAAAATGCTGACCTGGAAGTGCTACTGCTAGCTGCTGCTGGAAACAGCCATAAAACTGGTGCATGGTTTTATGCACAGCTTAATGTGAAAATGAGAGCAGAATAAATAAATCTGTGAAGGTCTGAAGGTTTTCAGACTAAACTTCAGGCGCTCTTGCATGGACTGAATAGAACTGAGTTTATTTGAGGAGCCATCTGCAGCAGGTATGACACTGTTTGTTTTTAACTCACTGCTTTAAGAAAGCTCAGCATCTTCTCCGGCACAACCCCCGACACAGAACCTGCTTGGATGTTCTATCGAACGCCATCGGGCCGTACCTGCGTCGTTCTTTCTTAATTGAAGTTAAAGCTCCTGTTGAATTGGCAGCAAATAAAATGAGCGAGCGCAGTTGGATGAAGATTACATTTTCTGTAAGAGTTTACAAACATCTGTAGATTTCTAGATGATGTAAAAAAACTGTTTGGTATTTGAGCTGTCGCTTTGGTTGATGGGACTCTAAATGACCTGACCTTTTTAACGGTGCGTTAAGATCAAATTTAATTAGGATTTCATCATCAAAGTGTCACGCATGCATTTTAAACAAGATAACTTTAATAAACATCCTTTAAATGAAAACTCTAAACTGGTCTTCAACAGGATACCTTGACTAAACCAGTGTTTTTAGTGTCTGAAGTGAGACAAAAAGACGAGCGTGCTTCTTGGACACACACTCTCAGAATGTTCTGCGGCTGAAACTATTTAAACATTCTCTTTTTAATTTGCTTTGAGTGTTTTTGTTTCAATTAAATAAAGCGGAGATGCCCACATGGCCGTGCAGAATGAAATAATGGTGTCCAGGCTGGAATTTAAAGTCGTACCTCCAGGCTAAAAGTCCAGAGCGCACAGAATGAAAGTGTAAAATGTTTTTAATGTATATTTAACAACAAATACCCCAGTGACTATTGATGTTTCGTCTCAGAAGAATCTATTTCTTTAGTATATCTGAGGGCGTGATATGAAACCGCTCACACTTTTTCTGCTTCTTCCTCAGTGTGCCTCTTTTTTCTGTCTCTCTTTAAACATTTATCTTCTGTTTTCTCCTTACAAGCCCTTTGTGCTTTGTGATGTTGGTTTTTACAGCTTTCTACTCGCCCAGTTGCCATTTATCTTTCATAGATGCCAGCAGCGAGGAGCACAGAAGAGATGCTCCCGTTTCAGTGACTAATTGTCATCGTTTGTGCTGCTCCCTTGATGTCACTTGTTACTTCCTCAGCAGTATTTATCTTTGTGTCTCCTTTGTAAATTTACATTTATTACACGTGAATAAACATGTACGTATCCCATGTCCCATATGTGAGACCGTGTGCACATGAGCGAGGAGACAAGTTTCTTATTTTTATGCTTTTCAAACCATATTTAAACAATAATATCCATGAGGGTGCTCTGTTGATCCCTCTGCAAATTATCAGAGCATTTTTTGGGAGGAACTGATTTATCACTTTTGCCATGAACAAAATGCACAAAAAAATCAAAATACAGAAAGATATACTAAATATATTTTGTTAAAATTGTGTCTTTTCTGCTATTTCCAAAAGTAGCAAATGTTAACTAAAGCCCCGAGTTTATTTGCAAACAACACAACCTTTACCACTTTATATGATTTCCATTTTAGAAAACGTTGCAAAAATAAATGTATATTCATGTATGTTGTGCAATGAAAGGAATTTAACCTCTAAACATGTTCAAAAGTAACACATGAAAGTCGTTCAAAGTCCATTATTTCCTCTTAGTTCGAGCCTTGCACTGTTTTAGATATAAAGAGTGGAGATGAATTCAAGACAACCGGCGTCTCATTATTGGTTCACACTAATTATTCTGTCATTTCTATCGCTCTTTGTTCCAGCTCAAAGAAAAAAAAAGTTTTTAAAGAAACCCGAGGAGATATTTTTGTACACTGGGGGAGTTTCAGCAAAAGTTTATATTTATAAAATCTATTTTAGTCAGTCGTAGATTTAAATGAGAACTTTACAAAAAGTGCAGAGGCCTCCTGACAGCACATCATGGATATATCTGGGAAGTGCACCGGTCACTACAGAGGTGGTGCAAACAGCAGAGGACATCACTGGCAGCAGTCTCCACACCATCCAGAACATCTACCACAGATGATGCCTAGTAAAGCAGCATCATTAAGGACCACACCCACCCAGCACAAGGACTCTTCCATCTACCACCCTCAGGCAGACGATACGGGAGTCTGTCATCACGTACAAAAAGACTAAAGGACATTTATTATTGACGAGCTGTCAGATTATTGAACGCTTGATAATAATTGAACTAAGATCTGTGACAACTAATGTGACTAATATTAGCTGTGACATCCAATAAGTTTATTGCTGCCGCACTATGTGGCTGTATCATTTCTGTCCCAACCTTACCATCATGATTCATCTCAGTGTTCCTCACTACCTGAGCAATAACCTGCCACTCAACCTGCATACTTTATCTTAGTTATGTGCAACATATATAACGCGCATTTAAGCTTATATTACTACCTTGAAATACTTAAATATATATATATATATATATATATATATATATATATATATATATATGTATATACAAAATCATCCTACTTGCACCGTTATATTCTACCATGCTGTTGTTTACTATATTTCTTTTGGACCCTGTAAATGTTATATTTCTTTTTCACTTTCTGGTTTGTAACTTTATTGCGTGCTTTAGTATTTCTTGTTTTTTTTTCTTAGTGAGTCGAATCGTTTCTTCTCATCCTGAACATTTCATTGTTGACCTTGTGTTAACCTGTATAGGACAAATAAACAGCATAACATAACAAATACTAAAGATGCATTACATTTATTGTGTGATTACTGTGCCAGTGAGCTCGACTGATGAAGAATAGATTGAAAAGTTGGATTTTTGATGACGATTTTATAGATGATGCTGTAGGACCTTCTGAATTTTATGAGCAAAAATACTAGCCTCTTCTCCGTCTTGTCTTTTGACCTGGCTGATTATTCACAATCAATAATTGTTTGTATCTCCTCTCTTGTCTCTTCTGGGACATTTAGGATGCTGCAGGCAAGGTGCTGGACCGTTGGACCATCATGTCCCGCGAAGAAGAGATCATCACCCTGCAGCAGTTCTTACGCTTTGGTGAGACCAAGTCTATTGTGGAGCTCATGGCTATTCAGGAGAAGGAAGGTCAGGCAGTTACGGTTCCTTCATCAAAGACAGACTCTGGGATTAGAACATTCATAGAAAGTAATAATAGGACCCGCAGCCCAGGGCTGTTAACACATCTGGAAAACAGTAGCCCATCCAGCATTCACCATTTTGAAAACATCCCCAACAGCTTAGCCTTCCTTCTACCATTCCAGTACATCAACCCAGCCTCTGCCCCCATGCTTGGCTTGCCCCCAAACGGCCTCCCGTTGGAGCAGTCCGCCCTACGGCTTCGGGAGCCCAGCCTGCCAAATCAAGGAGAACATGTGGAGACTAGTGAATCAGAAGTGTCTCTTTCACCTTTCCGCACAGGACAGAGTCCTAGTCGTGGAGTACTGGGAGGCCTTAACAGCACTGAGCCCAAGACAGAACCCAACAGCTGCGCATCACCCATCTCACCAACCCCATCCACCCAGCAAGCTCAGCAGCAGCAACAACAGACACAACTTCAGCAAACGCAGCAAAGTCAACAGCAGATCCAAAATCATTCTCAGCAGCCCAACAGCTTGAGCGAACACCAGGTCCACCACCACTTTGTCAAAGATGAGCCATCTAAAACAATAACCCATCCTTCATTCTCTTCCAAGATGCACAGGATGCGCCGCATGGGAGCCACCTCACGTAAGGGCCGTGTGTGCTGCAATGCTTGTGGAAAAACCTTTTATGACAAAGGCACACTGAAGATACACTATAATGCTGTCCACTTGAAAATCAAGCACCGCTGTACCATTGAGGGATGCAACATGGTGTTCAGCTCACTGCGCAGCCGTAACCGCCACAGTGCCAATCCAAATCCACGGCTGCACATGCCTATGCTGCGCAACAACCGAGACAAAGACCTCATCCGTGCAAATTCCTCCAGTGGTACATCTGTCATCTCAAACAGCAAGAATAGTGGTTTTACACTTACTAGCCCTGGACGGCCACCACTTGGATTCACAACTCCACCAGTGGACCCCTTGCTTCAGTCACCTTTGCAGAGTCCGTTAGTGTTCCCCACATTGAAGTCAGTGCAGCCTGTGCAGCCAGTGCCTCCATTCTACCGAACTCTAGTTTCCCCTGCAGACCTCGTCAGTCCTCCAGTGTCATTGCCAACCAGCCCCATCATGCCCTCCACTACCAACAGTACCGCCCTGATGGACCAACAACAGCAGATCCTGGCTGCTGTTGCTTCACATAACAATGTCCACTTGTCAGAGGCCCACCGCTTATCCAGTGCTGGTGCCCATCAGGACCTCACCACAAGCAGTACTGACCCCACACCTAAAAAGAAACCCCGTAAGTCTAGCATGCCTGTTAAGATTGAGAAGGAAGTGATTGATGTGGCCGATGAATATGAGGACAAAGATGAAGACGATGATGATAACATCCACCATAATAACCATCATCACCAGTCAACCCTTCTCCATAACAACATCAAAATGAACGGTAACTGTAACGGCAACAACAGCGGAAGTGGCACTGGACACCACAGTGGTGGAAGTGGGCAGCAGTCCCCCTCCCAGGACGAGATGAGTCCTGGTTTGGCTCTCAGAGGAATGATGAGACAAAGTGAAGATGAGTGTAGGGAAGGGACTGGTAGTGATAGCAGAGGTGGAGCTTCAGAGCTGCGATGTATGGACAGCTTTACCTCTGAGGATCAGGACCACGAAAGAGACTTTGAAAATGAGTCTGAAACATCTGATTCGAAGATGTTCTACCGAGATGAACTGATGGATGCGGAGGAACAACAGAAGCACAGCAGGGGTGGAAGGGGTCTGGACAAGGAGCACGAAAGTGAGGCTCATGAAGAAGCACATTTGAGAAAAGAACTAGAAGGGAATGGTCATTCGTCACCCTCCCCTCATCACCCTCCAATCAAGATTAAGGAGGAGCTGAATGATCCAACGTATGACATGTTTTGCATGAGCCAGTATGGTCTCTATAACGGAGGCATGGCTGCGGCTGCCGCTGCCGCCGCGAGCATGGCTGCTCTGCACGAGAGCTTCATTTCTTCAATCGGCTACGGCGCCAGCCCGCCCAAATTCCCTTCGTCTCATTCACCAGAAGGAGATCCGTGTTCAAGTCCTGACCCCAAGATCTGCTACGTTTGCAAGAAGAGCTTCAAGAGTTCGTATAGCATGAAACTGCACTACAAGAACGTGCACCTCAAAGAGATGCACGTGTGCACCGTAGCTGGATGCAACGCTGCTTTCCCGTCCCGGCGCAGTCGAGATAGGTGAGTCCAAAAAGTCTGACGTGATATTTTAATGCACTTTTTCTGTTACATTTCAAGGTAGGTTTAATTCTACTTAGCCTGTTCATAGAAGTTTTGTTTAACAGGATTAGTGTTTTAATGTTTTACGGTACCTGGGCCTCCCTACGTTTCTTTATATTTTGATTTCAAGGTCCTGGACTTTGATTTCTTAAAGTGGTCTTGGGCAAATTAAACTGCTGTTCATTTAACACTATCCTGAACATCCAACAGTTTTCAGTCTGGTCATATGGACAGTTTCTTGTTTTGTTGAAACGTTTCACCTTCCATCCAGAAGGCTTCATCAGTCAAGGAAACACACAACACAAATCTGATTCTTCCCACAAACAGCTTACTCCAAAGTGGAACAAACCAGTTATGTTGGTGCTAAGATATCCTGAACAATTTCACGAGATTAGATTATTTTCATTGTTAAAACACAAACTTCAAACCTTCAAAAGCAAACTTGAAAAAAAAAAAAAAATCTTAATTCATGTTATGAATCTGTGCTGCTTCTAAACACATGAAGTAACTTAGAACAAAAACAGCTGGAATTTTTGTTTTAAATAACCGTTTTAGCCTTTTGATAGCAACATGTCACAAAGACTTTTGTTCTCATTTCTTCAGTAAACGTGACAAAAATACCACAGATTATAAAAATATATAAAAAAAATGTATGCATTAATTAGTTAACTATTAATGATGTAGTTTCATTAACTTGGCATGTCAAGGCTCAGTGTGCAGCAAGTCTTTAATGCAATGAGAACATTGGGAGAATTTAAGATTAAATAAATTGTAGCAGGTTTGAAAAGGTATAAACAGTTTATGGAAGTTATCTCAACATGAACTAGTAAAAAAAAGAGCATTAGCAAAAAGCTGATGTGTGAAACACATCTGGTCCTTGAACCAACAGCTTTTAGGAAACTCCCTTAGTTGAGCAAACTGTTTATACTTGTTGAACTGTGTTACTTTTTATTTCTACGACAATGACAAGACAAGATAAGACGAGACAAGACATGACAAGATAAGACAAGATAAGACAAGACAAGACATGATAAGACAAGATAAGACATGATAAGACAAGATAAGACAAGATAAGACATGATAAGACAAGACAAGACATGATAAGACAAGACAAGACAAGATAAGACAAGACAAGACATGATAAGACAAGACAAGACAAGACAAGACAAGATAAGATAAGACAAGACAAGACAAGACATGATAAGACAAGACAAGACATGATAAGACAAGACATGATAAGACAAGACAAGACATGATAAGACAAGACAAGACATGATAAGACAAGACAAGACAAGATAAGACAAGACATGATAAGACAAGACAAGACATGATAAGACAAGACAAGACAAGATAAGACAAGACAAGACATGATAAGACAAGACAAGACATGATAAGACAAGATAAGACAAGACAAGACATGATAAGACAAGATAAGACATGATAAGACAAGATAAGATAAGATAGGACAAGACAAGATAGGACAAAACACGACAAGATACAATAAGATAAGACAAGACAAGACATGGTTGGACAGGACAAGACATGATAGGACAAAACAAGACAAGATATGATAAGATAAGACAAGACAAGACAGGATAGGACAAAACAAGACAAGTTAGGACAAGACAAGATAAGACAAGATAAGATAAGACAAGATAGGACAAGACAAGATAAGACAAATTAAGATAAGATAAGATAAGATAGGACAAGATATGACAAGACAAGATAAGACAAATTAAGATAAGATAAGATAGGACAAGACAAGACTAGATAGGACAAGATAAGATAGGACAAGACAAGATAGGACAAGACAAGATAAGACAAGATAAGACAAATTAAAATAAGATAAGATAGGACAAGACAAGACTAGATAGGACAAGATAAGACTATATAGGACAAGACAAGATAGGACCAGACAAGATAGGACAAGATAAGATAAGACAAGATAGGACAAGATAAGACAAATTAAGATAAGATAAGATAGGACAAG
>NC_056513.1:1481375-1484737 GCF_014905685.2 Nematolebias whitei | reverse complement strand
GTTCTGTGAAACGAGGCGTTCTGTGACACGGGGCGTTCTGTGAAACGAGGCGTTCTATGACACGGGGCGTTCTGTGACACGGGGCGTTCTGTGACACGGGGCGTTATATGACATGGGGCGTTCTGTGACACGGGGCGTTCTATGACACGGGGCGTTCTGTGAAACGGGGCTTTCTGTGACACGGGGCGTTCTGTGACACGGGGCGTTCTGTGACACGGGGCGTTCTGTGACACGGGGCGTTTTGTGACACGGGGCGTTCTGTGACACGGGGCGTTCTGTGAAACAGGGCGTTCTATGACACGGGGAGTTCTGTGAAATGGGGAGTTCTGTGACACAGGACGTTCTGTGACACGGGGCGTTCTGTGAAACGGGGCGTTCTGTGGAACGGGGCATTCTGTGGAACGGGGCGTTCTGTGACACGGTGCGTTCTGTGAAACGGGGTGTTCTGTGACACGGGGCGTTCTGTGACACGGCGCTTCCACTGCTGGGTTAAGACGAGTTGGACGGACGTCTCAGCGCTGACACTGTAACTTTCTTCTGCCTGATGACCATTAAACTGGTAAACAGAAATTATATCTCTTGATTTATTTGAGTTAGAGCGAGTTTCCTCTCCATCTGGGAATAAAAGAACCAGACGCCAGAAGTAGAGAGTCTGACCGGTTTCAGGGACGGACCCGGTCCAGATCCTCACACACTGGAAGGATTTCTGTGTTCTGTCTGAAGCAGCTCGGAGGAGTGATCGATTTCTTCCCAGAAGGTTTACTCTAACTACACATGTAAAATACAAAAATCACAACAGTGCCGGGTCATCCTGGGACGCCACGTGGTCCCAGGAAACTGGCGCTGAGCCCCAGTCAACGCCACGTTTCTTCAGAACTGGCCACACCTCCAGGAAGTCGTCACCACAGCTCATGGAAGGTTCCTACACTCAGTCATGTGAGCAGATCTCTGTTCAAAATGCTGGTGTGTGTCTGTTGTGATGTGCAGGTGTGTAACTAAAATTCTTCCTACCAGAAACAGAAACCCTGAAACGAATAGTCCGCCTTGTTTTAACACACAAAATTATATGAAGCCATAATAACTTTAAAAATCACATATTTCAGTAAACTAATATATAATCTGGTAAAAATGTACTACATTTGTCAATTTGTGGACAAAGTGTGGGTGATCATGTGACTCCATTCATCGGTGAGTGTGCATTTGTTAATTGGAGGGCAAAATATCTTCTTGACCACTGGATGTATTCCATGAAGGTAATCATCTTCATCTGATGAGCATTTGGCACCAGCCCAGTTCAAGATGTTGCCACACCTCAAAGAACCCTAAGCCAAAACAGAAAGAGGTGCAACTGGACAATTTGACATTTATCGAGCTGAAACTGGACAAGACACCAAGTCATCCTCTAACACACTCCGTGTTAAACCGTGCAGCTTCAGTGTAAGCTCTGACGTGCATGTGAGAAATTCATTCATTCACTGAATACTACTTTAATCATCTTGTCCATTTGGCTCAAGAGCCAAAGACTAAAGAGACCAAAAATACGTCTTCACAAGATTATAACTCTTCCTTGAATGAAGGAAATGTTTGAACAGAAAACAAAATGTAACCAGAGCATCCTAAAGGTGTTGCAAGAGTTTTCATTTGGCAGCTCCCATCTGCAGAGGTCACCACAGCGAGAGAACGCACAGGTTTTGGCAATTGTTCGCACCAGATGTCCTTCTTGAGGTAACCTGGGCTTGAATCCACAGCCACTGGGTTCAAAGACATGACCGCCAAGCTACCGCAGCCCATCAGAACCAAACAGCGTGCTGTCAAAAGATACGTTTTTCTTATTTAAAGTTATTCTCGTAACGTTACTTTCAGTACTCGAGGGTTACTGCCCTCGCAAGACGCCGACCAGTTGATAATTTCGTTCTCCTCCTCCCATCGCCTGTCAAATAAACGCCCGGCTTCCAGATTTAGAGGGTCGAGGACCGATTAAATGTTCACGCAAGTTAGTGGCTGCCAATCCAACGCCGTTCTGTTCAGATTATTTCCACAGCAGCAGGTGACTCTCCTGTGTCACTGATAAGGCAGCAGGAAGGTAGTGGCACAAAGGTCAACCCACAAGGGGAATAAAAACTCCAGAAATTATTGAAAACATATCTTCCTACCCTGAAAAAAAACACTTTCCCCCCAAACGTCTTCACCACGGCACGAGGCTATTACACTGATAGAAATTCTTCCCCCTCCACACAGACTGGCCCTGAACACACCAGGGACCAGAGGCTGAGCCACATCTCGAGCTAATTTACAAAGATCCTGAATTATTCTCTTATCTCAGGCTTTAAAGGTTGTAAGGTTGATTAACAAGGTCCTGTCCTGTTTATCAGTTTGGGGCTGGCGGTGGAAAATAGCCTCCGATAAGTGCACACACCATTAAACATTCTATTTCCCCTAATATTTGTTGGCAACCATCTGCTTAACTGATCTGCCTTCACTTTAATTAAAAGGGATTCCCATCTTGTTGGGGTCATTATGTGCTGGCGGACGCCAGGAGAGGGCTTTGTGATGAGTTCAGCGTTCCCTGTGTCCCCAGGTTGCCAGAGGGCTTTTTTCATCTTTCCTTCAGAGTTAACCCCTTCCTAACTGCAACTCCTCTTTTTGTTCAGCAACTGAAGCAAAAATAAAGCAACAGTGAGTCCAGCAGTTGTTAACAACATTCAGTTTGGGCAAACTTTTGTCTCCTCTGGCGACGTGATTACATATTCACTCCATCTCTCTCAGCGGAGGAAGAATCTGGCCATAATGGTTTGATTTGCCCAAGTCTAGTTGGATCGATACGGCTGTTTACAGTTTCTCCCTCTTCCATCCCTTTTGTCTTTTTTCTAATTTAGTGTTACCAAACCATGCACAGGGGTCTGAGTGTGTCTGCTGTGCTTGCATCTTTGCCCTTCTCCCCGCTCTCCATCACTGTCCATTGATGTTTTTCCTCCCTCTTTCGTTCCTCCTCGTCCTCTCTCCTTCCTTGGTTGGTCTTGGAAAAAGAGCTGCATGCCTCCACACTTCTGGACAAGACTGATGGCTCGTCAATAGCATTAGCCAGCATTGCAGGCCTCAGTGGTGTAGAACCGAATCAATACGACCCAGTAAAAGACTTATATGTGTATGCAGTCCGTTTTAGACAATTCTCATTTTCCCAAAGATGAGTTTTTGTTAGAATTCCCGAGTCACCATCTAATTTATTTCTTTTTTTTTTTTCTGTATTTACTCAGTAATTAAATACTAAATTCAAGTATTTCCACTGACAAACATCCAGATTTTGTGTGTAATAGACACACACACACACACATATATATGTATATATATATATATATATATAT
>NC_056513.1:1479183-1481275 GCF_014905685.2 Nematolebias whitei | reverse complement strand
TAAGATAAGATAGGACAAGACAAGACTAGATAGGACAAGATAAGATAGGACAAGATAATACTAGATAGGACAAGACAAGATAGGACAAGACAAGATAAGATAGGACAAGACAAGATAGGACAAGACAAGATAAGACAAGATAAGACAAATTAAGATAAGATAGGACAAGACAAGACTAGATAGGACAAGATAAGACTATATAGGACAAGACAAGATAGGACAAGACAAGATAGGACAAGATAAGACAAATTAAGATAAGATAAGATAGGACAAGACAAGACTAAATAGGACAAGATAAGACTAGATAGGACAAGACAAGATAGGACAAGACAAGATAAGATAAGACAAATTAAGATAAGATAAGATAGGACAAGACAAGACTAGATAGGACAAGATAAGACTAGATAGGACAAGACAAGATAGGACAAGACAAGATAAGATAAGACGAGACGAGACATGATAAGATCAGAGGATAATTTAGAGGTCGGTGTTAAATTATCTCTAATCTGGGACATGTACAGGAATTTCCTGAAGGATGAAGACACTAAAGTGTAATTCATGTTAATTAACATGTTAATAAACTGAAATCTCTTGTACTTTTAACCAACTTTTCCCAACAAGCTGCCACCTCACATCTGTTAGCAGGAAACTTAAAAAAGGCGACATCTGCTCCGTGTCAGCTCAAAGTTCGGCTGCAACGAGTGAAATGTAGAGAAACACATTTACTCATTAAAACGTGCATTAAGTGTAGAAATGAAGGTTCCAGCTGCGGCGTGTTGTCTACCTGCCCTCGCTGCCTCACCTTTTCCAGGAGCATACATTAACATTGACAGCAGCTCATCAAACCGCTGCATTTATTAACGCGTGATAAGAGGTGAGGCCAGATTCACACGGGCTCGTTAGCACATATCAGTACCGCCCTGCTGAATCTATATAAAATATATAAATATATACTGCAGCACTACAACAAATGCTGCAGGTACAGAACTCCTCTCACGTTGGCAAAGGTTTCTGAAGGGGCCCAAAAATAATGGTTTTTATATTAATAACCTGTAAACTGTCACACATAAATATTTATATCAGACTGAACTCTTCTGCTGCACAGAAACTGGAAACTGAAGTGAAACCTTTTACCTTGGAACATTAAGAGATACTTCAAGTGAAGATTGTATGTTAGGAGTCCCATCTGAAGGAGCTTTACACCTTCCTCCAGGACTCTGTCTCACTTCATCTACTTCTGCCTCTCTGTCCACATTTCCTTATCCTGTTCTGCCCCCAGACTTTTATTACAATCGCTAGTTTTATGACATCTGTTCTCAGAACGATTTGTTCTTGTAAAAATAATGCTGGTGAGCTGGAGACTCTGTTATGTTGGATATGAGAGATGGGGGTGGGGTTAAAGTGAGTTCTGTGGAGGTGAAGCAGCAAAGCCAGCAGCTGCAGGATGACAGAGGTGGTGCTGTGGTGCTGCAGCATCTGTGTTGGTCTTCAAGCCTCGTGAATCAGTCCCGTTAGAATATGATGCAGGGCCGTGAAATAAACAATAGATGGAGTTGAGCAACCTCAACTTTTTCTCCAGTTCACTGGGAAGTTGTGAAGATGCTCAGACTTCTGGAGATGTGGATATTTAAAACACGTCCTTCAGTTCTGCGTCGAGTCCCTTCAGTCAGTCAGTCTGCACGTGGGGAAGCTCCACGAGGCAACATACAACACGAGGAGTTAAAATAATAATGACCAGGATCAACAAAGGGGCGAGGCAGATTAATGTTGGGACGATGGGTTTAATACAAGTCAGAAGTTTTAGACTGCCTCAGTAAAATCAAACATGTCGGCACCTGGTCGGTCTGGACTCATGTGACAGCTGAACTGAGCTGATGAAAACCGCCGGCGTATGAAATGTCCGTCAAACTAACAACGTGGCGGAGCATGTGGGCAGCAGAGCTCCGAGTCCAGCAGGACAGTGTTGGACCTGCAGGCTCCTTTTGGGTGGAGAGACCAACGCTGTAGTCTCCAAACTGACACCGTGTGGGACACGTTGCTCTGCTGCGGGTTCAGAGAGAGATCCTGAGCTGCGATACGAGTCCAGCGGGTT
>NC_056513.1:1465202-1479173 GCF_014905685.2 Nematolebias whitei | reverse complement strand
GTCCAGCGGGTTCAGAGAGAGATCCTGAGCTGCGATACGAGTCCAGCTTCACGTCTGTCCCTGAAGCTTCTCTGATCACACAACGTGGAGCTGAGAGGAGCCAACAAAACGTTGTTTACCCATTTACTCCAAGAAACTGCGCACTAATTTAGATTGTACACAATGCTGTGTGAATGTTTATTACTTTTAAATTTGATGAGTTTGTTAATTAGATCTTTTTGTTAACAGTAAAAATTAATCCTCAGGTCGATCCATCAGCTGACGTAAGGCACAAAACAACTAATATGACGAAACATTTACTATTTACTCACTGGGATAATGTGTAACATGACAAAACAACTGTTTTGAATCGTTTAAACATTTTAAATAATTTTAAAATATAATTTTAAATAAAAGGGAAGTAAATCGTGATTGAATTGTTTTGTTTTAGTCGGGATGGGGCCGATCTGATCCAGTATCGGTATCGGCCTCCAATACCAGCATAATTTACGTATCGGATTTTCCGATCCATGATGCATGTTGGCTTCAAACTATGGAATGGATTTCCTGAACAGCGCCGTGTCTCATGATCCAGAGTAATAAGACCCGCCTCACATTCAGGAAATCCAGTCCATAGTTTGCAGCAGCTACAACGTGAGGACTGAGTTAGCAGCACTGTGGCTAACAGCTAACAAACTTTTCATCTAAACATGTCGCTGTGTGGAAGTGTTTTACACTGAACACCACAAAACAAGACAGCAACGTGCACTGTCTGCAGAGCCATAGCGCCACGTTAAACCGTGGTAAAGTTGGTTTTACGATGGACATTCGAGCTCCGTGGCTTCAGCGGGCGCTGCTCTTTGCTCAACCGAAAGAGGCGACTCGACCCCGGCCAGCAGCGTCCAATCTGCCGCGCTCAGTCTGCCCGTCTCTGAGGAGGGACAGACTGAGAGCAGCTGACCCAGATCAGACTGCCTGCTTCGGACTGAACAAGAAGAAGACGTCGCTGAAACCACGGAGCTCTAATGTTTACAGAGAAGTTGATAAACTTCATCATTAATGACCAACCACTATCAGTTGTAGAAAACAAAGAATTTCACAGTTTGATACTTGCAGCCAAGATCTAGTTTACCCTCCAGGAGATATTTATCAGTACAACAGTAAACAATCATAAAAAACATATGATTTGAAAATTATATATATTAAAAACATAAACAGCTACATTATAAAGTGATGTAAAATACTAAAAACTGGAACATGTCTGTTGGTTTATGCCATGAACTTAGCAGATGTTTGAAGCCATTTAACATTTTATTTAATTTAATTATTTTATTCATTTAAATGAAACAAAATTTTAAAAAATCATCAAAAAGAAAACATTGAATGAAAAGAGTTCAGGAAGAAGAAATAATTCTTATATCTGCCCCTTATAAAATATAAAACAACTTTAAACAATCACTTAAATTAATCACTTTAATATCCACTTTAAAACTAGGAATAAAAAGAAACATGTTTTGTGTTAGCAGGATTTAATTCTAACTTTAAAACTTATCCAACATTAATAAAACTTACACCTCAAGTTGCCTTTTTGGACATGCATACATATATTTGTACAAATTGTACTTGAGAGCAGATTATTACAGCCTCGTATAAAATCAATGATGATCATGATATCGGAACTGGATCGGTATCGGCCGATACTCAGTTCTAGGTATCGGGATCGGATCGGAAGTTTAAATAAGTGGATCGGTGCATCCCTAGTTTTTAGCTCCTTGTTTGGATGTTAACGCAGCTCTGTGTGTGCGTGCGTGCGTGCGTCTGTGCATGTGTGTGTGTGTGCATGTGTGCGTGCGTGTGTGCATGTGTGTGCATGTGTGTGTGCGCGCGTGTGCATGTGCGTGTGTGTGACTGATCAGTAAACCATTCAGAAATGTCTCACCTGTGCAGTTTACGTCTCTGCGCTGTTGATAAAAAGTATTTTTTAAACAAACGCATAAACAAAATCTGTGCACGTGATTATTGTACATGCACACTCGTACAAAAAAATGACAACTGAGCAAACGTGCACGTGAGGAGTTTTGAACTGTGCTTTGACAGCGAGGTGGCCTCCTGCAGAAAGTGTTTCTGAGTGACTCACCAGCGATGAAGCGGCTGCTTGATGAACTGTGCACGATCATCTTATTATTAGCTCCTTCTCCTCATATTGAATCGTTGATATTTCACTTTAACCTTCACCACATTTGAACCGGCTCTGTCTGTCGCTGCAGAGAGCTGCTGTCCTCCCTCCACAGTCCCATGATGCAGGCGTGCACGGCCCCGTGGGCCCCGTGCACGCCACTGCAGACGGAGAGAGTGAAGGTTAATTATGTGGAGAACCTCCTTCCTCCCTCTCCTTCGTCTCTCGGTCTTCGTGCCTTTCCCCCGGTCCCCTCACGGCCTGTGTGCCGGCTCCTCCGCTGCGCCTCGTGTTGTAGAAACAAAGGCCGAGCTGCTCGGAGGAAAGGAGCCGCTTTCAAATACCTGCTGGATAAAAGTTCAAAACGCTTGACAAACTCCACCCCTTTGGTTTACCACTAAACTGTGATTTATTTTAAAAACTGCATTTTCTCTGAGCTGCATCTGCAACAAGGATGATCTTCATTTTATGTTCATCCTAACGCATATTTCATGTTTAAGAGTAGTTTGTGTGAGCGTCCAGGAACTGTTTGACGCTGTTACAGGAACTGAGACAACACGGCCGACGTGTGATGAATCTTTGTGAGATCCTTGTCCTCCCACTCAAAGCTAAAACCTCATAACACCCAGAATGACAGGAAAGACAAAGGACCAGCAGCGTCTCCGAGCGCCGGCTCATTTACACATTACCAGTCATTTAGATGGTGTGTATCCACACACACTCACACCGACACAAACAAGGGCAAGGCCATCAGACGAGCCTAAAGATGATTAACGGCGACCGGGATGGGCACACGCTCGCTCTGCCTCCTCTGCACAGTCAGAACGGGGGTCTCCGGGGGCCTCCCCCGGCTGCTGGGTGAAGATGAGACGGTCAAATTGGTTTGCCAGCCACATTACTGGCCAGCAGGGAGGTGCTGCAGCGATGTGAGGGGGGAGAGGTTGAAAGATGCTGAGGAGGAGTGATGGAGGGGGAGGAGTGGTGGGAAATGGGGCAGAGGATCTAAATCTGATAAATGAAGAGGGCATCATGTCCTCCGAGTGGACGCAGTGACTTATTCTGATTGTTGAGGCTCATCCCGCCCACACACGCACGCACGCACGCACGCATGCACACACACACACACACACTCAGCTTCAATAACAACTGACACTGCGTTCAGTTTTGGCTTGCATCTAAAATAACTTTTAGATTCTTAGAAAATGTCCGCATATGATTAAAAAGCTTTTCTTTATTTACTTTATTTACTAATTTACTTTTAAAAAGTATTAAAACTTGTTGTTTGAGAGTATTTAAGATGTTTGTGATTAAAAATGAAGCATTCATGTTGACAGTATAAATATTGCATTCAAACTTACTCTGCGCATTAATTACTGCTTGGTATATGTAAAATACTTTAATGACAGTCGTTATTAATTTAGAGCTTATTAGCAGTGAGAAGGTGTTGTTTTAGAGTTGGAGACATGTTGCAAAGGACCTGCCTACCTGAGCATCACCACCAGCACACCTGGCTTAAATCTGCCACGCCCATTTTACTGCAAGTTTAGATGTTTCCAACTCTCGACCAACTGATGTTTTACACGACACAGCGCCAGAAAGAATTAACCATAGATCCAGATTCATGCCACATGGTTCCAGCTGCACTATAAAAGATAAAGAACTAATCACTTCCTGTCACGAAGCTTTCAACACAACAACAGGCGCACAAACACGCACCGATGGAAACGGCCGGTCGTCTGCCGTGCTTCCTCTCATGCTGACGATGCTCGAGTGGACAGGTTCCTGGTTGCTTGGTTCACAGAAAAGGGTCCCTCCAATGATGTATTCTTACCTCTTGCAGGACAATGTCGGATAGGGAAGTAAATAATTAAAGGAAAGGGACCCTTTCTGACTGCATCAACCCTGCCACTGCTGGTAAGCTCTACTATCCATCCATGCACACGATCCTGCTGAGGGTCATGTGCTTTTCTCTCCTTTTTAATTTTGTGTTGTTTGACATATATGTGCCCCCCCTGCATGGACATAAAAAGCACTGAGTGTTTGCACATTCTCCTCATTCGATCCAAGCGTAGATCTGTTGTTGAGAAAAGGTCCACGTCACTCCTGAGGCCCACGGTACCTTTCTGTGTTTTATTGTGATGTGTGCACTGTGGGCCCCACGTCTTTTCTAAGATCACTTGGCAACTGTAGTGCTGGAGCGAGAAGTTAGATGTTCGAACCCATTTCACCTTACACCTTTCAGCATGGCTTTGTGAGCTAAGTGCAAACTTTGCTAATTGTGTCCTGGCTTCAGCATGGCGCTTGTTCCAGAGTTTCCTTTGATCAGCTGGAGCACATGATGTGATACAACTCGCCTGGAGTTGGGCAAAACGCCCATCTTCATTAAATCCACGTCAACATGTTCATCCAGGTGCTCGATTAGACCACCTCCAATAGTGAACAAATGTGATAATGCTGTCAGGGCCCTGTGCTAATATGCTATCTGGTTCCCCTCGATTATCACATTACCACTGCTCAAATCAATTGATAAACTCCCTTTCAATACGGCTGAGTGTTTAATTGAGTCAGAGTCTATTGGATTTGAGATGTGTGTCGTGCAGACGTGCTGACAGTGGTAAACACTGGAAGGATGCTCCGTCTTCTTGCTTTCTTTGTGCACTTTATCCAAGAAGAGCTACAGGGTGAAGTTCTCGTTGTGTTGTTCTAACTGGAATCAATTTATGTTTTTATGGTTTGAGTCTGAGAGGTCAACTCAAACACATGGACATCATTTTGACTTCAAACTGTGACTGTCTTTCTGCTTTAGGCACAGCTCCAACATCAACCTGCACCGAAAACTGCTGACCAAAGAGCTGGACGACATAGTCCTTGACCCTCAACTCACGCCACTGCCTAAGGACCTGCGAGCTGAGCTGCTGGCCAAGATCTATGCAGGGCACCACTTCGGTTTGGACCCTATGGCCAGGATGGGCATTGAAGGTGTTGGTCTCAGGCCCCCGGGCCTGAACTTCAATGCCCATTTCCCTCTGAGCAACAACTACCCCCATCATCCTTTAAACCAGGATTTTAAGAACTATCACTCCAATGGCCTCTTCCGGGGCCAGCCAGACAACTATGTGGTGCTGGACCTGAGCACCACGTCCAGTGTTCAGTCCAGCAGCAGCATCCACTCCTCACACGAGTCAGAAGAAGGCAGCGATGAAGGCATCTTATTGGATGATCTGATGGAAGAGGGGGACGAGACTGAGGACGAGGGGAACAGTGAGGGAGAGGACATCTCCCACCACGTTGAGAGGCGGGCTGATGGAGGACATCAAGACGAAACTGGAGAACTAAGAGAAGACGAGAGACTGGACTCATCGTCGCCGCCGTTCCTGTTTTCACCTGCAGGGGGCGGTAATGGCAGCAGCAGTGGGATCCTCTGCAACATCTGCCACAAAACGTACAGCAACAAAGGAACCCTGCGGGTGCATTACAAGACAGTTCACCTGCGCGAGATGCACAAGTGCAAAGTTCCTGGTTGCAACATGGTGTTCAGCTCCGTGCGCAGCCGCAACCGACACTCTCAGAACCCAAACCTTCACAAAAACACGCCCTTCTCAACAATACTGGACTGAAGAAGAACTCGCTGCTCCGCCTCCTGTTGGTCTGCCTACTCCCTTGTTCAGTTCACGTCATTGTTCCTCCTCAAAAGAAACGTTGAGCCGCCAACCAGGACCATCAGATACGAGCTGAACGCCTGTATGCCTCTTGCCCGACCTTTCTGAAGTCATCACAAGACATTTTTATCACCATGTATAAAACTGAGTGTAAATACAGTTTATCATCGTGTCTTTTGAGGATGCTCGTCGGTATGGAATCAGCTTTATAACAAAGCCCCAGGCATTTTTCTCACAGGCTTCCCCGTCTTTTCATTTTCTGCCTTATGCCCACCTTGTGTTTACATCCAAAGAATCCATTCAAACTCTTATTTGTGACTTTGCCTGCGGAACAGTAGTACTAAAAAAAAAACGTCTTGTATTTGTGTAATGATAACTTTTAAATGGACCCCCTTACAAAAGCATGACAACTCCATGTGTAAATAATGTCCCGAGAGGCATTTGGTGTAAGAAATGTGTAGATGGTTGTTTGCTTCCTTCTTTTCCTCTTTATGGTTTTACGTTACAGAACGATACGTCCAGTTTAAAGCGGGAAGAGGCAGCATCTTAACACCATGACTCATTATTTGAGCTTCACAGACGAGTTTCAACCGGAGTCCCAAGGATTAAAACAACCCTGTGAATTGCTTTTATTGCTTGTTAGATATTAATAGGTTGCCGGCATGCTTTTTAAGCTCTTACACTGATATCATTTTCTGTGTTGCTACAGATTTTTTCTTGGCTGTTATCTTTATGATTTTAGTACACCAGATTAGTTTTTGCACTTTGCAAGTATACAGGGGGATGTGTAATATTATTTAGATTTTTTTTCTTTGCAATGACAAATGTGGACAATTGAGTTGGCCACAGTAAATTAAACGTACCTGTGCCGATTTCTTGTTTTGCACATGTTCAGTTTCAACAGAGAACTGAGAACTCAACAAAACCTGAAAGTCTCCCCCTGTGGACAAAAACATCTTCCAAACTAAATCAAGTCAGACTAGATACGACATGCTGGTCCACAAACACAGAGTTTTTAACAAGATGAGAAGTTATCTCCTCTTTTTGTGAAGTTGTATGTTTTTCGTGAATATGGTAATTTGTATGTTTAGTGGGCAAAACCCTCTAAAGCAGGACTATTCAACCAAAGTGCTCAGGGGCCACAGTTACTGGGAGCCGAGAGCCCAGGGGCCGGACGTCCTGCAGTTATCGTCATTAAATGTTTGTTTTATGGTTTAAAATCTAGTTTTATTTCAAATGAACCCATTGCTGGGCCGAACCGAGCTCACCCGTGGGCCTGATTTGGCCCCCGGGCCCCCAGTTGAATAGCCCTGCTCTAAAGCATGCATTTAGTTTGTCATTGTCACGATATTGCTGATCATAAGAAAAACATGGCAAAAACAGCAAAATATGCATTTAGCTCTGACCAGAACACGTTTGATATAAAAAGCTTTCCCAGTTGCTCCAGTTCGACCAGTACAAAGCACTGGAGTCTGAAACATTCTCTGTGAACCTCTGCTGCAGGCTTCCATCGCTAAACGACCTCTACAGTATGTCTGAATATTTCTTTTGATTTCTTGGATGAAACGGTTGGTTTCACTCATCCATGCTTGTCTCACATGCTTTGAATAATTGGGGCAATTAGCCGAGGGTTATTTATTAGTTACGTGTCTTCACTGACACGTTTGTCCAGTAAATGTTTTTTTTTTGTAACTACACAAAACTCGAGTTGAGGAGTTCGACGTGTTCAGTCGATGTATTCCACACTGGACTGGTGCTAAACACAGAGGGAAGCATGCAGAGGTTATGAACTTCCTGTTCTTTGACACGTCGGCCATTTTGCTGCACAGACCTAGTCTGTTGAAACGCTTCGTACCGTTCTTTAAGACTCCACATGCTGCTTCTCCGCCTCTTTTCTCCGGGATAAAGAGGGCGAGACAGAAAGCCGAGGTTGATGGAAAGGTTGCAGAGATGGAAGGCTGACTAGGGAGGAAAGGATGACAGCAGCAATCATTAAAAATGTGCTGCTTCTCTGTTACCTGGAGGCATCCCGCCATCCCAGCCTCTTCCGTCTAATAACTCACTTGTCACTTTGTTCCACTGCCAGACGTCAAGGTTGCTGACGAGACTGTGACACTGACAGAAAGAGAAAAGGACGGGAAGGGAGTGCGCTTCCAACGATTTAATTTGACTCGGTCAATTAAGTTGAATTCAATTCATCTCTTCATTTTCTACGTATGCTTATTCTTCTTCAGGGTCGGTGGTAATTTAATTCACTTCCTTTTCTCTTTTTCCCTCCTCTTTATCTGTCAGAGCACAATCATTTAACAACCGCCTTACCCATTTCTTCATCTCTCACCATGTCCTCGCTGCAGATCCTACAGGGACACGCACTAATAGTGTATGCTTAAGTTCAGCGGACGGCTGTGGCGTCAAACGGACGGGTAATTGCCTGTTTATCCCAAGTGAAGGGAGGAGAGAGCGCACGAACCCTGACTTCTCCCAGGAGCGGGTTTCACCGAGGCGCTCGGCTCTCCTCGCTCATTCAGTCCCTCTGGCACACATTTGAAACAAAAAGAGCTTCTGCAGGAGCCCTGCTGACAGCTGTCTCTCTGACGTGCACGCAGAGCCAAAGACGACCAGCACCTCACATCAGGTGACGAGCAGAGACTACCTCACCGTGCACGTCCCGTTTAAATGAACCTTCAGATCTTTGGATCTTGGTTCAGCCAGCTAGCTCTGTGAGTGACCTCAGTTTGCAGAAATACTTTGAACCGAACTGATGCTCCTCGTTATTACGAAGTCATAATGTTTCACACGAGCGCCGCTTTAGAAAACCTTTACTCCACGTTGCACAGTCAGTCCTGCTACAGCTGGCTGCTGCTGCTGCCACTACTTGTGCTTGCAGGTACAGCTCCATGTAAATACCCATAAAATGTGAAACTGATCATGATGATGTAATATTACATGAAATATAAAATGTTTGGATTAACAACAGCGATCAGCCAATATCTCATCAATACAGTCAAAATTAATCTTTAATTTTTAAAACTGAGGCTGTTGAAAAATATATTTACTACAGGAGAGATATTATATGTTCATAACCCCTACTTTAAAATGTACGAGCTATTTCTTTAAAGTTACAGCAGCAGCCATTAGTCTGTAGAGAGTGAATGTTCTGGTACCAGGACCGTCCAAACGCTCCACGATTCTGCTGGTTCTGATCAATGTTTCTGCTCATTGTTGCTGTTGGGCAGAAACCCCGTCTCCAAACCAGAACCTTTCAGAAAATTAAAGAAAGCAACTTTTCTTTCACAATAAATAAACTCTCCGACAGGCACGAGGAGCTCTGAGCCACTTTATGCAAAAACATGAAAATAGGTCAAATTAATTTGTGGCTCAACAGAAACAAACGATAAAAAAGGTATTTAGAAACAGAAACCCTTTTTTTTAATGTCTGCTGGACCCTCCAGTCAACAGCCTCACATCCAGTCTTCAGCTGGTGTCTTCTGTTGGTCCATGTCTCGGTCTCAGCCGCCTGTCAGGTGTTTCTGAACGCTTTAACAACACGCCACAGAAGAGGTTTACACAGTGAAGATCCATCTTCCCTCGGAGACCTGGCTGGTCAAAGCAGCAGGTTTCAAAGCTGCATGAGGTCAGAGAAATACGTGAAAAAGTTTGAAAACCTGTGTCTGCAGGGAGACAGCTGAGAGACGCAGGGGGAGGCTGCAGGAGCAGAAAAGGCTTGAGGCCGTTTCATGGCTGCAGCCTGGCAGGAGAAGGAAACGGTACAAAGAGACGAGCTGGAAGGACAGACCTTCACAAGCTCTCACTGGTTCCTCTGGTTGTTTACTGCAGAGCGATCAAGCCACCCTTATACTTCCAGACTTATCCTCCAGAGAGATGACCACCGTTTTCCTTTTTTCCAAACGCTCCGAGCTTAAATCTGGTCGTGTTCTGCTGCTGCTGACCACGCTTCGAGACGATGGAGACGTTTCGCTCGGAGCGGCTCAGACCACTGGAGTGAATCTTAAATATTTGATTAGAGGCAGTCATCAATTATTCTGCAGCTCTACGGCACAAAGAGGGGAACGAGGAGGCAAACAGATGAAATGCATGATCTGATAATCACCGTCCATTTAGTTCATGTCGCACAATGAGTCCAGTGAGGAGGACGAGAGCACGAGGGGCGGTGGGGGGGTCGTGGAACCATGACGAGTTTAACACGACAAACACGTACGTGTGGGTTTGTACAGTTCTTTAAAAACGCCTTGAACTGGAACCAGTGAAATGTCATTTATTCTGCAAAAGAGTCGATTCATGAAATGCTTTTCTTTGTATTTTCAAAAAACCTTTCAGTCTCAAAGTATAAATAGTTTGAAAAGCTGGTGATTGTTTTTTAACTTGTGTATCTGATGCGTTAGTGTCCGTGTTCAGAGAGAGCCTGTGTTACTCGACAGCGTTGCATGGCTTCACCATCAAAAACAACAAGAGGACGGAGATGATAAAATATGGTGACGTGGGAGCCTCGTGTCCCCAGGTGCAGACGGAAGGATGAAAACATCCTTTTTTAAAGACTTTTTCTTTTTAGCTTCTCTTGTACTTGTTTCTGTATCATAACTGTCTATGGTTTTTGCATAAAATGCATAAGGGTTTTGGGATGTAAATGGAATTTTATTCATATTTTGTCCAAATACCTCTTGTAATTTGTATCAGAATTCTTGTACAATTTTTATATTAAAGATTTATCAGTCACTGACGTGGTGTCATCAGATTTTATTGAAGGGTTCAGACTCGGCCTGCCATGTGCAGAAATAACAAAACTACGTGTCAGTCAGGCAGCTTGAACAAGAGACTGTGATTTTAATTACTCTGCGATAGGAATCGTTGGGGAAAAGGCTATCTTGACCAATTAGTGGACGATTAAATTAATTGACTTCTTAAAAGATGTGCAGGTATGAGAAGACGGTGCTGCTGTGGTTAGCAATTAGTTACGATGGTCACCAAACAACAGAAAGGACGTCCTGCTCTCTAAATTTAGGTTAACATCAATTTATTAAAGCTCATGGTCAGAACAGACAGGATGTGATGAAAACAGAGTTTAAAGCGTTAAAAACATTTTCCTGGGCTGTGTGAGAATAATAACAGATTTCAAATAATCATGAGAATTATCTGAGCTGATCAGGTCAAACTAAATGTTTGTTCGACGTGAAGTTTCCTGAGGGTCAAACGCCTCCACAGGAGCCAACAACTCAGCGGTGAACGTAAAGGAGAGGGACGAGGATTATTAATCTGGAAATAAACTCTAATCTAATCCACCGCAGGTTTTTGGTTCCAACAATCATCCAACACGCACACAGTTTTTCACGTGCACTCTTGGATAAAAGTGTTCAGGCACCTTTAGTGAGATTTACTTGTTGATTCAACCCAATTCAAGATGGCCGCCACAGCCAACTAACTATTTTCCAGGTTTGAGCTGCAGAGTTGCTTTAACTGTGACGTACGCACATTTTACCTGCGCAAAACACGTTTAAACGTGCATCGTTTTCAAATGTCATCGAAAAGATTAATTCTTTGAAATTTACTTCAAACCTGAAAACATGAAATAAATTAAATAAGTCTGAGCTTTCCTTGTTTGGAGACATGTCTCTACTAAAACACAAAGTGCATGAGAAATGAGAGTCAATAAAAGCTTCAAGGAATTTCTAAAAAGGACATTAAATATTAAAAATCAGTTTTGATTTTGATCATGTTTAATGTGAAAATATACACTTTGTTACAACAGACAAAGTTTTATATTATGTGCCTTTTTTATTGGGGTTTAAAACTTTTCAAAACATTTGTCTTTTTATTAGATCAAAACTATTAATAAAAACAGTTATGATTTTGAATACCTGTGATTAAATGTTGGACAAAAAGATTTGAATCCATATTCTTTACCGGCTTTTATCTTCTGCTGCAAACTGGTGCCAGTCTGTCCCTGTGCGAGAGGCGGGGGACACCTGGACAGGTCACATGTCCAGAACAGAGACATATAGAGACTAATGAGACAACCATTCCAGAAAAATATAATACAATACAATATCATATAATACAATACAATATACTATAATTTAAAATAATACAATATAATATAACACAGTACAATACACTATAATATAATACAATATACTATACTATAATATAATACAATACAATACGATATGTTACAATACATACAATATACTATAATATAATATAATTAGGGATGCACGATATTATCGGCATGGTATCATATCGGCCGATATTAGTGTTAAAATTCAATATCAAACATCGGCCATTCCATTAAAATAACTCACGGATATAAAAAGTGCTGTTTTTGCCTGCAGCAGCGCAACGTGATGACGTTGCAGCGGCGCAACGTGATGACGTTGCAGCAGCGGCGCAACGTGATGACGTTGCAGCAGCGGCGCAACGTGATGACGTTGCAGCAGCGGCGCAACGTGATCACGTTGCAGCAAAAACAAAAAAGACAAAAACTTTGAACTTAAAAAGTGTGTCCTTCATGCACAGGAGTGCAGAGGATCCCACGCTGCAGCTATAGGAACCTGGAACAAACCTCCACAGGTGAGACAGCATCGCAGGTGACTAATGCTAATAAATAACATTTAACACTTTTCATTTAATATAAGTTAAAGCGCTATGCATATGGCTGTTACTTAACATATGTCACCAGCTCTTACAGCTGTTGCACAGTTTTTGTAACAAATAATCCTAAATAAGATGCTATGTTCTGACAAAGGAACGTATATAAAATATCAGTATCGGCACCGGTTATCGGCCAAATAAGTTTTAACATATAGGCCAAAAATCCTTTATCATGCATCCCTAAATATAATATAATATAATATAATATAATATAATATAATATAATATAATACAATATAATATAATATATTACAATACAATACAATACAATATACTATAATATAATATAATATGATATAATACAATATACTATAATATAATATAATATAATAGAATATAATAGAATATAGTGTAATGCAATATAGCACAATACAATACAATATATTATAATATAAATTATTATACTCAGCGGCTGTGGCTGAGTGGGTAGAGCAGTTGTCCTCCAATGAAAGAGTAAGAAAAGTGTCTGAAATGTTAGAACAAGCTTAAATTAGCAGAAGAAAGCAGAAAGAACACATTTAGCTAGACTGAAAGAAGCAGAAATGAGTACTAAAAAGTGGAAATTATCTGAAAAAAAGATGAAATAAGCAACAACAACAAAAACAGCTGAAAAGAAGCTAAATTTTTCAAAAAGAAGCTTAAATTACAAGAAGGAAGTGGAGAGAGAATTAGGCTGAAAAAAGTTGAAATGAGTGCAAAAAGTGTGGAATAAGCTGAAAAGGCTAAAATTAGCATAAAACAGCTAAATAGTAGCTGAAAAACGGAAAATAAATTAAACTAGCAGAAATCAGCTGAAAGGAGCAGAACAAGCTGAAATTAGCAAAAATAAGTTAGAAGAAGCATAAAATGTTGTAGTTAGCAGAAAGAATCTGAAAGGAGCACAAAACAGCTGAAAAGCAGAAACTAGCTGAAAATAGCTGTAAAAAGTTAAAATTTTCAGCAGGAAGCTGAAAGAAGCTGAAGCAGAACAAAATGTGAAAGGAGCAGTAAAAGGTTGTAAACACATCTAAAGAGCTGAAGGAGGTAAAATGAGCTCAGTTCATTTTCTGTGAGAATAAAATGTCAGAAAAGGCTAAATATTTCAAAAAGCTAAAGTTGCACCAACACCAGACATCTCAGCAGGATGGTCCTGAAAGAGCCGAAGTCTGAAAAACAAACAGAATAAAAATGGATGAGAACAAAGTGAATGGTTCATAAACATTCAGACATGAAGATCAGAAAAATGATGTTTTTTAATTTCTTGTTGTCTAAATGTATCACCTGTAAATATTCTGCATGCAGATGAACAAAAAGAGGTGGATAGAGAGAGACAGACAGACAGACAGACAGACAGACAGACAGACAGACAGACAGAGAGAGAGAGAGAGAGAGACAGACAGACAGACAGAGAGAGAGAGACAGACAGACAGAGAGACAGACAGACAGAGAGAGACAGACAGAGAGAGACAGACAGAGAGAGAGAGACAGACAGACAGACAGACAGACAGACAG
>NC_056513.1:1454192-1460202 GCF_014905685.2 Nematolebias whitei | reverse complement strand
CCCCGTGTCACAGAACGCCCCGTTTCACAGAACGCCCCGTGTCACAGAACGCCCCATTTCACAGAACGCCCCATGTCACAGAACATCCCGTGTCACAGAACGCCCCATTTCACAGAACACCCCGTGTCACAGAACATCCCGTGTCACAGAACGCCCCGTGTCACAGAACGCCCCAGCTTATATTGGTTCTTGGCTCCGCCTCCTTCCGGGAGCACAGCCTATCAGAGTGCATCAGTGGGTGACGTCATTGGCCTTATTTGTTTATGATGATGAAAGAAATGGGTGAACGTGTGAATCTGTCTACGTGGTGGATGCCAGCAAATCTTTTCGGGTGCTGACCCTGGGAAGCTCACTCAGAGCAGCTGGACCCGTCTCATCTGTACAGAACCGGTCCAGAAACTAGTCAGACTTTGTGCAGACAAGACCGGGGCTCTCAGCATGATACTAGGATAACTTTAACAAGCATCAACACAAAAAAACTTATTCTGTCACGACTTTAGTTTTCCCTTCATCAAAACTCGTCGGCAGAACTCAGATACACCAAGTCCACTCCGTACATTTAGCATTTGTTCACCATGTGATGCTCAACGGTTCTGGCAGCTTTCAAACATCACTGTTTTTTCCACACAAGTTTTTTTTTTGCTGCCTTGTTTCCGTCCGGCCTCTTGGAAAAGGGACACCGGATAAAAGGTAATTACGTGGAGAAATGCAGACATTTATCAGTGCTTGTGGTTTGGGACTTTAAATGTTCCTGCTGACAAGTTTCCCCTTACAGTGGGCCACTGTGGAGCTGGCAGGTTCTGTTCGAAGCCCGAAGACTTAGAGTGCTGCCATATGTTGGACCTCAGTGGTGCCAGCAGCAAATGTGCTGAACAACGCGACTCGATCCGTGAACTCTTTGCCTCAGTGGAGGGTGTGTGTGTGAAGGCTGTCTGCACGGCAGAGAGGTTAAATCATGCTACAATGCTTTAGTTTATGTGCGTGAAGTTAGCTCATCAGACGTGAGACTGAGATCCTTTCTTCTTCCACACGGATGACGCTCACGCTGAACATCCACGGAGAACATCCCGAACAGTTTGGGTCACACCTGGTCATGCCTCTTCGCTGCGTTCCCCCTCTCGCTCTCTGATTCCCACACCGGAGGCATCTGGAACCCATTGGCAGCAGAGTCACACCGAGCCATAAAGCCCTGAAAAGCTCACAAACACACTGGGGTAGAACGTTAAACAATGTTGGCCCAACAAGCTGCCAACAGACACAACGCATCTTGAACCTGAACAAACCCCCTGCTCATTCTTTATCCTCGCTCTCTCTCCGGTCATCTGCTCTTCTCTCTTTCACAACCACCACCTGGAAGTGAGTCGAGCCAGTTTGGGGTTTTTACCCCTAAATGGTTCTGGTTCTAAGGCAGCGACTGGGCTCAAATGACCAGGACTGTGGAACAACAGATCACGAGACAAGAAACGTGTCAGTCCGCCGTGTTGTAGAGTCAGGAACCCTCTGCATGTTCTGATCTTGTTTAGGTTTGGATCACACGTCTGGACCGCCTGCCCACAGTGTCACCATATGGTTAACGATCACTTAACCCAACAAATGTGATCTGTCATGGATCGGATCTCGTGTGTGTGAGTGAGATCGGTTGTCACCCTGTAAGACTTGAGGCAGGTGGGGGTTCGTTGAGGGTGGGGGCTTGTGTGGATGGGGGTGTCATTCTGTCACAGCCTTGTAATGCACTTATCGATTCTGCGTATCTGTTACAAAGTCTTGGAAGCGCTTCCCAAATTTGATACACCAAGTTCTTGAAACAACACAACTCAGATAAAAACTACACTTTTCACAAAGTGAGAGAACAATGAAGCTCTGCAGCAGCACCGCTGGATAAAACTGAAGCTGGGTGGAGTGCCTCAGTTCTCTTACCCTCCTTCTTCCTGAAAATTCCCTCCTTTTTGATTCCTGTGGCATAAAAAGAAAAAGAGACGTTGGCCCATGTTTGAGTAAAAAATGTGCTGGAGCGACTTCAGGCCGGTTCGTTTTATTGTTACCAAATGCTTCCTCTGATACAGGCTGAAACTTCTCTGTTTGTTTGTGCTGGAGGTGAAAATGAGTTGCTAACACGGCGAGGCGAGGCCGGTGCAATGTTACGACGCAGCATCGCGTCTCTTCAGTGTCGTACAGGCAAACGTTTGTCCGCTCAGTCGAATCTGAAACTTTAGCTTCAGCAGAGACAAGACCGTGGTCTTCACGTTCTTTTCCACGATCCAGCGTCCTGTTAGTGTGTGGTAAAAGCACCAACTGGGTGCAGACTGTAGCAGGAACTGGTGCACCGTTTGATTGTGTTGCTCATGTCACAAAGCACAAAGAGCTAACATGAATGCAGAGCTGTTGACTTTCACGTCACAACGATGAACTCCATGACATAAAATCACTGGGTGAAGTGAGATGCTGGGCTCCTGTGAGGGGTAGTGCAGAGGTTTACCTCTTCACTGGCAGACCCCAGGGTGCCGTCTAAAGTAACCGGGATGGGCGGATTGTTACAGAGATGACCCTTTCACTTTTTACACAGTTCCTCATCCGCACAGACACTCACTTCATCAGACAGAGACACTCTGAACGTCAGCCGCTAAGCCTCAATAAATCTGATAAGCCACCCTGGTGGCTCATGCACCACATCGGCATAGCCGGTATGAGGCGGCTGCAAAGCTCTTGTCAAGCAGGACTTCAAAGAGTTCTGACGCGCTCGCACCCTGAAAACTGTCCGGGGTCTCAGCCCACCCTCACCCTTCCCTCTCCACCCCACGCCTGACTGATGTCATTATTGAAGTCTTTGGCGTACCATCCAAGGAGTAAGTTACCATTGACGGGTTCAAAGCTTGGTTGGCTCACCCGTGAGGATTCATGACTTTGAAGCTATTTGCCTTAAGCTGCAAATTATTCTTTTTGGGCTCTCTCTGCTCCACCAACAGGTTTAATCTACACCTTTTTTACAGCACCCATCTACAGACATTCACACAAAAACACACCGTGTTACATAAAGGTGCACTGGCACTCAGAAGTATGAAGAGAGGAAACACAAGCACACTTTGACTTTTCTGTAGAAACCCATTCGTTACTGAATGGCTGCTCCCTCCCCAGTACAGTAAAGTTAATAAAACCAGCAGGGCAGAGTCGTACCAGTCGTTCCAGCAGCACCAGCAAAGATCCTGCTCGTCCCAGCCCATCACATTGCTCACTCCCTTCATCAGCACTTAGTGGACATCTGTGCAGTGCCAGCCCTCTCCATATGTCACGGCAGTCAGAAGACAAACGACTACGTCAGCGCAGTGGCTCGCCTGGAAGTCTGATGCCACGTTGGGTTTGCAGACTGGGACAGAGACAGGATGAAGGCCAGAGCCAATAAGGAATGAGCCAGATGTGCAACGCTGCCAGTGAGGGGCAATAAGTTATCTAAACTGTAGACGCATGGATAACAAGGCTTTAGTGGAAAACAAGAAAACATTTTAAAGCTCTTGGACAGTCCCTAGGTTTTTTGTGTGTGATCTTTGAATCAAACGCCTATTTTACATCAGTGCGATGGTTTTATCCCAGTGATTCAGATAAAAACTAGTGGGTTAAAAAAATTACTTTTTTGAAAAGACAACCAAACAGAATTTTCATATTTTAACTAGAGAAACTGCATTTCCTGCAAAAATGCACTGTGAATGCTTATTGTTCAAGAACTTGCTGAAAAACAGCTGAAATTAGCTCAAACATGCTGAAATGTAGCTGAAATGAAAGAACAAGCCATAAATAGCAGAAGAAAGCAGAAGGAAAACATATTTGCTGAATTGAATTGGGTTTAAATAACCAGAAATGAGCACTAAAATTATGAAATCATCTAAAAAAGCTGAAATTAGAAAAAAAAAAAGCTGAAAAGTAGCTGAAAAGACAGAAAGAAGCTTAAACTACCAGAAAAAATAGAAAGAACTGAAATGAGCAACAACAAAAAAGTGGAATTAGCTAAAAAAAGAGCTAAATTTTGCATGAAAAAAGCTAAATAGTGGCTGAAACTAGCAGAAAAAAATCTAAAAGGAGCATAGGCACTGACATTAGCATAAAGAAGTTAGTCAGGTGGAGATGAAGAATATTGAACACTACCCAACAATTTACAGTCAGGTCATCTGGACAGTTTCTTTTTTTTTTTGTGCTGAAACGTTTTGCCTTCGATCCAGAAGGCTTCATCAGTCAAGGGAACACACAACAAAACTGATTCTTCCCCCAACAGCTTACTCCAAAGTGGAACAAACCAGTTCTGCTTGTGATAAGATGGTCTCTTTGTCACGCCCCCTCCTCCATTGCCGGCCCTCTTCCTTGTTGACAGTCGTGTCAAACTGGTTGAAAACAACAAAGTCCATGCGCAATAATCCAGGTACACAATCCAACATTTTTCAGTCAGGTCATCTGGACAGTTTCTTTTTTTGTGCTGAAATGCTGATGAAGCCTTCTGGATCGAAGGTGAAACGTTTCAGCACAGATGACCAGACTGAAAAATGTTGGATTGTATACCTGGATTATTGAGCATGGACTTTGTTGTCATAAAGAAGTTAATTAGGCTGAAAGTAGCAGAAATTACCAAGAAAAAGGAATTGATCTGAAAACAGCTGAAATTAGCTAAAAATTTCTAAAAAGGTAGCTGCAAGGGTAGAACAAGCTTAAATTATCAGAAGAAAGCAGAAAGAACATGTTTGCTGAAAGAAACAGAAATAAGCACAAAAAGTGGAAATTACCTGAAAAAAGCTGAAATTAGAAAAAAGCAGCTGAAAGTCGCCAAAAAGGCCAAAAGAAACTGAAATTACCAGAAGGAAGTGGACAGAGCACATTTTTGATGAATTAGGCTGAAAAAAGTTTAAATGAGTGCAAAAAAAATGTGGAATAAGCTGAAAAGGCCAAAATTAGCATAAAAACAGCTAAATAGCTGAAATAACAGAAAAACTGAAACTTGCAGAAATCAGCTGAAAGGAGCAGAACAAGCTGAAATTAGAGCACAATAAACAGCTGAAATATCAGCTGAAATATCAGCTGAAATATCAGCTGAAAAAAGTTAAAATTTGCGGCAGGAAGCTGAAAGAAGCTGAAGCAGAACAGAATGTGAAAGGAGCAGTAAAAGGTTGTAAACAGATCCAAAGATTTGAAGGAGGTAAAATGAGCTCAGTTCATTTTCTATGAGAATAAAATGTCAGAAAAGGCTAAATATTTCAAAAAGCTAAAGTTGCACCAACACCAGAAGTCAGAGCAGGATTGTCCTGAAAGAGCCGAACGTTTTGATTCATGATTTGTTGAAACAGCTGAAAACTGCAGGAAGAGAAAGATGCTGACAAACCTATGGAGGAAAAGTGGATCACAGTAGAGAGAATATGCCTCACGAGTATTCAGTTGATTAAATTCATTGTTTCTAATTTGGTCCAGAGTGTCTGAGAGGAGACGTGCTCATTTCTCCTCCACTTCATTGAGCTGCAACAAAAACACTCATGATTCTGTCCTGAGCTGAAGAGTCCACGCTCCTCAGGTCAGCACACCAGTGCTTGCACCGACACGGTCCTAGAATGAAAACCTAAAGAAACAAAGTTTTCCTCGTCTGTCTGCAGCCTCACATCTAACACAGAACCACCTGGTTCTCCATTTAAAGCTGGCGTGAGCATTAGAGATGTAGCAAGGCAAATTATCGTCAACCCATGAATCCCATCATTCTGCAAGTGTTCACCAGCAGCAGGAGGACGACCATGTTCAGTCCGACCACATGTGACTGCAAATCATTCCAGGCTTCTTGTTCTCCTGCAGCACGTTTTCACCAGAGCTGCACTGAAGCTCCTCTGATCAGGTACGAGAAGCCGACACAAGACCGGGCGGTGCAACAGCAGACACGTGCAAAAGGAAATTACCACAGAAGTAAATTACTACAAAAGTAAATTACTACAAATGTAAATTATTACAAATGTAAATTACTACAAATGTAAATTACTACAAATGTAAATTA
>NC_056513.1:1453577-1454182 GCF_014905685.2 Nematolebias whitei | reverse complement strand
ACAAATGTAAATTACTACAAATGTAAATTACTACAAATGTAAATTACCACAAATGTAAATTACTACAAAAGTAAATTACTACAAATGTAAATTACTACAAATCACTTTTATTAAAATAAAAATGTGAGACTCATTGGAAGCAGAAGAATAAAAAATTGTGAGAAGAGTAAACTCTTTGCAGTGTTGTTTATTTAGGTGTAGCATAAAATAAATACTTTATGCCATTAACAGAAAATGATGTAAAACAAATTAACTTCTACAAATGTTAATGCAAACAAACACAAACTGGACATAAAAATATTTATTTATCAAATGATTTAATGTTTTACACAGATATTGCCCCAACTCCAAGTTAGTACACAAATCTTCTTCTTTCAGCTTTTCCCTCTTCAGGGTCTCCACAGCGAGTCCTCCTCCATCTCACTCTGTCCTCTGTGTCCTCTGTCCTCACTCCAACTACCTCCATGTCCTCTCTAACTGCATCCATATATCTCCTCTTTGTCTTTTCCTGCAGCTGCATTTCTAACATCCTTCTACCAATATACCCACTGTCCCTCCTCTGGACATGTCCAAACCACTGTCCCTCCTCTGGACATGTCCAAACC
>NC_056513.1:1443883-1453567 GCF_014905685.2 Nematolebias whitei | reverse complement strand
TGTCCAAACCACTGTCCCTCCTCTGGACATGTCCAAACCACTGTCCCACCTCTGGCCATGTCCAAACCACTGTCCCTCCTCTGGACATTTCAATTCACATCTCTCTTTTAAGCTCCATGTGGAAAACTTGGTAAAGAAACTGAAAGTTAAACTGGTTTTCTTTTTCAGAAACAGATCCTGTCTAACTGTGAATGTTAGGAAACACCTTGTATCTGTGACTTTCCTTCCCTCCATTGATTACGGTGACATTATTTACATGAACGCTCCTACAAGAACCCTGCAGATGTTGGATGCTGCAGATGTTGGATGCTGCAGATGTTGGATGCTGCAGATGTTGGATGCTGCAGATGTTGGATGCTGTCTATCATGGTGCACTAAGATTCATAACTGGCTGTAACTACCGTACCCACCACTGCACCCAGTATTCACTGGTTAACTGGTCACCATTAACTTCACACAGACTCTCCCACTGGTACATTTCCATCTTTAAATCACTTCCTGGTCTGCTGCCTTCATACATCTCCTCCTACATGTCTCTGTGTGAGTGCAGCTACAGCGTGCGCTCTCAGGACATCATTACCTGCAGTGTTCCCTCAGTGAGGACTGAACTAGACAAAAGGACCTTCTCCTACTCCGCTCCTGTTTCCTGGAATACCTTGTAAAAAGATCTGAAGCTCTTGACCTTTGACCTCTCTAAGTGGCTTTAAGAATCTGGTAAGTTCCTGCAGATGTTCCTGTTTTTAGTTTTCTACACCGTCTTATAATCTAGATGTTTTTGTTAGTTTTTATATCATTTCTTCTATTTACTTTTCATTTTATATGATTTTTATATGATTGACTATTGTTGTCTGAACCTCCTCTGTGCTCTTTGTTAAACCAGGTCTCTCTCGTAGATGAGTCCTCGAGGCTCAATGAGACTCACCTGTAGAAATAAAGCTTGAATGAACGACCTCGGCTCCTTGTAGTCTCACTGTTCCACCTGTCTCCCTCTCATTCACAAACATGTTCACTGACACACATCTGCCAAATACATAGAGAAATCCACAAACTGTCCACTGTCTTGGGTTTTTGTCCTAAATCTGTCATAATTAAAACTAAGTGGTCCGACTGGATAGTCAAAACCAGTAAGAACGAGATGCACAGTTGTGAGCTGAAACAAAGCTGTCTATCAAAACCACATGGCCTTTATCATTCTTAGATCTCTGGCGGCACACAGTGCATGCTAGTCAGCACACTTTTGCACAAAATCAGTGAAGTTGTCTGGATGTTTTCCTGGAGAATAACAATCCACATTGTTTCCACTCTGCTAAACGAACATGATGAAATTAATATGGCAGAAATGTGACGATGATAATTCAGTAACACGTTGGGTCAGCCCCGTCAGACCTTAAACGCACGGTTTGAGTTTCAAGTGCAATGCCGTGACTCACATGTTGCTTCATGCTTTAAATAGAAAAATCTGTCGGGTGCATGCTGCGATGGCTGAAGGTGTGTGTCGAAAAGTAAGGGAGGGAAAGCATTTTTCTCTGGGCAACAACAAGAAGTATTTTGGCTCGTGTTACATCCAGAGAGAGTGCAGCGTCTCCAATAAGGACACTATAAAAAGACAAAAGAGGTGAAAAACCATGTGGAGAGACAGATTAAAGGGAGTTAACACAAATCCACAAACCCTGAATGGCACCATCAGCACCAGCGCAGCAAGACCCAACACACCTCCTGGACATCGTACCAGAATGAGTTGAAATTGTCCAAAATAAATCACTCAGTAAGAATGCTGTGAGTTCTGGGCAGGCTGCTGTGATTGTCCCTCTGTAACGAACTGCACTTCACTGGAATGTGAGCGTCGCTAACAGAAATCTTGTGTTTGAGCCTCCACACAGGTCGTGGTGATTCATGTCAACTTTATCTAAATGTGACCATCTAAGTCCAGTTTTAGAAATTTAATAAAGATTTCCTTTTAGACTGAAATGAGTCCAAGTTGGCCTAAATTTAAAAAATAACTGTTAACAATTGTAGATGTTGTTCATCCTTTAGTTAGAAATGCTTTGTGGGTGATTTTTTTATGCTTAATGATACTGGACAATATAAATATATACACATAGAACTGATTCTAACCATTCTTGTCATCTTTGTCATTCTCATTTTAAAAACATTTGTTTCGTAACTTTTTATGTAATAAAATGTTAGGTTAATTGACGATAAAACAAGGTTTTATACAATCAGACTATAAATCATTTTTTCAGTCATTGATGGAGATATTAACAGAATAAGTGATTAAATCATCTCTCACTCAGAGAGAAGCACAAATAACTGTTGGAATTTCAGTTCTTGCTTCTACTCACCTGCTTGCTGCTCATGAGATCCAGGTGTGCTCATCACCCAGAGATGATGCTGAGAACCTCATGAGCCATTCGAGGACCTGCCAAAACTCTCCACCTGAGCGTTCCATCGCCTTTGTGATTTTCAGTCACTGTGTAATTATTGACCTCAATTATTTTCCTGGGGATTAATAAAACAGTTCTTTCAGGTTTTTTTGTAGTTACCGTTTGAGAACATTTCCTGAGTCTTGACTCTGCCATCACCTGTTCCCAGTGTCCTCCTGGAACTACACCTTCACTCTTCACTGCCTGCAATATGTATCTGGATGTAACTGGTCTCTGCATCCATCTCTGGTTCCATCTGTCACTCTCCATCGTGGACACTTGCGTTCCAGAGTCACTGCATACTGGAGCAGGAATCTGCAAACGTCTCCCAAACCTGTGAAGAAACAACAAACTGTAAGAGCCATCAGCTTCTGTCTAACCTCCTGTAGAGACTAACTAACGAGAGCCATTGCACCTTATCCCTTGCTTTGCAGATCCTCCTGAACTCATTCCCTGCTGACACTCATCTGAGTCTGAGACTTTTCAGTCCCTGGAGAAACAAACACTGGTTAAAACTCAAGCCAAACTTGATAAAAATGACTTTAAAACAAGTGTACAGCATCAAACAATGATCCCAGGATGACTCGGAGCTAAGCAGCACAAAGTAGTACGGTTCAAGTTTGATCACAGGAAACTGTTACAAACAAAATCCCCTAAAATAAAAGCAGGCATTAGGATCTCAGACAAAAAATGATTAAGGTCCAGATGGCAACAAATTCAAACATGCATAAAATAAAATAAATCTTTAGGACTTCACTCAGCAGCACTTCAATTTGATGAACATGTTCACAAACATCAAAACAAACATTCATGAAGAACACATGATGGTTTCACAGAGTGAACATGCTCTCCCCTTACCCTTCCAATAAATATCTGAGCAATGACGTAAAGCTGGCTAACCTTTGTGAGCAAAAGCAAAAGGAAGAAGTTTGGAATGCTGATGCAATACAAATCAAATTACTTCAAATGCCTTGTTCTTTGATTTTACTTCTGTCTTGGCCACTGTTGTCTTTATGGTCAAAATGTGAAAAACCGGTTTGAGTGAAGACATTGAAGTTTGTAAGATATAGAAAGGAGGAAGGAAAACAAAGAAAAATGGGGACATAGCATATCCATCCATCCATCCATCATCTTCCTCTTGTTCTGGACTCAGGTCTCAGGGGCAACATCTTGAGCAGGGAGGTCCAGACATCTCTCTCCACAGCCTCTTCCAGTTCTTCTGGGGGAACTCCAAGGTGTTCCCAAACCAACCAAACAATGTAGTCTCTACAGCGTGTCCTGGGTCTTCTCCGGGGTCTCCTCTCAGTCAGACATGTCTGAAGCACCTCCCTAGGGAGGCGCCCAGGAAGCATCCTTACCTGAGTTCATGCCCATAGGTGAGGGTAGGACCGTAGACCGACCAGCAAAGGACCATAGACCGACCAGTAAACAGAGCTTTGTCTTACAGCTCAGCTTCCTCTTCACCACAACAGACCGGCACAGAGTCTGCAATACTGCAAACACTGCACCAATCCATCTGTCAATCTCACGCTCTATTCGTCCCTCGCTCATGAACAAAACCCCGAGATACTTGAACACCTCCACTTGAGGCAGAACCTCACCCTCAACCTGCAGACAGCAATCCACCCTTTTCCGATTGAGAACATAGCCTTAGATTTGGAGGTGCTGATTCTAATCTCAGCCACTTTACATTTGGCTGTGAAGTGCTCCAGTAAATCTGTGAAGATCACAATATGATGATGCTTGTAAAGGGACTGAAAAGCCAGTAGCAAAGGGCCCCCAGTCCCATACTCATGAAGAGCCTGCATTTTGCTGAGACTGTGTCATCAACGTTGGATCTCTGAGTTTTTAAGTGCTTAAGCCATTCATCAAAAGTGCTCAGCTGCACACGTTCTCTCTGCTAAGTTTCAGCTCTGACACAGTCTGTACCATGTACGCACTCTGATGGTTCAAGCCCTGCTGTCATTTCACTTTTGAGCCGAGCCACAACTAATGCCTGCACTGAGTTGTGTGTAATTTACAAGTAACATAATGGATGAGCAAAATCGTCTTGATCCGATTATGGCACAGGGGCATCAGTTGACAATCATGGCTGCATGCAGTCAAGGTGTTAGCTATTATACTGATAAACATGCACACATTTCTCCATCTGGTTTTTACAGCATTAACACGCCAAGCCAATTACAGGTTGTTGTTCTTTTTTACACTTAATGTTTTTAATAATCATATAATAGCTCAACCCCTGAAATCCCCTAAAAGGGATTTTTTTCTCTGTGTGCCTGTGTATTACTGTGTTTTTGATCAAACTGTTTCATCAAAATGTAGAATGAAAATAAAATGCTTTAAATATGTTTTAGGAAATATGTCTTTCAGTATGCAACACAAGTAAATACCCAACAGATGGAAAAAAAACGGAACCCTGACGTTCAGGCTTTTACATAGCTCAACTTTCAGAAGTGTGTACACATGCAGAAGAGATTTCCTGAAGCACATTTCCCATGACAAGAATCTGTCAGTTTCTAAATACTTGCATGTGAAAACAGCCACAGAGTCTGGTGAATGTGTCAAAACTTTGATGAAGGGTGGAGAGTTCTTGATTGAGCCATGTGGTTGCATATCCCTCAAATCAACCAGCATATGCTGTGGCCAGAGAAGTCAAATCGACGCCACACCATATCCCCGACATTTAGCCCCAGATTCTTCACACTCTCTAAAGCACGTAAACATTATTGTTGGACGGCGTACAGATTACAGGTAATCTGATATGCTGAAACCATGATCTGTCTTTAATAGCAGATCTTCCTAGAAGCGTCATGCTTTCAAACATTAGGAATGTAATGAAAAAAATTAAAGCAGGTTTCATATGAAAAATGTTTTGTCACTACAATGCAGAAATGAGATCTTGACTTACCAGGAACAAGTAAGTCTCATTAGATTAACAATTTGGGTTGGTACTGGTCAAAGTAAACGATTAATAATGTTTATATTTAATGTGTCTTGGTTTATTGGTCATGTATTTTGTGCCACTATCTTTGAATTTGGTTTTGTTTACGTGTTTTACTATACCTTGTTCTTTGTTTCCGATCTTCAGTGTCTTTGTTATGTTCCCTTACATTTTATTTTATGATTGCCATAAAATGTGTGCAATCATGTAATTGCCTGAGTTTCTGTGATTATGTGTTCAACCGTTTTGTCTTTTGTTTGCAAAATTTCTAAGGAACAAATGAACAAACTGGATTGAATCTCTCAAAAATAACGGGTTATCAAACATACATCTGCAAGTGTTTAATTTTTGGAGTCAACCTGTCTTAAGATGGCTGCCAGAACTAATCAGCCTTAACAAATACAGAAATACCTATAGCTTTGTCAATTTAAATAAACTAGCCACTAGGGAGCACAAGCCAGTGAATCTCTTGTGCCGGTCCCAAGCCCGGGGAAATGGTAAAGGTTGTGTCAGGAACGGCATCCGATGTAAAACACGTTTGTCACAACTATAATGTGAATTCATCAAGTAAAACCATACCGGATCAGTCGAGTAGGACCTGATGACCAGTGGAGGTTTGGAAATGTCTTGGAGAGATGGCAGTGAGGTTTTTTACTCAAATATTCAATGGGATATATGAGGGTAAGAAAATAACTGAGGAATGGAGAAGAAGTGCTGGTGTCCATTTTTAAGAACAAGGTGATGTACAGAGTTGTAGCAACTACAGGGGAATTAAGTTGATGAGCCACACGATGAAGATCTGGGAGAGAGTTGTGGAAGCAAGACTTAGAGGAGAGGTGACTATCTGTGAGCAGCAGGATGGTTTCATGTCCAGAAAGAGCACCACAGAGCCATCTTTGATTGGAGGATGATGATGGAGAAGAACAGAGAGGGTCAGAAAGAACTCCATTGTGTCTTTGTGGATTTAGAAAAAGCATCTGACAGAGTGCTGAAGGAGGAGGTGTGGTGTTACATGAGGAAATGTGGAGTGGCAGAGAAGTATGTTCGACTGGTACAGGACATGTATGAGGACAGCAGGACATGTATGAGGACTGTAGGCCAGTGGAAAGATGTGATATAGGAGTGACAGCTTCAAGGTGGAGGTGGGAGTGCATCAAGGATCAGCTCTGAGCCCCTTCTTGTTTGCTCTGGTGATGGACTGACTAACAGATGAGGTCAGGCAGGAATCTCCATGGACTATAATGTTTGCAGATGGCATTGTGATCTGTGTTGAGAACAGGGAACAGGTGGAAGAGAACTTGGAGAGGTGGAGGTATGCACTTGAAAGAAGAGGAATGAAAGTCAGCCGTAGTAAGACAGAGTCCATGTGTGTTAATGAGAGGGAGGAGGTGGAACAGTGAGGCTACAAGGAGCAGAGGTCACAAAGAGTTAGTGTAAGGGCTAGGGTCAGTATTAACCTAACCCTAACCAGTCAATTTTGTATGGTCTGGAGACAGAGCCATGGACAAAAAGACAAGAGACAGAACTGGAAGAAACAGAAATCAAGATGTTCAGGTTCTCCTTAGGAGTGAAAAGGATGGGGAAGATCAGGAATGAGATCATCAGATGTACAACATAGGATGAACAACTGGGAGATAAAATTAGAGGCCAGACTGAGATGGTTTGGACATGTCCAGAGGAGGGACAGTGGTTTGGACATGTCCAGAGGAGGGACAGTGTGTCTATTAGATGTTAGAAATGCAGCTGCCAGGAAAAAGACAAAGAGGAGATATCTGGATGCAGTTAGAGAGGACATGGAGGTAGTTGGAGTGAGGACAGAAGATGCAGAGGACAGAGATGGAGGAGGACTCGCTGTGGAGACCCCCTGAAGAGGGAAAAACTGAAAGAAAAAGAAGAAGGCTGCATGTCAACAGAGAATAAACACAAAATGTTTTATACAAACCATTTTGATCCAAAAATGGGTGCTAAAGGAGTATTTTTAAGTACATCTTGGTCTTTCTACTAGTCTTCTCATTAGGTGTAATTATCATATGCATATAAAGAATCCCAGTAGCTGGGATAATTGTACAACTAATTGTCATGTGGTGTCTGCTGGTTGCCAAGAACAGATGAAACCATGTGTGCTTGTTTTTTGGGATTTGTTCCAGGCCTTGATAAATTGATAGGTAAGAAGAGAGGGCACTGGTCTTTGAGAATCGAATTAAACTGTAAACTCTGTTTGTGTTTTTGTCACAGTTTCCTGTTTGTTAGTGGCTCTCATTAGAGATTTGTCTAGAGGCACTTCTCTCTCAAACACACATCCAGCCTGGGTCTCCGTTTGCACTTACTCTTGCTAACTTTCTCTCTCACACACACACCCTTGCTTAGGAAAGGCACAGTATCTTTTTTATGCTCTACAGATGAAACACATTAGTGAATGCACAGCAAGGGACACAAGATGGGGAGTGGAGAGGACGGGGGTTGGTGATGTTAAAAAGCTCTTCTCTGTTCCAGCCACATCAGCATTTTTTGGCAAATTTGCAATTAGTCTTAAGGGCCTGTGTAAATTAGGTCTCCTGACAAATGAGCTATCGGGACAGGACATGAAGTTTCAATAAATCTGAGAGGCTGCTCGGAGCGTTGGTGTCCTCTTACTCTACAGTATCAGGAGAGACTCACAACTGACAACAGGGGAATGAGCCCAGAGAGCAGTAATCAGTACAGGGATTCACACTCTCAACCTCCTGCTTCGTTTTAAAAGCTCCACAACAAAGTCCATTCCCATGAAAGGTATTCCATGATGGAGATTTGAGAAGGGGGTGATCGTGAAAGCCCCAATAAAAAGTCTTTAATGTGAGTAAACCAGCAGCGGTGTCTGTGTCTACACTCATAACTTCATAGATGAGACCACTTTACACTAAGACACTGAGAATGAGAGTGCTGTGGTCCCATTCTGGGTAGTCTCGAGTTGCGTCTCATCACTGTTTAAACATATTAGAGTGGGGCCTGTGCAGTTGCTGATTTGATCTGTTGCCTCAGTGGAAAGACATAAAATATAAGGTTTTACTTTTTAAATACTTTGGCGTTCTCTTTGTAAGGTTATTGACAATGCATCAGCTTACCCATTTGGCCATTGCACAGGAGGCCTTCTGGACAAGTATGACAGTTAATGGAGTTGGCTGCAGAAACCTGAGCAAAGATCAGGTTCAAACGGATTCCTAGTTACTGTCCATTTAATCAAATTCGACAAAATAACACACCACAATAAAGTGCTGCTTAAGCTCGAGAAATGTGTTTAAAGCAGAGGCAAACTAATGACAAAGTGAGGGAATGTAAGATGGCACTGTGAATAGCATTAAAGCCCCATTTGTCTGGATTACCTGTGTGAAAGGGAACTGAAACTTTTACAGTAAAGAGCGGTGATAGGAGAATACAATAATGTGGTGGCAGTAGGGACTTTTTACTAGGTTACACTCAGATGTAGCCCAAGATTGAATTGTCAGCAATTGGGATCCTTGGAAAGTACAGACTGAGGCATCTGCCTCATATTACAATCTGATGCAGCTTGGATCACATTATATCACCATGCACTGGCTATTTGATCATTTCATGGTTCTGGAGAAGAAGCTACACACGACCTCAGCAACGGATGCTATGGAACAACAAAACACCTGATTTTATCATATATCTCTAAAAGTGCTTTATACAACATTTTGTATGAGTTGCAAGTCCCTGATTTCCACACATTCTCATTGTGTTTACTTGTCTTGTTTGTGAAGAACTCATGGTTTGTCCCATTTAATTATTTTTTAATTTATTTTGTAAATTATTGGTCTTTGTAAAGTGAGGTCAGCCTAAGATAGTTCTCTCAAGCAACGGGTTATATCTAATTTAATGTAATCAAATGTAAATATAAAATTGATAATACAATGATTAGGGCAGCACGGTGGTGCACCTCTCAGCAAGAAGGTTGCTGGATCAAATCCCGGCCAGGGGGCCATTCTGGGTGGAGTTTGCATGTTCTCTGCGTGCTGCGTGGGTTTTCTCCGGGTACTCCAGTTTCTTCCCACAGACCAAAAACATGCATGTTAGACTGACTGGTGACTCTAAATTGTCTCTAGGTGAGAGCGAGAGAGAGTGAATGGTTGTTTGTCTCGTTTGTCTCTATGTGTCCCTGTGATGGACTGGAGACCTGTCCAGGTGTCCCCTGTCTCTCACAGTGACTGCTAGATATGGGCACCAGGGACCCCTGTGACCTGAAAAGGAATAAGCAGGAAAAAGATAATGGATGGATGGATGGATGGATGGATGGATGGATGGATGGATGGATGGATGGAT
>NC_056513.1:1432498-1438883 GCF_014905685.2 Nematolebias whitei | reverse complement strand
AGGATGGATGGATGGATGGATAATGGATGGATGGATGGATAATGGATGGATAATGGATGGATGGATAATGGATGGATGGACAATGGATGGATGGATGGATGGATAATGGATGGATGGATGGATAATGGATGGATGGGTAATGGATGGATGGATGAATGGATGGATGGAGAATGGATGGATGGATGGATGGATAATGGATGGATGGATGGATAATGGATGGATGGATGGATAATGGATGGATGGACAATGGAAGGATGGATGGATGGATGGACAATGGATGGATGGATGGATGGATGGATGGATAATGGATGGATGGACAATGGATGGATGGACAATGGATGGATGGATAATGGATGGATGGATGGATGGATGGATAATGGATGGATGGATGGATGGATAATGGATGGATGGATGGATGGATAATGGATGGATGGATGGATGGATGGATAATGGATGGATGATATATTGATTAATGTGAAATGATTACATTTTAAATCAGTGTGATTTCTGTTTTACAAAAACAAAAAAAAGCTTTAAAAAAAGCGATAAAACACAAGCGTCGCAGGAGAAGTGTCTTCATATGTTTACACAATGACAGACACCTGCATCATCAGGACCAGTCACTGCAGCGAAAGCCTTCATGGTGGGAGAGGACCCCCCCCCCCCTACAAACTGGAGCTCTTCTAACAGATAACTTCCTGCAACCCCTAGTTCCTGCAGTGAGTACATCAAAAGGTACATATTTCATAACAGTTCCTACAGTAAAGGCAGTAAAGGTTTGTATTTTACGGGACTACCTTGGGAACAAAACTGTGCACGTTTCACATGCATGATTCCTCTCTCTGAAGCTGGTTACTTCAGTGCTGTGGCTAAACACAGATCTTGTGTCTAAAAGTTGTACTCCAAACTTAAAGTTGTGAATAAGTCAGAAGAAAGTTACTTTATTTTCACAGATGTTGTGAAGAAGATTTGAAGATTGTACAGTTTTGATCCAGATGTGTTCAACCTAAGTCTCATCTCAAGTATCTACAGCAACTTCAAAACTCTGTTATAACGTGGCATCGTACAGCTGAAGACATAAACACGCTGAGAGAGAAACTAGGGCAAGTATCTGAGCTAAGGGAATCAGCAAGGGAGACAGGTAATGTAAGGAAGGAACCACAAGAACAACATATTGAATCAAAGATAAGTGCGCTCGTCCTCTCAAGAGAAAAGTATCTGAGCGCTGGGCTGCCGCTGCGCCCGTGCTGCTTCTGCTGCTACCACTGACACAAAGTAACGCTGATAATTAAATTACATGTGTTGTGTCAATCTGGAGATAGTCTGAATCATTAGCACATGGCGAACCAAAGGAGGAGGAACTTGATCAGATCAAGCGTTCCAAGTTCCTACTGCGTTAATCTGTGACAAATTCTAACAATAAAACGTTCACGGCGTGAAGACAGAAGCCAGATATTTGTTATTTTTCATTTCACCGACATATTTTCTGGAGATGGTCCCTCACATCATTTTCACAAGAGAATAATACGAGAGGGAAGGGAAAACTTGAACAGATTTTCAGTTTTGGCATGTCCCTATCCATTTTACTCACAAAGGCTTTCACATAATCCCTTAGATGCGCATCATTGATGCCTGATTCGAACAGCTTACATGGGAACGATGCATCTCAATGACAGCGTTTCTATTCAAACATAAACCTGCTTGGTGTGAAGAGAAGGATATTTCCAGATAATAATTGTCTCCAGTGGGTTTGCATGATGCCATCATGTCCCTGTAGCATAAAAACCAGACCCTAAATACACCTAACACTGCATTTCTGCAGCTCGTTACACTTTAGGGATGAAATTTCCTTCAGCTTCACTCTTTGACTCTAGCTTCAGCCATCCAGTCCCGGTCCTAATTAAGTCAGCTCGCCTCTGCTGCTCGGACCTTATCGTATCACGCTTTCTAATTGACCTGCACTGCTTTATAACACAATGCACCAGGAGCTTGACAAAAGTTAATAATTTTCACTTTGTCCAAGGCTCTGTCCCAATTAGGTCCCCTGGCTGGGGCCGACAGGGCAGCTAATATGATTACAGGACAAGCTTATTAGTCTGCAGCAGCAATGAGGAGCGGGGGGGCCCGAAATGAGAACATACAACACAGAGGGTGATTACTACAGGTCATCTGGGTAGTTGTGATTACCACAACTCAGGTGCACATGGGAAACACTCATTTTTCTTCAGCTACACAAACACAAACTAAAACATTAGATTATAAACCTGCCTGCATCGCCTCAAACAACCAGGATCAACAGCTGATCTTATTTCTGTAAAATGATGAAGTGAATTTTCTGCTAATCCAAACTATGTGTTTTTATCAGCCACTTGCTGAAGTTCACGCTCCTTGGGCTAGTTTGTAGTTTCCAAAAGTGTGAAGTTGTAACTGTGAACTCGCAGCCATCAGGGCAGTGGCTGGTGAGGCTCAGGGTTGGTTCAGAAGAAGCCATGCGAGCGGAAAGTGCTCTGTTAAAGTTCACAAGATGCCAGGAGCAATGGCATCACTCTAGTCCTGACATCCAGCCCAGTCACCTTCAGCTGAGGAGCAAAGGGAGCCAGTTAGACACAATTATTTATAATTGGCCCAAGTCCATCACAGTTTGGAGTGAAACCTCGTGTTTACTCCTCTTTGTTTGCTGACTGGATGCTGCTTGTGAGCACTCCGAGAGGAATACTTTACAAGTGTAGCTTTCACAAGATTATCTTATATAAGTTATTAAATGTGTTTAAACAGAAAGTCTGACTGAACAAAGGGTTGTACCTTCAAAGAAGATTGTCCTTTAAAAATGGAACGTGTTGTAAATAAAGCAGGGAAGTCTGAGACTGTCATCATCGTGCGCTCACATACAACCATGAAATGAGTTCTCTGCATTGAACCATCACACCTGAGATGCACCCAGGTGGAGCAGTGGGCAGCTACTGAGCGCCCGGGGAGCAATTAGGGATTGGGTGTCTTGCTCAGAGACACCACGGCATGTGGGCATGGCAGGAGTCGAGCCGTGACTTTCTGGTCCAGGTGGGTTAGGGCTGCCCTGCCCACATCATCTCGCCCCCTTTATAACTTTATAACATAAAGATTTCATGATTGAATCAGCTCATAAACCAGCAACCATCATCTGGAGTATTTCCACATTCACAAGACTTTTATTTACCAGTTAGCAAAAGCACAGTGTGAATGCTTACTGCAGAAGAACTTGCTGAAAAACAGCTGAAATTAGCTAAAGACATGCTGAAATGTAGCTGAAACAGAAGAACAAGTTAGCTGAAGAAAGCAGAAAGAATAGATATTTGCTGAATTAGGTTTAAAAAAATGAGCACAAAAATTAGGAAATTAGCTTAAAAAAAGCTGAAATTAGCAACAAAAAATAGCTGAAAAGGCTTAAAGCTTAAACTACCGGACGGAAGTGGAAAGAGATGAAATGATCTGAAAAATGTGGAAATAGCTGAAAAAGCTAAATTTAGCACAAAACAGCTAAAAAGTAGCTGAAATAGAAGAAAAAGCTGAAAAGATGAAAACGGTTCTTCTCCACAAAGAATAATCAGTTGTGTCCTGATGATGCTCAATAATCCAGGTAGAAACATAAACAACGTCACATATTTCAGATTGTTTCAGTCCCTCTGCATCTACACATCACAACTTTCAGCTGTGCTTCACATTTTGGAAGCTGCAGCAAAGCTAAAGGTGCGCTGCAAATTACTGATGTTTCTGCTACGCTGTAAGAGCTGGGAAGTTTCCTAGTTTAAGCAAACATTTACTTTAAATTTAATTTAGTTCCTGAATTTAACTGGTGTTCAAGCAAAAAAATATGATTTTACTTATTAATGAAATGAGCTAAATGTATGTTTTTCAAACTTTTTCAAAGGAGCTGAAGGTTCAACAAACAACTGAAGCAGCACCTATTCTGATGGCCCTTTAAAATCTAGCAGCGATGCTGGATTGATGATGAAGCTGAGGGAGTTTCAGCCGTGTGGAAAAGAGAAACGAGGGATTCTCTTTAGACGGCAACTTGCATAGCCTGGAGTGCAACATTATGTCTGTGGGGGCTGTTTTAATGACAGCTCACAAAGACTGGCTTTGCACCCCACGATTACAGTTACCCCTCATGATCAGAGGCAGCGCAAAACAGTTAGTCCAGAAAAACAACCGAAGAGGTTTGACACGGAGACACCTGCTCAGTCAGCAGCTGGCTGCAGCCACGGGGCCTCGCCTGTAGCAGCCTGGCTAACAAGTCCAAAGTTCTGCAGATGATAAAAGAGTGACAGCGGCCTGGCAACACACCTCTCTGTGATTAATAATTCATCCTGGACCGGTAGCCTCAAGTCGTTTCATACTTGTTGGTCTTAGTGCTGAGACTTACAAAACGAGGGACTTAAACCCTGCTGCCTCCTGCACAACTCGTCTTCCCTGAAACTTTTCACACACTACACAACTGCATTTGTTGGTGCACTTTAGTAAAACAGCTCACAGTGCATGAAACACTTTATACCATAGGAAGGATGCTATTTTAAATGTTTAGAAATTGGCACATAGATTAATATCCTGATGCATGCTCAATAATAATGTTAAGTTAAATAGTGAGTTTTTAGTCAATAAACCAGTTGTAGTTTGTCTTGTGCTCATCATCGCTGCTGGTTTGTGGCTCAACTCTGGAGGAAGTTGGATGGTTGTGGCCAGTGTGCCTGGTATAGAGCATAATTTAACATTTCAACTGGCCCCGCCACTAAATGAGACATTCAGAAGGCAGCAAAGCGTCTCTCATGCTTCTGCTGGGTTGAAAAACGAGTTCTAGAGTTTTGGAAGACTCGTGTCCTGCTACAGTTTTCAGTGATGGCGACCTCAAACGAACGCTTATTTAATAAAAAGTAAAAGCTGCAGACCTGACTTATGAACGACCTCATAGTTTGTAATTATCGCCTGCTTTCAGGAAAGGTTGATCATGTAATAGTTTTATGTGTGTGTGCATGTTCAACAATGTGAAGGCTTTATTTTAAAACTTTACATTAACTTCAGGAGTCAGCATTTGTCTTTCTATTTGCAAAACATTTCATGAAGCAAAGGATGATTTTAAAATAAAGTTTAATTTATTTTCTTACTTCTGACCTACAAAGCTCTCAACAACCTAGCTCCATCTTATATTACAGATCTTATTGTTCCATATTTTACTAACAGAGCACTTCACTCTCAGACTGCAGGTTTACTTGTGGTTCCTAGAGTTTCCAGCAGCAGAATGGGAGGAAGATCTTTCAGTTCTCAGGCTCCTCTCTTGTGGAACCAACTTCCAGTTTCTGTCCATGAGGCTGACACATTGTCCAGTTTTGAAGACTGGGATTAAGACTTTCCTTTTTGATAAATCCTATAGTTAGGGTCGGCTTGGGTTTCCTGAGCTATTCAATACAATTAAAGTCGATTCAGTTTATTTCTAAAGCTCCAAGTCACAACAGAAGTCGTCTCAGGGACTGAACAGAAAAATCCATCCATCCATCCATTTTCTTTACCCGCTTCTTCCATTTTGGGTCACGGGGGTCGCTGGTGCCCATGTCCAGCAATCAAGGTGCGAGGGGCGGGGGACACCCTGGACGGGTCTCCAGTCCATCACAGGGACACATAGAGACAAACGAGACAAACAACCATTCACTCTCTCGCTCACACCTAGGGACAATGTAGAGTTACCAATCATCCTAACATGCATGTTTTTGGTCTGTGGGAGGAAACTGGAGTACCTGGAGAAAACCCACGCATGCACGGAGAGAACATGCAAACTCCACCCAGAAAGGCTCCTGGACCGGGGTTTGAACCAGGGACCTGCTCGCTGAGAGGCAGCAGCTCTACCAGTTGCACCACCGTGCTGCCCTGAGCAGAAACATTCAAATATAAAATAATAATTGAACATTATTGATCTGAGGAGCAGCTTTGAGTTTAACTCCATCACTGAACTCTCATCTTGAACAAGCATGAAGGCGACAGTGGAAAGAAAAACTCCCCCATGAGGAAGAAACCTTTAGCAGAACCAGGATCAGGACTAGAGGACCATCTGCTTCGACCGGCTGGGTTTGGTAGGAATAGATACACAATGGCAGGTCAAGAATCACATGTTAAGATAGAAATAGTATCAAATGAAAACTATTGAATTTTAACAATTCATTTGAGGAAATAAATGTAAATCCCTTAGTTCTGCTGCTATAGGATTAGGACTGCTGGAGGACAAATTGACCACATGTCCTCTCTCTGCCTTTACTTGCTCTACTCTACCTGTTTGTAATTATTTCTATCTTAACAGGTTTTTTTTGTCTGTCCTCCTATAGAAAGTACACCTGGATTATAAAAAGTACACCTGGACTATAGA
>NC_056513.1:1432275-1432488 GCF_014905685.2 Nematolebias whitei | reverse complement strand
CTATAGAAAGTACACCTGGATTATAAAAAGTACACCTGGACTATAGAAAGTACATCAGGACTATAGAAAGTACATCTGGACTATAGAAAGTACGCCTGGACTATAGAAAGTACAGCTGGTCTATAGAAAGTACACCTGGATTATAGAAAGTACACCTGGATTATATAAAGTAAAGCTGGATTATAGAAAGTACACCTGGACTATAGAAAGTAC
>NC_056513.1:1418270-1432265 GCF_014905685.2 Nematolebias whitei | reverse complement strand
AGCTGGATTATAGAAAGTACACCTGGACTATAGAAAGTACACCTGGATTATAGAAAGTACACCTGGATTATAGAAAGTACACCTGGTCTATAGAAAGTACACCTGGATTATAGAAAGTACACCTGGACTATAAAAAGTACACCTGGATTATAGAAACCACACCTGGTCTTGTCATTCTGTGTCTGTTTCTACTTCCTGTCCTCTCAAACCAGCCGATCGAAGCAGATGTTCCCTCGTCCTGAGCCTGGTTCTTCTGGAGGTTTCTTCCTGTTCAAATGGAGTTTTTTCTTCCCACTGTCTCCTCTGTTCTTGCTCAGACTGAGAGACTGTGATGAAGTGGAGTCAACACAATCTGCTGCTTCCTCAGATACAGAACTTTTACTGATTGTTTTTTATAATGTGTGGGAATGTTTCTGTTCAGTGTCCTGAGACGACTCCTGTTGTGAGTTGGAGCTGCAGAAATAAACTGGATTGAATTAAAATCCCCAGAAAGAAGACATTGGTTGTAAATTTACTTATTTTCAACTTCTGGAGTCAGTCTGATTCAAGATGGCTGCCACACCTTCTCATCCTTGAAATGTTGTATCTCTGCCATTTTCACAGATAATGTGCAAACATTTGGTGTTGAAGAAGCAACACATTGCACAACATCTTTGTTTAAAATGTAGTCATGCAAGGTAGCAGGCGATAAGTTCCCTGTAAGGAATCATGTTCTGAGATGTGGATTGAAAGGATTTTTCTCAGTTTTTATATTTACCTTCACTCTTCTGTCACCAGGGGAAAATGAGAAAAGTTGCACGATCAACGGCTCAGCCCAGATATGGAAAAGTGTAAATTATGGATTTGGTGAGATGCCAAGGACACACCATGGCTCTCTTGCTTTGCGCACCCTTTGTTTCTGTCTCATTTCTCATGCACACACAGAAACAACCAAGAAGAAAATATACAATTCTAATGTTTTGAGCCACGAGCTATTTCAAGAACAATGTGACTACACGGTGAACACACGAGACTCTATTCAAATTTAGGCTCTTTAGCATCAGGGAGCCTGTTTTCATGGTTGGTTTATGAAAAATGCATCTATTAGTTTATTATTTCGATTGAACCTGTCTGATAAAACCAGAAACTGAAGCACAACAGTGATTCTGTTGACCTCAAGTTTCTATTTCCATAATTTAATTGAGGTCGCAAAAGCAGCTTTGAAGAAAGTCATAAGTTATGAAGCGCCAAGCTTTGCCATGTGTTTGCATTGACCTTTAATTTTGTGAAAAGCGTGTTACACAATCTTCAGCTTCCATGGGTCAAACTCTGTGATTATTCATAGTACAAAAAAATAAAAAACCAGCAGCTGTTGACTCTGACAGCCACATTCCTCTCCAGCCTCCTTCGTTTCAATTTGTCTTACAGCGAGAAGCCCTTCCTTTTTTAAATACCAGGCAGGGCTTTTTCCCACACAGGTCCTGCTGAGGTGAAGAATCCCACTCCTGCCACCACAGCAGCAGATACGCCAAGGTCTTCTGAGAGGTTAAAACATTCTGCTGATGTTGGAGGAGGAGAGATGAAGCGGAGGGTGGTGGTGTACGGGGGGAGGGTCTCTGACAGTCAGAAAGCAGTCCCTCACAGGGTTCGCCCAGCCTCGCTGCACAAAACAACACTTGAATTTCTAGCAGCGAGTGCCAGGTGGTCACAGGATGAATTCATCGGGGCAATGCATAACGCAAAAGGCAGAGATTATCACATCGCAGCCGCCCCGGGGCCGTGGTAGCGCCAGCCGATTGGAGACGCAGAGGAAGGCCCAGGAGAGGCGCCGGTCTTCCCTCTGGCCAGCGGAGAGGTGCTGGTCCACTCCTGGGAGAGATGGAGGAGTAAAGGAGGGAGGGAGCAGTTCAGAACGAAGCTTCACCTCGCTACAGGCAGCTCTCCCACTGGGGCAGGAGCAGCCGAGGAGAGGCCTAAAGGCCACACACGCACACGCACGCACACACGCAGACACACACACACACACACACACACACAGCTCCTTCCAGAGGATCCTTGGCAACATTTCTCCATGGTGGGACTTGCAGTCCCAACAAGATCAGGGTTAATATCAAACCGGAGTGTTTGTGTGTGTTTTCACTGTGACCCTGCATCGTTGAATAGTTCAGAGCCGCTCTCTGGCAGCTGTGGGTGTGTGATGCTTTAAAGGCTGATGGAAATCAGAAATCATTTATTCTGCTCAACAAACAGAAACAGATCCTGCTGTCATTCATGCGCTCATCAGGACGGCCGTATGGATGTGAAAACCACCACGGAGTGTCTGAGGGCAACATGTTCACTTATTTACAGAAATGAAAGTCCGTGTGTGAGCAGCAAACCTGCTTTAGAATCACTTCATACCATAAACATTCATTTCTCATCAGCGATTCCATCGGCTGATAAAAGCAGGTCAGGTCCAGTGGTAAATATAACTCTTAGAGCATTTATGAATTCTGAACACACAGTGAATATGTTCACAGTTTTAATGTGAAGAACTGGAAATTATATTGTTAAATGCCTTAAAAACAAATGTTCTGCTGTCTGAACGTCACAAGAGACAAACGGTAGTAAAGGATGGAGGCAGAGTTTAGTTCGAGCCACTTCCACTGATTTCAGCCTGAGACGGACAGACAGGAAGTGTGCTGGAAAAACGTCACTTTAGACGTGAAGACGCATTTTATGCAACAAGGTTCAGTCAGGTCCTCTGCACGGATTCTTCTTGTTGAAACGTTTCGTCTTTTATCCAAAAGACTTCTTCAGTTTGAGGAGCTGCAACATCAGCACCTTCTCATGGTGGATCAACCAGGTTGGAACAGGTCAACAAAAAGAACCCGTCCAGAGGACGTGACTTTACTTTGTTGGATGTTTACCTGGATTATTGAGCAAGAACTTTGACACAACTTTTATGTTCCTGAGATGAAAAAAAGCATCGGTGACATGGAGATGAAACAAGTTACCCTTAACGGAAACAATTCTCAAGAGAAAACCTGGAAAAAACACATTTTATTCTGTGTTTTAGAATAAAATGTGTTTTTCTTATCGCTCAACTTTCTTCATTTTTAATTGACTTTTCATATTTGTATCTGTTTGCTAAGTGTTTTATCAGTTTTAGTTTGCTTTACCAGTTGTCCAACACTTTGGTCCAACTTTTGTGGTTTTAAAAGTGCTTTATAAATAAATTGACATTTATTGTTGTGCTGCTGAGCGTGACTGTCAACAAATTTATTCATAATTATTTAACATGGTTTTGTGTGTATTATTTCGGAGAACAACAAAATGCTTTTTTTAATGGAGGAGATTTCTAACAAAGCCAAAATATTTCCTAACACCCAACTTTCCCTGTTCATTTTCATGACAGCATAGTTTGTAAAACAAATTAAAAAGAAAGAAATACATTGATAAGTTGAGCAACTGATGGAGAATGCCACTCCGTCCTCCTCCGTGTGTGTTTTTGTGTGTCACCTACATCCGCACCATGCTCGTCTCTCTCTCTGTGTTTTTGTGTGTCACCTACATCTGCACCATGCTCCTTTTTTTGTGTCACCTACATATGCACCATGCTCCTTTTTTTGTGTCACCTACATCTGCACCATGCTCCTTTTTTTGTGTGTCACCTACATCTGCACCACGCTCCTTTTTTTGTGTCACCTACATCTGCACTACGCTCCTTTTTTTGTGTCACCTACATCTGCACCATGCTCCTCTGTGTGTGTGTTTGCGTTCTTTCACTTATTCTCCATAAGTTATTGAGCGGCTAATTTGGTCTGCAGGCCTGGAGAGACACTGCAGCATCGGCATGACAGCTTTATCTATTAGACTGAGCCCAGTGACAGCCTTGTTCCGGCAGCATGTGCACGCGTTCGTTTCAGTGTGTGCGCTGGTGTGACTGTCTGTGTGTGTTTGTGTTGGTGTGCAAAATGAAGAGAGGTTGGAGGGGTGGGGGGTCAAGCTCATTCTCAGTTGCATTAGCACAGGAGCAGGACTGGGACACATCAACATCTTAATCAATACGTGAGAGTCAATTACTGAGGAAGCGCGTGCTTAAGCAAGATCTGATTATTGGGTTCATGTTCAGTCCACCAAATGGACCAAATCAATGAGATGTGATATGTGCTATATACACTCCTCTACACACAGGCTCAGTCTGGCCTCCCCCCCCCCTCCTGTCTTTTTACCTCCTGTCACCTCAGCTCCTGTCACCACCACCATCCGCCTGCTTGTGGTCCTCCCGGACATTCGAGGAAAGAAAAGGAGGCTGAACTGATGGAAATAAAGAACTGGTAGAGCAAATAATAAAAATGTGCTGAACTTTACCAGAAAGCACAAACACGTGAAGAAGACGAGTCTGGTGCTGCTTTGATGAACCTGGAACTAAACAAGCCATATCTGGACACGATTACACAATCAGCTTTGTCTTCACATGAACACAGTCAATACAAAAACAGCTGAAGTCTTTTATCAACTTCAACTTTAATTTAACACAATGCTCGTTATTTGCACAACAGAGATTAGGCATGTGTTAATATGAGAAGATAACCTTGAGCAAAAACTGGTGAATCAATATTACCCTTTAAACAGCAGAAATGCAAATACTATTACTACTGCTGCCTAAAATACTGGCTTAATAATGGCTTAATAATGAATATGTTAAAAGTATAGTTGCATAAAATACTGGCTGTAATAATTATATACATGTGCATGAGCATGCATCAGGATATATATGAGCATGCATCAGGATATATACATGTGAGCATGTTGACAGCAGCTTTATTCTGCACTCAGGTCATATTTTAAAGCATTATGTGATAAGCTTTTGATTTATTTATATCTATTTGACGGAAAATTATATTTATCATCATGGCCAAACTTTAATTTAATCACAAGTGTGAGATTAAGTTTTAAATATAACACCAGAAGGTATTTATATGATATTATGATTATTGTTAGTGTTAGATCCTTATATATTTTTTATTTATTTTATTAATATTTTATAAATTTTGCTTTTTTGGGTGTAACTGGACCTTGGGGACTCAACTTCGTTCCACCTCATGTACCACATGTGATACGAATGACAAGAAAGTCTCCTTGAAACTTGAAGTGGCTGAAACAATTATTAAATACATTATAAACATAACTCACCATGAGGAGCATACTTGTGAGCAGTTCTTTGAATAAATATTCTGTTTGCTAAATAACTAAAGCTTCCTCTTTAAGACTTTTTATATTAAACTTTTTTATCAGCGTCACAAGATCCATTCCACACATGCCAACGAAGCTTAAGCACCACATTCATTTATGTTGCTTAACTTACAAGAGGAGGAACAATGTGGGTTCCTGTCCATGGAACACTGGACCAGCTCTTTACCCTCACTGGGATCCTCGAGGGGTCATGGGAGTTTGCCCATCCAGTCTACATGTGTTTTGTGGACTTGGAGAAGGCATTTGACCATGTTCCTCGGAGTACACTGTGGGGGGTGCTCCATGAGTATGGGATTGGGGCCTCGTCCCTGTACAAGCGATGCGAGAGTTTGGTTTGCGTTGCCGGTAGTAAGTCGGACTGTTCCCGGTGAGAGTTGGACTCCTCCAGGGCTGCCCATTGTCACCAATTCTGTTCATAACTTTTATGGACAGAATTTCTCAGTGCAGCCAGGGGGCGGAGGGAGTCTGGTTCGGTGGCCTCAGGATTCCATCTAAAGTCTTTGCAGATGATGTGGTCATGTTGGCGTCATCGTGCCGTGATCTCCAGCTCTCACTGAGCGGTTCACAACTGAGTGTGAAGCGACTGGGATGAGAATCGGCACCTCCAAATCTGAGGCCATGGTCCTCAACCAGAAAAGTGTGGATTGCTCTCTTCAGGTTGAGGGTGAGGTTCTGCCTCAAGTGGAGGAGTTCAAGTATCTCTGGGTTTTGTTCACGAATGAGGGAAGAATGGCGCATGAAATTGACAGATGGATTTGTGCAGCATCTGCAGTATTGTGGACTCTGTGCCGGTCTGTTGTGGTGAAGAGAGAGCTGAGCTGTAAGGCAAAGCTCTGTTTTCCAGTTGGTCTACGTTCCTACCCTCACCTATGATCATGAACTTTGGGTAGTGACAGAAAGAATGAGAGTGCATATACAGGCGGTTGAAATGAGTTTCCTCTGCAGGGTAGCTGGACTCTCCTTTAGAGACAGGGGGAGAAGTTCAGTTATCAGGAGAGACTCAGAGTATAATCGCTGCTCCTCCACATTGAGAGGAGCCAGTTGAAGAGGCTCAGGCATCTGGTAAGGATGCTCCCTGGACGCCTCCTTAGGGAGGTGCTTTGGGCATGTCCAACTGGGAGGAGACCCCGAGGAAGACCCAGGAGACGCTGGAGAGTATGTCTGTCGGTTGGCCTGGGAACGCCTTGGAGTCCTCCCAGAAGAGCTGGAAGAGGAACGAGATGTCTGGACCTCCCTGCTCAAGCTGACCCAACTTCGGGCTAAGCAGAAGATAATGGATGGATGGATGGATGGATAATTTACAATAGAAAAACAAATATTTTACAAAAGAAGTAAAACAATATTACTTATGATCATACTTCAACAGCTCTATTTTTTTATCCTGACTTTGTCAAATCTTTTCTAACAATTTAAACGGATTCTTTGTCCCCTAAAGGCTGACCAGTTTGGTTGTGGACCTTGATAACTAGCTTATTTTTATATAATCTAACTGACAGACACCTGCCTGTCCACTCCTGGCACCTCTGTTTCTCTCACCTCTGGATTATAATCCAAACTATAACTCCATAATACAGTATCTCAACAACAAGAGAATATAGAACATGCAAGAACTTGAAGATATGTTATTGGCTATCCAAACTCAACTTTAGAACAATAATCCTTCTCCTTCATCACCACTACCAGCTCCTGAGCTCAACTCGGTCTGTTCAAAAGAATCAAAGGATCTTGAAGTTCCTCACCCTGATTCATTTGACGGAGACTTAGATCAATGCAGTGGATATGTTCTCCAATGTGAGTTAGCTTTCAGTCAAGTTCTTAAGGCGTACTCTTCCGATTGCACTAAAATCTCCGTTTTTGTCAGTTCCATGAGGAATAGAGCTCTGAGATGGGCTGGAGCTTATCTACTTGCACTTCCTCTAAAACTATTAACATTTGAAACTTTTCTCTCTGAGTTTAGGAGAGTTTTTGACCACCCTCTCCATGAGTAGGATGCAGCCAACTGTCTACTTACACTTTGTTAAGGTACACACTCCATGGCAGATCCTTCCCTTCACTTCCACCTTGTCGCAGAGGAGACTGGATGGAATGGTTCCATACTAAAGACATTGTTTATTCATTCATTTTCAAACTCTGTAAAGGATATCCTGATGCATGCTCAATAATCCCCAATAATCTGTGAAGGATCAATAATTTGATTTGAGCCAGGGACCTGCTCGCTGAGAGGCAGCAGCTCTACCAGTTGTGCCACTGTGCTGCCCCCATCATGTCTTGAGACATCTAATTTGCTAGTTCAACATGTTTTCCACCTTCATGACGTACCTGTCAATATAATCTATGATCGTGGCCCACAGATAGTATTGCAAATCTGGAAGTCGTTTTGCTGAGCCATGAGAGCTGTTATAAGCCTAACCTCTATATATCGTCCCCAGTCAAATGGTCAAACAGAGTACTGCAGCCAGGAGCTGGAGGCTGCCTTAAGCTGTGTGGCATGTAATAACACTTCCATGTAATCTTCTCACCTCATCTGGGTCAAGTATGCTCGCAATACGCACACTTCCTCAGCTACAAGCTGCTCTCCATTCGAAATATCCTGGTGTTACACACCACGTTTGTTCCCTAGCATAGAAGAGAAAGTCGCATTTCCATCAGTCCAGCATCATTTACGATGCTGCAGACACATCTGGAGGCAAAACCAATGAAGGTCTCTGTCATACTGCAGTCCAAAACAAAAGAATGGCCAATAAACTTTGAACTCCAGCTCTGAATCATCAGGTGGACCAGAAAGTATGGTTATACACCCATGACATTAACCTCCATGACATCCCCAGGTTCATTGGTCCTTATCCTATTGCAGCCATAATCAACACATCTGCAGTTAGACTTTCTCTTCCCTCCAACATTAGGATCCATCCTACCTTCTATGTTCCCCAGATATAGCCTGTGATGGAAAGTGATTTGCCCTCCATCCAATACTCCTCCACCTCCCTGGAATCATTGACAACTATCCTGCAAACACAGTTTGACACATCCTGGATGCTCCAGCAGCCTGCCGGTCTGGTTCGGAGGACCGAGAGCCGAGGGGTGGGTGTGGAGCAGCGTCTGGTTCACAGCAGCTGTAGTCACTTTCATCGAGACGCTCAAACATCTGAAAATGTCTATCAGCGGCAGACAGCCATTTTACTCAAGCTAACTGATTAGCTCACTGTTTAACCCATAAAAACCCTCCACTGGCCCGGTTCAGCTGAGTTTCCCGACAGAACCATAAATAATGCTGGACCGAATTGCAGCCATTTCTGCCTGAAACAATGGAGGTTTGCTGCAGAGGACGCTGTAAACGGAGGCTGATGCTCAGCCAAGCTAGCAACAATGTTAGCATCTGGTGAATTGGTTTACACCTCTGCATTGACAAAAAGGGGCAAAACGGAAGTTCAAAACAACCAAATCACAAAACAAACAAAGATCCATGACACTGCACCGAGGATACAGGACAGAGGCTGCTGGGTGCTTTCACTCTGCCTCCATGAGGGTAAAATGTGTCGACGAGGCTGCACACACGTTAGCATGGCAGCTAGCCCAGAGCTACACAAAGATCTCACAAACACACTGTGGCCCGCCTTTGAAGAAAATCTTTGGTACTGGTCCATTTACAGGCCCGAACTCACCCCTCAGTTGGCCTCTGCATCCGTGCTGAGTACTATGCATGGCGTGGATACGCAGGATGTGCACCTTTCAAGGATTAGACTTTATTTCCCCCTCCTGTTCAATTGCAGACTTTTACCTTCTTTTACATGGCACCTTGATTTTATTGTTTTTTTATCACTACTTTTTATTTTAATTGCTTTTTAATGTTGTATATTGTTGTCTGCACTCTCTATGTTGTCTTTATAAAACAGGTCTCTCTTGAAAATGAGTCCTTGTGACTCAAAGAACCTACAAAAATAAACCTGTTTTTCTCACCTTGGATCTTTATTACCCCCCTGAGCACACATCCCTGGACCTCCTTCACAGACTAAGACCTGTAAAACAAATGTAAGGATGCTTCCTATTATTATCTTTAAGGATTGACCCAATAGCTACACCAGTATATAAACTCACCAGCTGAGCTTCTTTGCAGGTCTCCCAGTTCCCTGCCATCTCCCTCAAACTTGTACATAAACTCACTACTTGTTTTACTCTTGTCTCCTGGTCCTTCTGGGTTTGGTTCTGGGTTCCGGTAGAGCTTAAAGATGACAAGTTTTATCTATAAATATTAGTTAGCAATTACAGGTAAGTAGTTTGGTGGTCAGTGCCATGGCTACCTAATCTGACGCTGCAGGTTGGAAGGATCAGGAAGGACATTAGACAAATTAATTGACATGTCTTGTGTGAGTTTGCTCGTTGTGTCGACCCCTGAAGAAGGGAGCAGCTGAAAGAACAACACTTGTTTCCACTTGTGTACTTTGAATACTTTTACTTATTTCTTTTAGTCAGGCAGGTGCACTGTGGAGCAAACATTGGAAGGATGTCCTTAATGTTTGGGAGGAAAAGAGCAGCTCATGAATACCAACGTTTATTACGTAGTTAAACTGCTAACTAAAGAAAGAGTTACAAAGGTTAGCACTCAGCATCAGTGTCACATAAACTTATACAGAAACACTCAAAAACAAAACAAAAAGTTCCTCATTTAGAATATTTACTCTACTTTTATTGAGTGTGCTTGACTTGGGCTGAATATGAGTGAGTTTAGAAGTTCAGCTAATGTTCAATTAATGGCAAAGATGAGAATTAGTTTGGTACACATGGAAAATCTCTGAACTCCTCATACATCATTCTTCCATAAAAAATAAAATGTTAAATTTATGAATCTGGGTAATATGTAATAAAAAGCACAATGCTCCCCCAGAGACATCCAACTGTGTTCATTCCCTTCTTCTGAATCAAACACTTTTTATCGTTGGTCTTTTTAGAGATACAACAACATTTTTCATAAATTGTTTCATGCACATCTTAAGCATGCAGCTTTTGGATGCACAGCAGGTTGTACTACTTTTTCTTGTGTGTGATGATAACAAGAACTCAGTGCTGCTTCTTAACCACCCAGTTCAATATTGATCAAAACTCCTCTTTTCTCTGTAGCCTTTTCAACGACACGATCTTTTTGTTTTAGAGATTGGTGATGGCTGTGATAGCTTTTTCTTTTTGAAATTCTTTTCAACATTTGGCGCTCTCATTTTTGCCTTTAATTGGGCTTTTGTTTGGTGTCCAGTAATAAGCCGGCTTCCCTTCTCCGTGGCTCTCACGCCGGGGTTGCCTCACTTCCTCGCAGAGGAATCTCAGCATACCTCCGGCCCTCCTCGGCCTGGAACCTCATCATTCTGTCAGAACACTTTTTATTTACCTGACTAACACGTTGCACCTGGAACAAAAAGCACTCAACAAAGGAAAGAGAAAAAAGCGAACAGGGCAATGAGAAGTCGAGTGGTAGGTAGAGGACCAACAAGGCAAGAAATCAATAGCTGAGAGATTTTTAACTAAGGTTTTTTTTTCCTACTCACTCTCTGTCTTTTTTATCTCATAAGCTGCCAAACATCACCAGTGAAACTTGGACGAGGCAGTTGTTGCCAGAGGGTGAATCATAGCAATATTGATTTGATTATGTAAAAGCTCAGTGGAACCTCAAGCCAGATGCAGAAATAACTCCTCACCTAGGTCCTACGGGAGAGGACTCGCACTGCTTCTGAGGAGAAACTGAGACTCACAGAGGGTGGAAGAAGAAGAAACATATATATATTGATGTGGATAAAAGTATAATTACTTCCCTCACAGCTAAAATACACTTTTGCCATTTTCTCAGTTTTCTTTTCAGGGTGATAATTAACACTGCTGTACTCTGCTGAATGAGGAGCTGACAGTTGTGAACTCTGCAGAAGAACAGGCGGCGTGCTCCCCCGGCTGATCCGATCTGCATGCGGCCGATGGAACAGAAGGAAAAGGAAAGAGCCTGTTCAGATTCGGATCTGTGGCACCCTCTTCTGGTCCCACCAGCACCGGTTTTCAGAGTCCACAGACCGTCCGGACCCAACCAGCCTCTCTTTGCATCACCTCATTGCTACAGTTCTATTTTATACTTACCGAGGTATTTTATTTAAAAATCTTGTGGAATAATTATATAATTTTCATAAGCATCTAAATGTAATTTATAAAGGTAGAAATGTAATCTCACTGTATTAATCTATAAAATTTGTATAATTAGGATTTTATGTTTAACAATTTAGTACAATTGATTGATTTTTGAAATAAAAATTTTTAGATTCACAACTTGTAAAATCACCAAAGATGATAAAGATTAAATTATGTGTAAAGGAAGAATCTGTCAGGAGGAACTAAAAGACGACACACTGTGAATAATATTCTGTGAAATAAGATAAAATGATTGACACTAAACATAAACTATACTTACTACACTAAAAATACATGAGGAAAAATGTGAGTACAAAATATTTGTTTTATTTTGTTTTGTACATTTAAATAAAAATATAGAAAACACCATTTTTAAATAAAAGTGTAAATAAAAATAATAAAACTTCATGACTAATTTGTTAATATTTTTATTTTAAGACTATGAACTTTTCAGTCTTCATCTCTTACCTTGTACTGAGGAAGACATTTGTGAACTTTGTACGTGCCTGTCTCGTGCGTTTTGTTCACATCTGGAATGTTCTGTTTAGTTTTTTTACTTGTATGTGAGTTGGTGTGTGATGTGCACACGTGTCTTGATATTTAACACATTTGAGCTTCAAATAATCCAGAACAATGAACGTTCTTAGACTGGACTCCATGTCTTTACAATATATTAGAAATAAACAATGATTAATAATGTTAATAACTGATTTTTTTATGTACATGAATGTTTCTTGTCCTGAGATGACTTCTGTTGTGACTTGGAGCTATAGAAATAAACTAATTTTTTTTGTGTGTGTGTTTTATTTTGTCTTGAGTTTAATAATTCTCAGGCACTGAACCATTTATAACTTTTATTTTTTCTTTCTCTGTGAACAGCTGATGTGAACACATTGTCGCTCTCAACAACTCAGAGCAACAACTGTGTTAACATTTTTTATTGTATTATTTTATTGCTCTTCTTGTTATTTGGTTTAATTTTATTTAATCTTAATCATATTTATATCAAGGTATTTGCACATTTATGAATGCTGTTCGAGCAATTTCCCTTAATAATTAACACCTTTTATAATTATCAAACCTTTAACATAACAGACAAAGGCAGAAATGATGGTCTTTAATTATTAAAGACACATTTTGGAGCACAAGTCTTTCATTTTTCATGGTGTTGAGTTTTCTCCATCATTCTGGGTGATTAGGTTTTAATGTGATTTGGTGTGAAAGAACTCTTATAGACTCATAGCTAAACGACTTCGACTGCTTTAAGAGTAAAGATCAATCCGTCGTGCACATAATCGTATTATCGGGCCATTGAATTTGTTTTTTTTACTTGAATCAAGGCTACAGGAAAAAGCAGCATGCAAATAAAATAATAGGACGTTTTAACCATGAAAACAGCGTCCAAAGAGAGCATGAAGGACAAACTGCATTTGATGATTGAAGGTTTGCAGGAAATTTGATTCTTATTGTTCAAAGTGATGGGAATGCTGCAAAACTCACTCTAACCAACTGAAATCCTCTCGTAATTAAACCTGGAGATAAAATGATCTGTACGCACAAACACTTTGCTCTTAATGAAGCTCAATGTGAAGCCCCCAGTCCTTTAAGCCTTTTCTCCAGGATATAAATAATTCCCAGTCATTCAGAAGATTTCTTAATGATCACTCCCACACCGGACTCAAACTCCAAATAATACCCCGCCTCAATCAACATATTCCTCGATCAATGCTGGATGGATTTACAGTACACTCCGGCTGATTATTTTAATAACTTGAACATTTCTGTTAGCAAACACCATGTGAACCTCATGTCGGTGATAATTCTCAGTAAACTAGAAGGAGGGGTAAAGTCTAATTAGGGATCTAATGCTGCTCTGGCAGTTTATGGACCTTTTTTTTTACATTACTGTTTTCATTCAGTGAAATCATGTGATGTTAAAAACTGGTGTAAAACTAAAATCAGATGAAGTCATATTTGTGGTTTTGTGCTCTAAATAAAGACCAACACAGTCTGTTTTTAGCCAACATTATAATTAAAGAAGTGGATAAAATCACACTGGACTAAACTCTTGCTGTGTTAAGTAACATTTTAATGTTAAGAACACAAAATGCAGACAGAGTATACAGGAAGGGGTGGGGTTTGTTTGTTTGGTTGTTTGTAAAATAAATAAACAAATAAATACTATTTTGTCTGATAAATTGTTCCAGGTGAATCATTAGCAGGAGAAGTTGTTACTTTATTGGAGACATAAACATATTTTACATTAAAGGATTGCATCAAAAGCTGATTTCAAACTCCAATTTAAAAAATATATGGCAAAGAAAAATGTATCTACACATTCAGTGTAAATTGATGTTTTATTTTTAGGTGTAACATCAAAATAAAAAAATTACAGTCTTAAGCAGGACTACAGTATTATATATTCTCCATGTTACAGATCTATATAAAAAATGTTTAATATTGTTTGTTTAGGGAAAAAAAAATTTTTATCACACATTTATTGTGGCATTGTAGTGTTATAATACACACACACACACACACACACACATATGCATATATATATATATATATACACACACACATATATATGTATATATATATATATATATACATACATAC